>NW_017619497.1:1655000-2255000 GCF_001879475.1 Ipomoea nil | reverse complement strand
ATATTTCTCCTGTATTTGTTTGTCAATAACGCACTAATCTTTTTACTTAGAGGCCAAATGTTGAACTACACAAAGCCAAGCCCAGGAGAGCAGGTTTTAAGTAGAAGGCATAGCCTTCTTGTACCTAGATTAACAAGAGCTAGGGAAAAGCCCCAAAGGTCTATAATTGTAGTTTAAAGCCTTAAAGCACATTAAAAATGTGGTGGAATCATGTCTTTGTTTCCTCTATTTCAAGAGAGCAATCAGAGCATGCATTGATTTTTCATCACATTCATGGAAAGATTTTAAACATATGTATCATGATGTATTGGCTTTATCTCGTATCTTCCTTTAATTTTAATGTGCTAAGTTGCTTTCTGTTACTGTACTGTTGTAGGTCATATACACTGATGATGATGTAGAAATCTTGAATCTCAGATGTGAGCGCTGGGAATTGCTTGAAGAGGTTCCAGTCAAAGAAGTGAGTTAAATTCCCACGTTGTACATTATCTAGTTAGCAAGCTATGATTTCTTGAAGAGGTTCCAGTCAAAGAAGTGACTTAAATTCCCACATTGTATATTATCTAGTTAGCAAGCTATGATTTTATTTGTTTGTCAACTGCCTCTTTGTAACATAACATGGATGCAATTTACAGGGGCATGTAACGGACTGACTTTGCTTTCTGATGGAGTAAAGAGGAAGAGGAAGGGAGATGAGCACAAAATAAACGGAAAGGACTGAATGCAATACAACAATACTATTTGGCAACTTCAGTTTTGAAAGTGAGAGAGAAATGCAGGATAGGATAATGAAAATAGTAAACATGTTAGATAATTGAATCAACTATTGTATCCTTAATGTTATTGTTATTGATAATTGAGTAATGCTAGGTATTCTTTCTAAAAATTTTCCTCCTAATTTTTCTTCTTGATGTGGCAACCATTTAATTGAATTATTTAGTACTTAATTAAATTTGTGTAGAGTGAGTGGTTTGTATCATTGCAGCTACCCATTAGTATTGTCCGCTCCAAAAGGCCCCAGAGGATTATGCAAATTTGAAATGCCAACTGAAGTCAACTCACATCATCTTTGGACTTTCCTTCCCAGTGAAAGGCTGCCTGCTCTAATCACCTTTAGCTTTGTTTCGTAAAGAAGTTATTTTTAGGAAAAATTGCACTTTCGTCATTAAGTTGTATGTTAATTGTAAAATTCATTTTTAAATGTTGGTTGTGTTTACTTTTCACCTTTAAACTATCATTGGTGTTGCACTTTTTATTTTTTATTAATTTTTTCTGCTTACTTTTTGTTACTAAATTATACAAGTTGAAAATTTTGTCCTTAATGCTTTGTTAGTAAATGAATGAAAAGTGCAACTCCAATCATAATTTAGGGACGGAAAGTGAGCATAACCAACAAATGGCGACAAATTATAACAGTATCATATGACTTAAGGATGGAAAGTGTAATTTTTCCCTTATTTTTAATATCATAATCTTTTATGTTCCAATATAGCAGGATTCTTTTAAAATGAGGCAAGTACCATTTCTTATGTAGTTTATTGAATATATATTTAGGACTAGCTCCAGAATATACAATTTTTCTTCAAAATTCAATTTATTAGTATAAAAACATAAATGTCCGTTTACCAACATAAAACTGTTCTTTGTTTTCTGTTTTTTAATTTTTGCAGTTTTCATTCATTGTTTTTTGTTTAGAAAACTTGTTTACTAACAGAAAATTGTTCTCTGTTTTCTATTTTCTAATTTTTCAGTTTTCACCTAAAATTTAGTTTAGATAATAATAATATTTTTTGAGCTAATATTTAAAATATTTTTTTGGATATATTCATTTGAATGACATGTATATGAATATATAACTTTTACTTTGAATTCTAATGTTTATGAGATTTCATTATAACTTTTATTTTGAATTCTAGAGTAAAGTAGGTAGAATAAAGTTGAAATCTCATAAACATTATCAAATAAAGTGTAAGCAAATAAATTATGTTTAAATAAGTAAAGTAGGTAGAAAAGATAAAAGATAGTGATAATTAAAATAAGATGATAATGAATGTAGTCATAGTAATGTGGTTATAGTGACATATAACTAAATAGATGATAGATGATTCTGTTTTCCATTTCGAAAACAGTTTTTAAGTGTGTAGTAAACATGTTCTTTGTTTTCTATTTTCCAATTTCCGGAAATTTCAATTTCCAGTTAGTAAACGGCCCCTTACCGCCTTTGTTAAATTGACTTCGAGAATTGTAAAAGGGGCACAAATGGAGGGGAGTAATTCATTTTGGATTATTAATAGAAGAAAAAAAAAATGTTTGATGCCTCACGTTTTGGAAATGAGAATTCCTTAAAGCTTCATTTCCCTTCTTCCAAAAGTTTGAATCTCCATCCCTAAGGGCTCTACACACCTCGACACGACAAAACATTTGAGAGGATTTAAATTACAGTAACTCAATAGTCTCACACTGCCGCCATCGAAGTTCAAACCTTGACCTCTTCTTTCAAATACTACCTACTGAATCATTGAGTTAAGTTTGTATCAACGAAAACTTCATTTCCCTAACGTGTCTTTTGAAAGAATTTACTATATTCATCCTATTAAAAGTCGCATATAGAGAATGCGGTTTTCAATCCATTCTGTTAGCACTTTGCTCAAGTGCATGAAATCCTTCTATATGAAATCTTTATAAAGGCAATCAATGTTGGTGACAGGTGAGGATTAGGGAGAATGTTTGATGCATTTTATTCTTTTAGCACTTCTGCTCAAGTGCATGAAATCCTTCTATATGAATTTTTTATAAAGGCAATCATGTTGGTGACAGGTGAGGATTAGGGAGAATGTTTGAGCATTTTATACGAGATAAGAAGTAAAGCTTTTCATTTAAATTCAAGAGTTAATTACCGATTTGGTCCCTCGACTATGAGGATTTCATCAATTTGGTTTTCGACTATCAAAATTCCTCAATTTGGTCCCCGACTATGGTATTTTTACCCGATTTGGTCCTAAAGTCAAACCAGCTTGTTTAAGGCAATAAACTTGAGGACATTTTTGTAATTGCACATTGTTCCTTTCTCGGCTGTGTAAGTTAATTCCATACTTTGCCTTATTTCAGAGAAACAAAACCTTCTAATTGTTGAATTCCCAAATACGAAACCCTAATTGCACAACTCCTGTCGAAAATTTGAGTAATGAGTTGAGAAATCATCTGTCTTTCAAGCAACAAATATAACCCTACATCAGTGGACGAGCAGAGCACCGGCGCGTGCGAATCTATGGTGACTTCTGATTTCAGCTAGCTCCTTTCCACCGACCTCTCACCCTCTCTCCTCACTCGTCGACGACGCAGACTGTAGATCGGCGAAGTGTTGACCAGTGGCAGCAGCAAGGGACGGCAGTGGACCTCCATCTCTCTCTCCCTCGCCTATCCCTCTAATCTCAAAAGCAACTCTGGCAATGTCCTTGTCTGGCGAAGCAGAGCAGGTCAGTGGCGAGCAACGGTCTCCATCTCTCGCTTCCTGTCACAGCAGCAATATTGGAGGAGCTCCGGCAGTAGTAGCTCCTACCTTCTACCTTCATTCCCCTCTCTCAGCTAACCTAGCAATAACAGTTGAGGGCAGCGTTGACTGGCATGTAGCGACGACGGAATGTTCCGGCAACAACCGCGAAGTTGTGGATGGTGGTGGTGTCTGACGGTGTAGTTGAGAGGTGATCGGCTATGGTGTTGAGTTGATATTGAGAATGACGGGTGAAGTCTTGTGAAGAAATAGCATGTTGACGTTGATGATGATGATGTTGGCTAGGAATTGGAGATGATAATAATAATTTGGATTGAAGATGATGAGGTAATAATAATTCCTTTTAATAATTCCCAAATTGCCCTTTAGGTTTGACCGGCAAATCACACTTAGGACCAAATCTAGTAAAAATGCCATAGTCGAGGACCAAATTGAGAAATTTTGGTAGTCGATGACCAAGTTGGTGAAATCCTCATAGTCGAGGGACCAAATTGGTAATTAACTCTAAATTCAACTTCCTTTATGACTATGGAAAAACTTGGCATTTATCAAGTGTGACTTTTTGTTGAAGATATATATCTAATCTAAAAACATAATAAGTGTGAATGGAAGTTATACTCCTAATTTATATCCGTTTTTTCCGTTAAGTTTTTTTGTACATTATGCTATAAAGGTTGTACATTAAAATATTTTGGACAAACATACCCCTACCGTTATAACTTCCGTTATCTTTTTCACTATTGTTACCATGCACATGCATCCACCATATATTTTCTTATCTTCTTCATTAATAATAATATATACACATTATATATTTGAGTTATATGTTAATTATTACATAAAATATAAATATCAAATTTATAAAAATGATTTACTTATTATTATTATTATTATTATTATTATTATTATTATTATTATTATTATTATTTAGAATAATTTAAATATCTAAAATATAAATAAATTTAAATTTTAATATAATGTATTAATATTGGACACCTAATTTTTGCGCATCGCGCATAAAAAAAATACTAGTATATATATATATATATATATATATATATATATATATATATATATATATTTCATAAATCACATTTAAAAAATATGATTTTCTTAAGATTACATTTCTAAGATGCGACTTCTTTTAATTTTCTTATCAAACTACAAATATTACGTAGTATTATTATTTTGCTACTGAAAATTGCATAATATATAATTAGTCAACCATGTCTTTAGTAGTTTGGGCATTCGAGTTATGATATGTGTATCAACGGTATCTCTAAACTCTTGAGATGAATGCCTGCTAGGGCATGTGTAGCAGTAGTATTTCAAAATTAATGTTCAATCATTCCATTGAAGTTTTTGAAATTCAAATTATGAGCTGAAGGTCATGGGTTCGATGTCTGCTAATTCTTTCAGTCATCCTAGACAACCAAAAGAAGTGAGAGATTCGTGATTGGGCTCGAGTCAAAGTCCAAGGTAGTTGGGGGGGTGGGGGGGGGGGGTATGTTGGAACTTGGGTCTGAAGGTTTGAGCCTAATTTGGCAAATTAGGGAAACTTTGGGGGTGTTGATGTAAATAGTTTTTTAGACTATTTGACAACTAGATGGAAAAATGAGGTCTAAGAAAGCAAGATGTATGGACAAAGGTGGGGGGAATTTTTGCCCTGTACTTGACCAACTAGGACGCCATCCGACGCCCCGTGCCAGGCTATGGCTTCAGCCAAAGGTGTCGGGGGTCACTAGTGATCGGGCTTTGCCGAGCAACAAGAAGGGGGAGGGTAGCCAGTTGAGCTTTGGGGGTTGGGGTGTTTGGCGGATTGACGGGAGACGTGGGCAGTCTAAAATTGTTAGCATTCTTGAATCTTGATCACTCATTCTCCACTTTTTCTAACTCCAAAAATAGTATAAGTGAGGGAGTTAGGGTGTTCTTCGAGACATCATTGACTCAAACTCAAAACACTTGTCAAACATGCCCCTTGTGTTCCATAGTGCCTAAAGCATTAAAAGCCAACTTAAGATTACTTGCCAAATAGTATTATCATTGTACATTTGTATTTCAAGATATCATTATTTATTTTTACTCAAACTCCATTATTATTAATTTGAAACCCCTTCTTTTATTAATTTGAATTTAATCAAGTTTAAAAAATAAAAGAGTTAATAAAATTTAATCTATTTTTTCTTGGTCTGTCAAAGACTAGTCCAAACAGGTCGGATTGATGCACTTTAACTACTCTAAGTTTCATAATTTATAAACAATTTAATCACTACTCTAAGTTTCATAATTCTAATTAATTTCTAAGTGATAAATTATTGAAAAAAACATAAAATCCAGCCTTAACAATCCTAATACGAGTCAATGCTTGCATTGTATCACTTTTGTCATATACTCATATAGTGTAGAATCTGAGAGAGATTAAGAACGCGGCAGGGAGGCGATTTCTAACGCCCTTCTCCTCCAAAGACAAAAATTCAAAACCGCTATAAAAAGAGCTTTGGCGACATTTGGCAGTTGATTCTTCCATTAGAGAAATTTTGTCGTGAAATTTGCAAATCCACAGGGACAATCTCGTAACATCGTATCTCCTCCCTCCTAGACCCCACAATACTACACACACTAGTTCACATTTCCCACCCAGCAATGACGACGCACTTCAGAGCCAGCGCCTATGGATTTTGTATGGTTTGGAATCGAATTAGTCGCAGAAAAAGTAGAAGAATCAGGACAGGATTACACGGATTCCAAACCCAACAGTGTACAACCACGCATAAATGAGCAGGAATCCGCCAAGGGCTCACATTTATACTGTTCTTTGTCAACCCCAATTCACCATTTCTTTATCTGGATTTGCATTTGCTGAGTTTTGGGTTTCTGGGCTCCTCTTTTCGAGTAAAGTACAACTTGGGTTCTTTGATTCTTGGGGTTTCAGTCTTGATTGAGGCCTCTGTTTGCATAGAATGATGGCTTTTTCTTCTGCTGCTGCACAAAGGGAGCTTGAGGAGAAGCTCACTCAGTCTGGAACTAAGCTCTCCACACCTCCTTCATCTACTCGCGAGCTTCTAAGCCTCATTGAAGTAATTTTTTTTTTTTAATTTTTAATTTTTTTTTGGATATAAAGGTTCAATTATGCTTGGGTTGGTTTCATTGATGGGATGTCTTCACCAGGCAAATGATGACTTAATAAAATTTGAGGGTCTCTTTTTTTTTTTTTTTTTTTTTTTTTTTTGCTGAAAGGATAAATTCTTATGTTGTTATTCTGTCTACATTTTACTTAGAAATGATTATGCTTTTTCTTCATATCTGTTTTTAGGAACTGACATGCTTGAATTACACAATACACACACACACACAAACTATAGTCCTGAGTTTTGAATTTGATTCTCCAAATGGGACTTACAAAGAGCTTTGATTTTATGGTATTTTTTCTGATTAAAATATATAGCTATATTTGTCTGTAACTCATATGTATGCCTGATGTCCCTTCCTTGAGAATTGGCCAAAAATTTATTTTGATGAAATTATCAAATTGCCTGGACATTATTTGTTTACGACTGTTGTTTTAGTTCTTTTATTGCATTACATTTTCTTTTAGAACGTTGAATCTGAACTGAAGAGCATAGGGCAAGACCCTTCAGTGTCGATGATAAATGTACTTGACCCAATAAGAAAAGCACTGATTGGAACGAAGCTTCTGGGACATTCTGATGAAATCATTGAAGTTTCTGTTGTATCTTGTATCTGTGAAATTATGAGAATATCTGCACCCGTTCTACCCTATGATAATACAGAAATGAAGGTATCCAATACTTTATTTGTTCAAAACTTAGGCCAAGTTACATACAATTTCAGTATTTATTTATTATTTCTTTCTACCTGAGCATTCTAACATATATGTTCATCTATGTTTAAAAAGTTCCATTTTTTTGGTGCTCAGGTAATTTTCTATCATATTATAGCATCACTCGAAAAGTTACCTGACATTCTTAGTGACTGCTATAGTAAGGCTGTGAGAGTTCTTGAAGCCATTGCGAAGATCAGGCTGTGTGTGATGCTATTGGATCTTGACTATATCTTAGCTGTTAACGTTTTCCAACTGTTTCTAAAGATCATCAGGTATCTCTCCTGAGGAAACCTTTAACTGTAATATATATTGAACTAACAGACTTATAGCAAGTGTTTGTTCTTATTGTTGTTTCAAACGTTGGTCATATTAGCTCCTAGTAAGGAACTCCATTTCCTCTGGGTTATAATGTTATATATGCACATAAGCTTTTGGGTTGTTTGGTAAAATAGTTAGCCTATCAGCCAATTTTGGCTTATTTGACCACAATTAGCAGTTTGACTTTGTTAATATGAGTGTTTGATTAATTTGCTTTTTGTAACAACTTATTGCTCCAAAATGCTAAAATTCAAAAAGCTGCTCAGAGTAGCTTTTTTGATTAGCTTTTTGAGAAAGTCATTTTGTATGTAATCAACTAACAACTAACAGCTACTTTACCAAACACTCTTCTACAATCAGTTAATGCTATCAACTAGTCAAACCCACTAACCCAATCAACTAACAGCTTTCAGCTAACAACCATTTACCAATCAGCCACATTTATGTAATGTGGTGCATTGTAGTCCAACAATGGATTTCTTCAGATATTATAGTGAACTTTTAAAACCTTTATGATTATTTGTAGTAACTTTTCTGATGTAATCCAGAGTGGTATCTACACAGTTTTTTCTTAGTTGTTTACGAGACAATTAGAAGGCTGAACATTTAGGCAATTAGATTACTTGTGGTTTCCCGTTTCCTTCTTTGGATGCTTACACAGTCTAATATTCTGCTACATTGTACATTTGTACTCTTTAGTGAGTCAATAGAATTGACCATTTGCTTTTGATCAAGGCCATATCATCCCCATGCTGTATCGAAATACATGGAAGACATCATGACTCAACTCATAGAAGAAAGTGATGAAGTCTCAATAGATTTTCAAGTGTCCATTCTTGAGAGCCTCAGAAAGAAAACTCTGGTAATAAGCACTTCTACAAATTCTTTCTCCAAATACTGTTTTCAATTATTTTATTAACTCGGTATGTTTTTAACTAGGATACTGCACCTCTTTCATCGCTCTTGGGACATCATGTCTTCGAAAAGTGTGCTGCCAGACTGAAGCCTTGTCTTTTAGAATTAATAAAAACTATGAACTTGAATTTTGATGATTATACCGACGTACTTGGCTCAGTATGCCGTGAAGTTCCTGAGGGAGAAAACACGGTATCTATGTGTTTATTTATGTATATTTTTCATAAAACAAACAGTTCATTACTTCCTGTACTTTGTCCTTTGTGCATGTTCAACATATGCTCTTGGATTGAATAGAATGAGTGATTGGAAGTTGTAGAAGCTAGGTGAAAGGAGTAGACCAAAACATACTACTGTAGACATTAAGGAGTAGTCGAGTAGACTACCAATTATCATTGCATTAAAAAAATTGAGGATGCCCTGTAACTTATATTTTGTTGGGAAGGAGGCACTATATATATATATATATATATATATATATATATATATAGAATCCTAATCATATGAGAACCATTTCCTAGGTGAGAACTTGTGGACAAATTTAAACCATTGATTTGCAAGATCTGATGGATGAGAAATCAAGTAAAAAATGAGCGGGGTCATTTTCATAAATATTATAAATTTTTAAAATGAGCGGGATCATTTTCATAAATATTACAAAGTTTTGTTTATTTTCAACCGTTAGATCTACTAGATTAATGGTTTAGATTTGTATTCTCACCTGGGGCAATGTTCTCACCTGATTATGGACCTATATATATAGTATATTCTTCTGTGTCTGTGGGGGGTGGGGGCAGGGGTTGCCTTTGAATGGATAACAATCTAATTTTCCGTGAATGATCAGGTGGAAAATGCTGGTTCTGTACCACCAGTAGAAGAAACATCTGTTCTTCAACTTCCTCAGGTACCACAACTGGATGGCACCCCAACAATAATGAATAACAACAATAACCTGGAACCTAATGGGTCGTTGAAGACATTAAAGCATTGCAATCAGGCTGAACAGCTAAAAGATACTGATGCACCATCTGATCCATTGCATACAAATACAAAAGATTTGCAACAACAAATGAATGTGAGTGGACTGTCAGAGAAGGTAAGACCCGATACAGGACATGATTGTTTTGATATGAATGAAAGCAAAAGCTGCATTGAAGAACCTACTAACAAGAAGGAACATGAGAAGAAATCTGGTAGCTCATCTGATAATGCAGCTCCAAAGGAGTCATCTTCGCCATCTGAAACTGGAAAGCAGTCTATGCCTGACGTGTTAACCCCCAACAGTGAAAACACCCATGTCAACTCTGGAAGTTCTCGCAAAAGGGGTCGACCAAAGAAGAATACCCATGTCAACTCTGGAAGTTCTCGCAAAAGGGGTCGACCAAAGAAGAATCAGAGAGAACTCACTGTGAGAAAGAGATCTGAAGGGACAAGCTCTCCCAATTTGACTGTAAGTATAAAGAAGGAAAAAGAAACAGTGAGTGATGCAGAGAAGAAATCTCGTAGCTCATCTGATAATGCAGCTTCAAAGGAGTCATCTTTGCCATCTGAAACTGGAAAGCAGTCTATGCCTGGCGTGTTAGCCCCCAACAGTGAAAACACCCATGTCAACTCTGGAAGTTCTCGCAAAAGGGGTCGACCAAAGAAGAATACCCATGTCAACTCTGAAAGTTCTTACAAAAGGGGTCGACCAAAGAAGAATCAGACAGAACTCACTGTGAGAAAGAGATCTGAAGGGAAAAGCTCTCCCAGTTTGACTGTAAGAATAAAGAAGGAAAAAGAAACAGTGAGTGATGCAGAGAATTCATCTCTTCAACAAAATGATCTCCAAAATATAAGCAGAAGAAAGAAACAGTCTATGCCTGACGTGTTAGCCCCCAACAGTGAAAACATCCATGTCAACTCTGGAAGTGCTCGCAAAAGGGGTCGACCAAAGAAGAATCAGACAAAACTCACTATGAGAAAGAGATCTGAAGGGACAAGCTCTCCCAGTTTGACTGTAAGTATAAAGAAGGAAAAAGAAACAGTGAGTGATGCAGAGAATTCATCTTTTCAACAAAATGATCTCCAAAATATAAGCAGAAGAACTAAACATTCTACGAAGCAAGCTTTAAATGAAGAAAAGGTACTACTGTAATGGTGCTTGCAGATTCTCTAGATTTCTGGTTAGGGTAACCTTTGTGGTTCTATCTGTTCAGTTTGCTAAGTATTTCTGCATTTACTTAATTGAGCTAAAATTAACTCAACTTTTCCTTAATCCTTATCTAATTGGTTTGCATTTCTTTATTGAATTCTATTAAAACTTATAATTTGCCATGAACAATTGAGTTGGAATAAATAAATTCAGTCTATGTAAGTTTCCACGTACCTCTTTCTCTACTATATTTAATTAGTACCATATTAGGGGTTTAGAATATCTAAATGCTGTCCCCTATTAATGTACCCAAAAATGTAAAAAAAATTTAATACTTAAGATCATATTATCCTTCTCACAACCAGAGCACCCCTACACATATGGACATGGGGTATCTCAGTGGTAAATCCTATCCACAATAAGTGTACCCAAAAAGAATGAATAAAAGAGTAATATCATGTTATGCACTTTTAATCCTAGATACATCTTGAACATTTCGAGAAACAATCTTAGTTGATTTCTCCCTGCCTGCCTTCAGTAGGCATCCCTTCTGCTTCATTTCAAATAAAGTTGTTTTTAATATGATCATCTCTTATGCTCCAATATAGCAGAATTCTTTAAAAGTGAGGAAATTACCATTTCTTATGTACTCCATTGATTATATACAAATTACTCCAAAATATAAATGTTTATTTTCAAAATTAAATTTATTAATATCAAAATACAAGCTTGGTTAAATTGACTCCAAAAATTGTAAATGGGGCACAAAGGGAAGGATGCTAGTTCTTTTTGGATTATTAAATATTAATACAATGAAATAAAAAGTGTCCGAAGCCACGTTTTGGAAATGAGAATTCCTTAAAGCTTCATTTCCCTAATGTGTCTTTTGGAAGACTTTATTATATTTGTCTTACCAGTAGCCGCATATAGAAAATGCGACTTTGAACCCATTCTTTTTACTTCTAATTGCCTGAAATCCTTCTATAGAAAGTGTTTATGGAGGCAATTCATATTGATGAGGATAAGGGAAAATGTCTGATGCATTTTATAGGAGATAAGAATTAAAGCTTTTCATCTTAATCCAACTTCATTTATGACTTTGGAAGAACTCGTCGTTTATCGAATGTGACTTTTCACTGAAAATATAATTTTTTTTTCCTCAAGTCACATTTAAGAAGTGCGGTTTTCTTAAGATCACATTTCTAAGATGCAACTTCTTTTAATTTTCTTATTAACTGCAAATGTTATATAGTACTATTATTTTACTACTGAAAATTGCATGCTAAAAATTAGTCTTCATTAAAAAGCTTTCATTTTGAAAGTGCAACTGGCTTATTTTGCACATATTGTAGAAAGTAAATAATTTATAATTTATAAACTTCTTCCCAGTATAGCCATTTCTACGGATATTTTGCATTTAAGTATGACATCTTGCCCCCTTTTTTTTTTTTTTTTTTTTTTTTTTTTTTTTTTTTTTTTTTTTTTTTTTAATGTCATTGCTGTCTTTTGGACAAAATAACCAAATGTATACACTTAATTCTTTTTCAGGATTCTAAAAAGGTTCGTTTTATTAAGGATTATGGAGAAGAGTTGGTAGGTACTAAAGTCAGAGTTTGGTGGCCCCTGGACAGAAAGTAAGTACTTACGAAGGATAAATATAATGACTGCCTTAGTACCTACTTAAATAGAGAGCATCATTTGTTCCATTGATTACAACATTTGACAATTCCCCTTGGTTGATTACAAAATGTTTCTGGATTTCAAATGCAATTTTGTAAATTTGACTTCAAAGATTATAGGACTAATAGATGAATCCTTTTGAGATATTTACATTTACAATATTTCGATCCTTTGGTAAATAAACAAATTCTGTTTATATGTATTTTTAAAGTTCCTTTATTTTATTTTATTTTTTGAGTCTGAGATGAGCTATCTAAGTTGTCTTGTAAATTGTGCAAGCAATTCTTAGTCATATTTTCTGTTCGTCTTTACTGTTTACAGGTTTTATAAGGGAGTGATTTCTTCTTTTGACCCTGAGATTAAAAAGCACAAGGTACATAAGCTCAACTTGTGGATATTTCAGTAGTTTTTGTGTTGCATATAATTTCCTCTATTGCCCTCTGAATATCCTACTTTCTAAAATAGGGTTTTCCAAGATGAAAGGCAAATGCCCTTCCCTAACAATTTGCTTTATAAGGGTACTGATATTTAGGCTGAATTTGACCCATGCTGAAAGCATGCTCCATTGGCAATTATAAACGAACTCCCATTATGCCAATTTCTGCTTCATCCATTCTGAGAAATTTCTCCTATATTTGCTTTTGAAACTAAACCTCTTTATTTAGAGGCCAAATGTCAAACTACACAAAGCCCAGGAGAGGAGGTTTTTACTAGAGGTCATAGCTTCTTGTATCTAACTAGCTTGGTTGGCGTGAGTGGTCGTGCACTCTTGTCCCTTAAGAGAGGTCGGGAGTTCGAACCCCCCTCTCGTATGGAAAAATAATTTGGCCAGCACTTTGCCCCTTAATTGGGCCAGTCCGGTGCGAGGGCCTGCTCAGGACACCGCGTGGTCTGACCAAAAAAAAAAAGCTTCTTGTATCTAGATTAACTAGGAAATAGCTAGGGAAAATGCTCAAAGGTTTTATAATAATAGTTTAAAACCTTAAAGAACATAAAAATTGTGATGAAAACACGCCTTTGTTTAATCTGTTTTTTTGACTAGTCCTCTTTTTCAAGAGAGCATGCGCGGATTCTTCATCACATTCATGGAATGATTTTAAACATCTGTATCATGTATTGTCTTTCTTTAATTTTGATGTACCAAGTTGCTTCCTGGTACTGTTTAGGTCAAATACAATGATGATGATGAAGAAATCTTGAATCTCAACCGTGAACGCTGGGAATTGCTTGAAGAGGTTTCAGTCAAAGAAGTGAGTTAACTTTCCACATTGTCTATTTATCTAATTAATTAGCAAGCTGTGTTTTATTGGTTAGTTTCACGTCTCTTTGTAACATAACTCGTTGGATGCAATTTACAGGAGCCTGTAACTGACTTTCCTCCTGAGCTTTGTGTTGTGTAAGTTCTGATCTTTAAATGTTCTTGCAATTCTTGTACAATTCCATTTGTTTGTCTATCTGTTAAGGCCGTGCTTTTAATTCCTATGATCTGTGCACTGGTAGCACGATATATGAGCTTGTGTGTCTGCCATCTCTGTTTCTCTTAAGATGATAGAGCACTAGTCAAATTCTATCTCATTGTATTGCCCCTGTAGAGTGTTAGGAAAGGGTTTCTAAAACATGAATTACTTACCCTTTTATGTTCCCAACCTGTAATGGGTTTTGTTCACTGTTGCAAAAATCGGTCTAGGCGCCCCTAGACCGTGGCGATTTCCCCCCTAGGTGTCCGTCCGCCTAGCGCCTAACTCGGCCGACTCGACCACCTAGGCTGCCGCCTAGCGCCTAACTTAGCCGAGTTAACTCGTCCATTTCTTTCGAGTTAGCCGAGTAAACCCGGTCGGTTCGACCTTGCTAATTTTTTTTTTCATTATATATATATATATATATATATATATATATATATTTATATATAAAATGACATATATACACCCACACACGTGCACTGTTTTTTCTTTTTTTAGTAAGCCGCATAGGCGCCCGCCTAGGCGCTACTCTACCGCCCGACTAGCGCCTAGCGCCTACTGCAATCATGGTTTTGCTTGGTAATTTGAGTAGAGCCGGAAAAAATAAAAGAATAAGTTACTCGAAGGAAAAAGAATCTAGTGCCTCACCATCAAAAAGATTAGTTTTTACTCATGTAGTCTTTTGCACTACGAGGAGAAACTTGCTTCTTAATGTGAAGAGCTTACACTTTCAGGTCTGGGAAGAAAGCACAGGGAAATGGCAGCACGCCTGGGAAAAATATCAAGTCTGAGAAAGCTCCAGCCAAGGATAACAGCACATTGTTGAGTCACAACAGTAAAAATATTGTAATCAAAGAAGAGGCTGAAGACGAATCTACTGTGCCATCCAATGCCCTCAGTGAGGTTAAAGTCTCCACTGCTGATGCTTGAGGATTGTTAAGAGTCCCACATTGAAAATATAAGAGAGAATATGAGGTTATAAGGTCATGGGTTAGACTAATTAATTGATTGGAATATTGGATTCAGTCTTTTAGTGTGGTTTGGCCCATGTGCATTATAGCCTAATTGAGTGACCTTGGCCCAATCTTAGATTATAACATGGTATCAAAGCCTATTTTACTTTTCTTTGAACTCGGTTTATTTTGTTTTTAAACTGTGGGATTTATGTTACCTTATTTAGCGGTGTAATGCATAACAATTAACCTTGTCCTAAGTACTGGGGAAACATATATAAAAATGTTCTTTTGGTTAGTTCACATCTCTTTGTAACATAACTTGGTTGCAATTTTCAGGAGCCTTCAACGGACTTTCTTCCTGAGGTTTCTGCAATGTAAGTTCTGATCTTTACATCTTGTAACTCTTATAAGATTCCACTTGTTTGTCGATTTGTGATGGTTGTGTTTTTAATTCCCCAGATCTGTGCATTGTTAGCACTGTAGCTGTTGAATAATAGGAAAGTTGTCTTAGTTTTCTATTCTTATTAGTAGTTTCCTATTCCTATTAGGACTAATTTAGTATCTAGTTTAGTATATATAGAGGTCCATAGAAGTATAGAATAGACATTAAGAGAGACAATCTATTGTACTCTTTCATTATAATATATTCTCTATATTCTCTTGTTCTTTGGTTATCACATATTTTGCTTCCGCCTAACTGGCGGGTGGTGGTTTTCTCCACCCGCCAGACCTATCAATCCCTCAATTTCAACATGGTATCAGAGCCTACTTTCCTAGGCTGTTTTTCTTCAAATATTAAAACCCTAATATAAACCCTAGCTTTCCGCCGCCGCTGCTGCCACCGGAGAGTAACCACTGCCGCCACTGTTTTCTCTCGTTCCGACGCACTTCTAGTTGTTGTTCAAAGCAACTAACACCACAGCCTTACTCGGAACCTTGTCGCGAGCCGTCGCTTGAAATCCGGTCGCCATTCACCGTCGCACGCGCCACCACCGTCGTCGGGAGTGCTTTCGCTTTTCCGGCCAGATCTCCTCTTCTCCAGTGATTTTGTGATCTCACCTCCTACACCAATGGATTCCTCTCCCTCTTGCGACCTTATCTGGAAAATTTCATCGCTTTCCTCCACCGCCGTCGTCCTCACGCGCCACCGCCGCCGTCATGCGCCGGCGACCTTCCTCACGCGCCGGCGCGTGAGTCTGCCTCCGGCGAGATTTTCCGGCGAGATTTTTCAGATGGTTGTTTTGCCCTTCTTTCAACTTTTTGGTGAAATTTGAAGGCTTCTTTGGGTTTGTTGCCGAACATTTTCCCATGGTGTTTGTGTTTTGGTATAACCGTGTTTGTTTCTTTATCTCCAGTATGCCTTATCCCATGGATGGTCAGTTTCAGCACTACTATAAAGGCCTTTGATTATTTCCCATGTTTCAAGTAAGGGGGAGTGTGACTATCTACAATTGGTGTGCTATCATTTACTATTATTTGCTATTTTATCTACTATGGGCTCCCTTTGCTATTCTTTGCTCCCTTTCTACCTCTACCGCTCTCTTGTGTCCGCTCTCTTGTGTTATCGGGAGGTTGTTCATGTTTAACTCTATCCTTGGTGTGTTCATCTTCATTCCCGAGGTTCATGTTCAATTCTGTCCTCGGTGTGTTCATTCCCAAGATCGTGTTTAGCTTCGTCCTTGGTGTCTTCGTCTTTATTCCCAAGGGTCCGTGGTGTCTTCGTCTTTATTCCCAAGGATTGTGTTCAGCTCCGTTCTTGGTGCCTTCGTCTTCATTCCCAAGGAAGGGTCAGACATAGCGCAATCTCTTTTGAAGTCATCCATCCTCGAGTGCTTATATTGTTGTGATGGTGTTCGTGTTTTCCCTTGGTGCCTCCATTCCCAAGGATGTTCGTGACAAGCTTTGCCCCTGGTGTGTTCATTCCCAAGGGTTGCATTGTCCCTCCGAAGCCATCTCGCATTGTTATCCTCTAGTTGCATTTAATTTTCACTTGTAATTTTGAGTGAGGTAGAGTGCTTGTTTTAATCCAAGCTTGGATCTTCAGATGTTCCAGCTTGAGGGGGAGTGTTGAATAATAGGAAAGTTGTCTTAGTTTCCTATTCTTATTAGTAGTTTCCTATTCCTATTAGGACTAATTTAGTATCTAGTTTAGTATATATAGAGGTCCATAGAAGTATAGAATAGACATTAAGAGAGACAATCTATTGTACTCTTTCATTATAATATATTCTCTATATTCTCTTGTTCTTTGGTTATCACATATTTTGCTTCCGCCTAACTGGCGGGTGGTGGTTTTCTCCACCCGCCAGACCTATCAATCCCTCAATTTCAACAGTAGCATAGTATATCCCTCTCTTGTGTGTCTAGATCATCTCTTTTCTCCTAAGAAGATAGATCACAAGACACAAGTCCAATTCTACCTAAGTATATTATCCCCCAGAGGGTCGGGAAAGGTTTCTAAAACATGAATTACTCGCCACATTTATGTTCCTAACCTGTGGGTTTTGACTGTTAATTTTGTCAGAAAAGGCACCTCAAAGAAAAAAGAATCGGGTACCTCATCCTCGGAAAGGTTGGTTGTTATTCATGTAGTGTATACGTGTTGGCAAAACTTATTTCTTAATGCGAAGAACTTGTGTTTTCAGGTGCGGGAAGAAAGCGCATAGAAGTGGCCGCAAGCCTAGGTAAAGTGTTGTTCCATCTGAAGCCTTAATCGAGGTTAAAAAATCTGGCGCTTATGCTTCAGAATGAATAACCTAACAGTACAATGCAGCTGTAAAAGACCAAATGGACTCTAGACTTGTTATATATGGTTGCTTTTAATCTCTAGTATTTGTGCTACTTTGATAGTTAACCTTAACTGGAGTTATAGTGAATATGTGCTTTCTTTTATTGAATTGCAATAGGTAAAATATATGTATGGAGTCTCTGTCTCAAAAGTAAATATTCATTAGAGATTTAGAGTGGCATGCAGTAAACTTCTATGGTTATATAAGATCTTTAATTTAAATTTGAAGTTTATTTGTTTAAAATTCTAAAGCAACTTTAAGAGTTAATACACAATTTAGTCATTGATTATAATGATTTTTTCTTGATTTAGTCATAAACGTCTTTTTGTGTTTAGTTAGGTCTTCGATTTCGATGGTTTTATCTAATTGAATTCTCTGTAATTGTAGCTTGGTAATTTTCTCTCTATTAATACTCAATTTAGTTTTTGATTATAGTAATTTTATCTAAATTAGTCTTTGATTACACAAATTATTATATAGACCCAGGTCTAAATGTTCACAATTTACCTTTTGAAAATTCACAAATTGTATACTATGAACACACAATGTCAACATATATGTAATTGATTACCTTGTTTTGTATTAAGAAGTTCCTTTCAAATACTCTAGTTAGACAATATTAACATATTCGTATTTGATGACCATGTATTGTATATGTGTTTTGACTTAGAAATATAATTTATATTTTAGAAATTCACAATTTCAAAACTAAGAATACACAATTTATACGTCGCTTAGGATTAAGGTTCACCTTGCAAAGTGGACCTTGTCCATGGTACAACAACTCCTTTGATTATAGTGGTTATCCATATTGGCTCGCCATATGGGTTAGGTTGGGTTGAGCTAAACAGCCTAAACAATAAAAATCTTGACACAATCTAACTTATGGTAAATTATTGTATGGACCACGGTCCAAAAATATCATCCTGAAAATTATGAGTAAAAATAATGTATATTATGTGTTAGAATAATGTACATTACGTGTTAGAATAATAAAGCATCTGGGGTAATATAATGTACATTATGAGCTATAAAAATGTATGTTATAGTTGAGCGCGTGAAAAAATAAAATTAAGCAAAATGATGTTATTCATTTTTTTTTTTAATTTTTTAAAAAAGCCCAAAGATCCTAAGCTCCTATTACCAGGATTCAAACCTATGACCACTCATTTAGAATCGTAACTGAGATGCCATCACACTACATAATAGTTGACTTCATTTTCTTTAATTTAGATTTATTATATTTATCAATACTAGATTAAATATAACTTGGATTGGGTTAGACCAAATAACAAATATTATAACCTGACCCACAGTTTTTTTTTTTTTTTTTTTTTAAATCAATCATTTTTTCTTCAATTTCTTTACTTTATAGTTATTGCATTTATCATTGTCTAATTAAAATAAGTCATGCAGGTTGAATCAAACAGTAAAAATTTTGGCCTAGCCTTTCCAACAGTCCAGAAAAAAAAAATTTTAAACTAATTTTTCATTCAATTTCATTAGTTTAGAGTTATTATATTTCTCAATTTATATATTTATTTTAGAATTAATACCCAATTTAGTCATTGACTATAGTGATTTTTCTTGATTTAGTCTTAAACGACTTTTTGTGCTTAATTAGGTTATCGACTTTAATTGTTTCACACTTTTACCTAATTGAGTCATATGTTAAGATAACTTGACAATTTCATCTCTATTAATATCTAATTTTGTCATCGACTATAGTAGTTTTACTCAAGTTAATTAGTCTTTGACTATAGTGATTTTACCCAATTTAATTTAGTCATTGACTATAGTGGTTTTTCTCGATTTTGTTATTAATTTGAATAGCCGATGACTCAATTGGGTAAAACTAACAAAATCGAACAAAAAGACTTTTAGGACTAAATCGAGAAAATCACTATAATCGATGACTAAATTAGGTATTAACTCATTTATTTTATTATAAAAAGTTACAAGTTAAAAGTTATTTATTTACATTTTTTATTATAGTTATTAATAATCTTTATAACTATTATAAATTTTAATTTATAATTTTATTTTAATATAACAAATAACTATTATCATCGTTAAAACAATTAATTTTTCTAATAAATAATTTTGTAATAGATTTATGTTTTTAAAGAATGAATCAAAAAGAAAAAACTATAATTTTATAACTTTCAGCCAATAAAAAAAGTCTATTTTCTAACTTTAGCCAAACACTAAAAAATGAAAATATTTTTTTTTGAAAATGATTCATGTTTTAAAAATTATTTTCTAAAAAATATTTTCTGAATTTTAAAACTGATCGAGCCTGAATAAACATGCAATATCAATTAACTTAATGAACTTGTAATAATAAATTTATAGTAAACATTTAATGAGCTTGTAATAATGACTTAATAAACTTATACTAGTGATTTAATGTAATTATATGTTAAATAAATAAATTTTTGGTTTCAAAAAAAATTGTTAAAAATCAATATGGGTGTCATTAATTTAAAAATTTTATAGGTTAATTTTAGTTTCACAAAAAAAATTTAAATTAAAAAATAATTTAGTGAGAAAAGTTTGGAATTATTTGATTTGACTTAGGTTCATCTTACAAGATGGAACGGAGTCTTGAATATAACAATTGCCTAATTACACTTAAGGTTCTATAGTACACGGTTTGATTCAAATTGTACGCTTGTCATTTTTATCTCAAAGTAAATATTCATTAGAAATGGGGTAGGTGGTTTCAACAACTTGTAAGAAAATAAATATACATTTTATTTTAAAAGTTTATTATAATTAAGGCAAAGAACGTGTATAATTTTATAATCACAAATCATAATTTACAAGTAAATAATAAACATTAATTAGCATTCACCAAATTTACTAGTCTCTTATTATAATTAGTATAATACTATAATACCATCTATAATCCATTCTAGAAGAGGAATTGTTAAAAACCAACATTGACTAACTCTACTTGTCACACATTAATAAATATATACAAAGTCACAATATTAAAAAAAAAAAAACACACACACACACACACAATTAGTTGGCCACTACTATGTAGTACCATTTCAAATGGGTAATCACATGATCAAATTTTGGTAGTGAGAATATTAATTTTTTGAGCTGAAAAAGATTAAGAAAATATAAAACAGATACTACTTATAAAAAATTATAAGTATTTTAAAAAGTATATATAAAAAAAAAAGAACACAATTAGTTAATAGAGTATAAAGGAAAGCAACACGAATTGAAACTTAAAATACACACGTCACAATTTTAAAAGTAAGTTCCAATAATGAAGGAAAATAATATTAGTTAAATTGCTATCATCCAAGAAACGCAGCAACAATTCATTATCCAATAATTTTCATTGAGAATATTCCACACATTTAGTTTTGCTCTTTTAATTTTATTCCATTGCATCCTTAATTTGTATTTTCTTGACACAATTAACGAACCATTCTTTAAATTCCTATCATTTTGGGGGTTAATAATAAATGTTATCAATTTCATAATTAAAACAGCTTACATGATAAGAAGATAAATTACGTGTTGCGGCAAAAAATTTGAATAATTATATTAAATTACATGTCAATCTTCTTTATTAAATGTTGAATGACAAAAATGTAAATAGATGTTTAATTGTGGCAAATGAATAAAAAATTAAAATATATAAAACAATTTTTTTAAAAAGTAGAATTAAATCTGGCAAAGGCTACAATATTCACCACAAAATTAAAGTGGAATTTTTTTATTTTTTTTTTGTTTTTGTTTTTGTTTTTGTTTTTGTTTTTTTTTGTTTTGTTTTGTTTTTTTTTTTTTGTTTTGTTTTTGTTTTGTTTTGTTTTGTTTTTTTTAATAGCGACCAACTTAGATCACTTGCTTTTACCACATATATCTAATATTCTCATCATCAATGTGTTTTATTCAATTAGAGAGAGATAAACTCAATTTAATTACAATTGAGTTAAAACCTGATGATGATTTGGTCCCTCGATTATTAAGATTTCACTACTTTGGTTCTCAACTTCCAAACTTGCTCAATTTTATCTTTAATTATGCAATTTTTTTTTTTATCTAAAATCGTCTTTTGTCCAAATCAGAATAGTGATGATTATGAGCATTTTGGTTAACAATTGCATAGTTGGTGAAAAATTGAGCAAGTTTAGAAGTCGATGACCAAAGTGGTGAAATCTCAATAGTCGAGGGACGAAATCGAGTATCAACACATTACAATTCATAAATTTTATTATTTAATTGAATATTAGTAATTAAATTTATATATTTACAAACTAATCATATAACAATAGCACGCATGAGTCATGAAATATGTCGATAATGGAAGATCATTTGATAAATCATTTTATTCCTTAGAATAGAATTTGAGGGGTCCTTGGTATTAAGTTATTTTTGAATTCTTATGAATAAGTTTTTTTTTAAAAAAAAATACTCAAAATTTTTTATAAGGCAGTATTTGTTCTATATATACTTTTTCAAACATTTTCAGTCCAAAGAATTTAAACCCCCACCCTGGGTTTGAACCTATGACCACCCATTTAGAATAGTAACCGGGATGTCATCAGAGTACATGGTTGTTGGCTTGAATAGCTTATTTTTGGTAATACCTAATTTGTCATTATCTACCTTTTGTTATGTATGATGACAACAACAACAACAACAATAACAATAATAATGGAAAATCACTGTTTTGGTCGTTCAATTGTTTTGCAATTGTCAATTTAGTCCCTAATTTTTAGTTTAGTCGAATTGACCTCTAATTATTTTAAATTTCATCAATTAAATATAATTAAGGGATATATCACTTAGGATAAATCTCACCTACCCCCCGGCCCTTTCAATTCTTGGCTAATACGGACTTTCAATTATTATTAGAAAAAATCATTGTTTTGGTCTCTCAATTGTTTTACAACTCTCGATTTAGTCCTTAATTTTTAATTTGGTCGAATTGACCCTTCAATTGTTTTAAATTTCGTCAATTAAGTCCCCTAATCACTATTCCATAAGTTATAGTGGCTGGGGATTTAATTGGCGATATTTAAAACAATTGAAGGGTCAATTCGACCAAATTAAAAACTAGGAACTAAATTGAGAGTTGCAAAACAATTAAGGGAGCAAAATAATGATTTTTCCTAATAATAATTGAAAGTCCGATTTAGCCCAAGAAGGGGGTGAATTAGGCTATGAAAAAAATTGTGTCGATTTATTCTAAGTGATATATATCTTAATTATATTTGATGCAATATAATTCTAGGGGATCAAGTAAATATGCATAATTGAATGTACATTGAAATGTGTGTAAGAAAAATTGTAATTTATGTCCCACATAAATATGCGAATTATCAATGTCACACCTGAATTATTACTGGTGTAAATGTTGCCCCTCAAATTTCAAAATATGACATATATTGTCCCTCTTCTAATAGGAAGAAGGAGAAACATTGTCATCGGTAGGGCCGGCCCAGAGGGGCGGGCAACATGGGCACACGCCCAGGGCCCAATGTTGAAAGGGGGCCCCTAACTTGAATTTCTATTTTTTGATAAAATTAAGAGAAATTTTTTTTTTCTTGCATGAGCAGAGATTTGAATCCACAACTTCAAAATTATTATTTAAATTAAATTAACTTAACAATTACAATCATTTAATATAATAATTCAATTAATAGATACTCGTATATATTAGAGAATATTAAATTAATTTATAATTAAACTTCATATAGGGGCCCAAATTTTGAATGAGCACTACTCCTGGATTAGTCCAACTTATTTCTTTTTTAAAAAGATAAAGTCTTAAAAAATTATATGTCAATAAAAATTCAAGTTATCCTTGAATTATTTTCAATTAACACAATCTTTTGAACCATATATATATATATATATATATATATATATATATATATATATATATATACACACTAGCATTTCGTACGCGCGATGCGCGAAAATTTATGCCCAATATTAACACATTGATAAAAACAAATAATTAAAAATTATAATTTAAATTATATATACACAAATAATATATGTATTTTGTACACACACATATTTAATTCATCATTCATAGAAATTTAATTAAAATATAATTAAAAAAAAAAAGGGAAAAAGATATGATAGATATATGTGTATGATAATAATGATGTGTTGTCAATGTTAGAATTAAAAACTAACGGTGTTATAACGGTGTAAGGGTAATTTTGTATTATAACATTGAAATGTACAATATTTAAAGTAAAATGTACACCTTTATTTGCATACAAAAAGAGGGACATAAATCAAAGATATAACTTTAATTGAGGCTTATTATGTTTTTAGATATTAATTTTATATATTAAGGGCCCTTGTTTATACTTTGTCTCGGGCCTTGTATATATATATATATATATATATATATATATATATATATATATATATATATATATATATATATATATATATATATATATGAGTTCAAATTAGAACAATCTCGGTAATTGTTTGTAGATTTATTAATGGCCGATAACCAGGGCCGGTCCTATCATTTTATAGTCCCGAGGCAAAGTATAAACAAGGGCCCTTAATATATAAAATTAATATATATATATATATATATATATATATATATATATATATATATATATATATATATATATATATATATATATATATATATATATATATATATATATATATATATATATATATATACTAGCATTTCGTACGCGCGATGCGCGAAAATTTATGCCCAATATTAACACATTGATAAAAACAAATAATTAAAAATTATAATTTAAATTATATATACACAAATAATATATGTATTTTGTACACACACATATTTAATTTATCATTCATAGAAATTTAATTAAAATATAATTAAAAAAAAAAAGGGAAAAAGATATGATAGATATATGTGTATGATAATAATGATGTGTTGTCAATGTTAGAATTAAAAACTAACGGTGTTATAACGGTGTAAGGGTAATTTTGTATTATAACATTGAAATGTACAACATTTAAAGTAAAATGTACACCTTTATTTGCATACAAAAAGAGGGACATAAATCAAAGATATAACTTTAATTGAGGTTTATTATGTTTTTAGATATTAATTTTATATATTAAGGGCCCTTGTTTATACTTTGCCTCGGGCCTTGTATATATATATATATATGAGTTCAAATTAGAACAATCTCAGTAATTGTTTGTAGATTTATTAATGGCCGATAACCAGGGCCGGTCCTATCATTTTATAGTCCCGAGGCAAAGTATAAACAAGGGCCCTTAATATATAAAATTAATATATATATATATATATATATATATATATATATATATATATATATATATATATATATATATATATATATATATATATATATATATATATATATATATATATATATATATATTGCTCTCGTTTTACTCTTTACTTTTCAAGTTTTCTTTATATTTTCTTTTAATTTTGACCTAATCTATACAAGTCAAATATATAACATTTTCCTTTTTGCGTGCATTATATTACTCACTAAAAGCCTTTAGAAGCTTCTCTAAACCAACCCTCTGGCGAAAAGTTGTTGATTAATTAGTGTTGAAGAGGTCATTAATGAAGTTTAAATATAAATAATAGAAGAGTGCAAACATTGATTTGATTGAAGTTTTTAGTTATTAGAGGTCTCCGTCGGTTAAGCAACTTAATTTAATGAAGATTTGACACCAAACCAATGAAAACACCCAGCCACCCTTAAGACACATGGGAAGAAAATCTGATCAATCATCAACTGCCTGCCGGCTATGTTTAATGAGTCATTTTAGACTTGAAAATGAGTCATAGAGCTTGTTTAAGGGGTTTTAGAATACTTCAAATAATTATGACTATCTTTGCACCCAAAAATAGATGTTCACATGATAATTATATTCTATATATGTTAGTTTTGTTGCGTGATATTATTAAATTTATTATGTACTCTGTAATATTTGACTCTTATTAATATGATATTATCTTATTTAAAATATAAAAAACTTATATGCTATTCATAAACCTTAAAATAAAGAATTTTTAAATTTTTTTAGTTTATTTTGTGAATTGATCTACCCCTTATTACCACATACATGTTGATAAATATTGCATGACTACAAGGGAGCGTTTGGTCCAAGTTATTGTATTATATGATCCTTGGATAATGTTATCGCAAATTATGCCATGGAATCGTGTTCACCGAGAATGGTGAACACAAGGCAAAACGACGTCGTTTTTAGGCTAAAAAAAAAATTTTGCGGATGTGGAGTTAACGGCGCACGTTTGATCAAATTATGAATTTTCTGTTATGAGATTATGAATTTTATGAAAATTCATAATCTCATAACAGAAAATTCATAATCGCATAACAGAAAATTCATAATCTCACAACTGAAAATTCATAATCTCATAACAGAAAATTCATAATCTTATAACAGAAAATTCATAATCTCGTGGTTCCAAAGTGAATGTGTAGGCATGGTTCCAAAGTGAATGTGCAGGCATAAATTCATAATTTATGAATGTCCGAAATTATGAATGTAATGAAAATTCATAATCTCATAACAGAAAATTCATAATCTCATAACAGAAAATTCATAATCTCATAACTGAAAATTCATAATCTCATAACAGAAAATTCATAATCTCATGGTTCCAAAGTGAATGTGTAGGCATGGTTCCAAAGTGAATGTGCAGCCATGGATTCATAATTTATGAATGTCCGTGATTTCGGACGGAAATGTGTAGGCATGGTTCCAAAGTGACTGTGCAGGCATGAATTCATAATTTATGAATGTCCGAAATCTTTGTTCACCTCAAATTAAAGTGAAACCACAAAATGTGAAAATAAAGAAGAAAAGTCACGTAATTAATTTAAAAGAAAAAAAAAATAACGGTGTACTAACACCGTTAGAACCGTGTTCACCATGAATGGTGAACACGGTTCCATGGCATAACGTCTGTAATGTTATACATTGTTATTTGGTTTATGAAAATCAGAAAATGTAATATGACTTTTTTTGTTAAAAGACAAAACGATATATGTGGTTTGAATTTTAGTTTATTATATTTTAAATCACATCCTGAACACACCATCATATCATTAGTCCATTACCCCTTCATCCGGAAAAAACCACAACAACCATGGTTAAAAAATGCATAAATAACGACTACTTTTTTTTTTGAATGTTATTGGCTCTATTACATTGTAGTATCTGTTCATATACTTTCTCAAACTTATTGAAACACAAAGAACTAATAACGACTATTTTTTTATTACTTACAAAAATATCAGAAAAAGTAATAATTTTTAATTTTTCATCAAATGATTGTAGTGGACAAAAAAAAGTTAGAATAGATAACAATGAAAGCAGCCGATAGTAATAAAAGCAGTGGTGTAGGGCTAGATAGCCTCAACTTGAATGATGATACACAACCACTATTGCAATCACAATAGCTCAATCATGACTAGGTACGTAATTATTAATACAAAATTTCTTACTTTTTTTGTAATGTTAATTGTGAATTATAAGAAGTATTTTGAATTGTAAAGTAGCTGTTTTGGAGTCAAATAACATTTCTAGAATTATAAACTAGTTTTTTGAAGGTAGATATTAGAATTAAATCATTAAATGTGATTAAATTTGCTATTGCAATCTATATATAATCCTTTTGGTGATGTTGTATTGTTATGAATTTACTACTTGCTTGCATGTGTAGTTCAACTGGTTATAGAGGTGAAAGTTTAGAAGAATGACCAGTGATTGAGTCTCACTAACGGTAGTGTGTGCGCACCTTATTGCAAGGTGTATAATTTGTATTAAGTTTACAAAGCAATGAAATGATTTTTTTTTTTACTTAATTATTTTATGATCACCGATGGTCGGAAATGGCCACCTATAAATTTATTTATTTTTAAATAATAATTTCTAACCATTGGTGGTCGAAAATCTCTACTTTGTAATCTTTATAAGTTGCCGGCTCCAACCATCGGTGGCTACTAGTTGTTGGAAATACCCACGCTGTAATCTTTCTGAGTGGCTGTTTTTTACCACTGGTAGTTGGAAAATACGCAACGTCACTTTTTCACCCACGACTAATTTTTCAACCACTTTATATTAGTGGACGCGGTTCCCGACCACTTCAAGTGGTGATTGAAAATATAGATGGAGGTTTTTGTAGATACCTCAAATGGTCAGAAAAAGTAGTCAAAACAAGAATTTCTAACATTTTTTTTTTGAATGCTACGGATGACTCTATTACAATGTAGTATATGTTTATAATTACTTTCTCAACCTACTGAAGCACAAAGAGCAAATAACACCTCCACTAACGCTCAAGCTCACAACTTCCCATATATGGGAGTCCAATCCGGATAACATCCGTGCACAAGTTTCTGACATGATTATAGTGATTTTTAATAACTTTATGGTGAACGAAAATCAAAGATTTTCAACGGTGAACAGCACTCTAATTTATTAATTCCTAAGATCCCGTCGTATAAAACTTCGATGACATATATTCAGGGTTGGTTCAATTTTTTGAATAAAAAATTTACTGTACGTATAGGACTACGTAAACATCGGCTGCCATACACTGCAGTTATGACTTATAATGGTTTTTTTCAAAGGGGTAGGTGTTTGTTTGGAGTAGGAAGATAAGGTTTGAAATGAACTAATGAGAGTGACTTTTATGTTGCAGCTAGTCATCCCTTCTAGGACGCATACAGTACAGGTGGTCTTTATTTTATTTTATACATAGGCTTCCTACATTAAGCCGTCGAGCCTTTTAGTCAATTCTCCATCTGACTGTGTGCACATACAACCCAATTCACACCTACTCTAACCTATAGAGCTCAACATAACTCCAATGATGTTTGGAGTAAAGTTTAAATTAAACTCCTACCTTATTGCCTCCAATCTTAACTTGAGACCAGATGATCAATCACTTGTGCTGAGTAGAGATAAACAAAGATCCGTCAAAATTCAATTCCACTTAAAAATGAATGAGATATCAATCGACCACTTACTGAAAATCCACCACTAGAGGGTTGAATGCATATGTGATTTCTCAAAGTCTGTTATATTCAATCCTCAACTATTATATATATATATATATATATATATATATATATATATAGATATATGTGTGTGTGTGTGTGGAAGGAATCAGGTACGGGTGAGGTTTCCCGTGCGGTTGTGCGGGTAAGCGCACGTTAAGCATTAATCTGACGCACTTAAAGTACAAAACACACGCACATTAAGCACACAAACAAAACACCTTAAGAAAACAACCCCATGCACGTTAAGCACAAGCCTCACGTATGTTAAGCACAAACCTCACGCACCTTAAGCACAGAACTCAGACACATTTTAAGTTTCAACAATTACTCACATTAAGCACAAACCCACGCACGTTAAGCACAAAACTCACGACTTTAAGTACAAGACTCACGCACCTTAAGCACAAAACTCACGCACATTAAGCACAAAACTCATGCACATTAAGCACAAAACTCATGCACCTTAAAGTTTCAACAACGACTCACATTAAGTACACACTCACGCACATTAAGCACAAAATTCACGCACCTTAAGTACAAAACTCACGCACCTTAAGTACAAGACTCACGCACCTTAAGTACAAAACTCACGCACATTAAGCACAAAACTCAGTACACAGTTGCGCACATTAAGCACAAACCTCACGCACAAGACTCACGCACCTTAAGTACAAAACTCACGCACATTAATCACCCGCACAATCGCACGGGAGACACTTACTCGCACTGGAACTTAATTTTATATATATATATATATATATATATATATATATATATATATATATATATATATATATATATATATATATATATAAGCGGTCAAATGCGGTCAGCCCCTTAGGTGCGGCGGTGTAGCTATATCAGCACCGTCCAATCTTTGCAATCCAACAACAGTGACTAATTACTGAAGATATGAAGATTTAAGCGCGTTTGGGTAAGTGGGGGGTGTTATGGTAATTTCAGTGGCCATTTATAGCGGCCGCTGACAAAATACACCATAGTATAGACTAAAGCCTAGTAGTTTACTTTTTTACAACATATATACTTTAATTTGGAGGTATTTGGTAAATAGCTGTTAACTGATGATTATTTACTTTTTTACAACATATGTACTTTAATTTGTAGGTGTTTGGTAAATAGCTGTTAGCTGATTATGGCATGACCCTTTTTGGTTCATTGTCAACAAAATTATTGAAATGTCATTAAATACATAAACATTTTGATCTTTAAAAAAAAAAATACAAAGTAGGTTGACTCGCTATATTTATATTTATATTTTTATTTATTGAACAAATTCTAATTGAAGACTGAAATATCCTTGTATTTAATGAGATTTAAACGATTTTGTTGTCCAAAGACCAAAATGATCATGCCACAATAATATTAGGACCAAAAGGGATGTTCTGAAAAAAATAAAGGACTACCGCATATAATAAGTCTAAGACCATAAATGAAATTAACTCTTATTATTATTAGATTTTTATTGTTTTGTCCAACCCAATGAACTATGTAAGATTCCGAAAGTTGTCTTTTGAGTAAAAGTGTTGGAAGACATTTTTCCGCCATAATAATCATTCTTTCTTTTAACTAGAATTAATATTTTCTATTCAATTCACTTTATTTTTCTTTGATAGTTAACCATTAAAAAAATTTAAAAATCCCTTAGATAGTCATTTTCCACTTTCCAAATTAACCCTAAATGTATAGGCTAAATAAAGACTAAGCAACTTAAATTAGTTTATCCATTTTTATGTATGGTGTCCAAATTAAGTTCAAAGTTGCTATTATCTCAACCGAGAAATATTATTAGATTTAAATTGTCTTAATTAGTATTATTTGGGTTCTCTTACCACTCTCTAGGTCCCTATCTCACCTAATAAAAGGGGATTAAGTACCTAAGCTAGGTATTACATTTTATTCCTTTTGCCCTTTAATGTTTAAATATCTTCTCCCAATGTTTAAATATCTTAATGGTACTATTAGTCCAACTTATTGGCCAATTTAGATTGACCGCCAAGAATTGAATCAAGCACATTATATTCACACAAGTACAGGTGTACAGCATTCTACATTTAAAAGAAAATTGATATTTATTACCTTATGAGATAGATAATATAATATAACATTATATATATATATATATATATATATATATATATATATATATATATGTATATATTATTTATAAATTTTGACTATCTTAACACGAATTAAAAAAACAATCTTGTAGTGATGAAATAATTTAATAAAAAAAAAAAACACTTTTGATCCTTTAAGTTAAAATGTAAGTGTAAGTTTAGTGATAAGATCACAAACAATTTATCAAAGTTGTAATAGTTGCATTTGTAGTCCTTGATATGTCTCAAATGACGAAAATGGCTACTATTGTAACTAATTAAGGATCAAATTTGCAACACATGATAACTAGCAATTAAGCTTACACTTTATGACTTAGAGACTAATTATTTTTCCTATAATAATAATAAAAAAAAAATTAGTATGTAACACGTTCAAAGTCTTTCTCCAATCAAATAAGCTTAAATGACACGATTCTTGCCAACACCCTTACGGTCGAACCCATTGCATAAGGTCTTCTTAGTACGGTTTACTTCTTTTGTGTAATTTGCACGCTATTATGCAAATGTTTTGGAGTTTACCTAGTGTACACTATCGGGTAGTGACTACGAGTTTTCTTTGTCACCGACTCACCAAAAAAAAGGACTTAGATGAAAAATGCAATAAAATTTTTGTAAATATAAAAAGTCTTTCTACAAATCGTTTTGGAAAAAAAAAAAAAAAAAAAAAAAACTTGCATCATTTTGAAAAAAAAAAAAGAAGAAAAACTTCATCATTCAAGAGAAAAATACTAAATATGCATGGATACTTGAACACAAATTGTTTGGAAAAGTTGTGCATGCCTTGTTGTGCATTGTTTTAGACTAGCTAATTAAATGCGCCTAGTCAAACACATTAATTTGGTTTACATATGTTTGGATATATAAAAAAGGCTAAATACACAGTTTAGAATAAGTTCACATCGTGGTCTAAATGACATCAAGTTGCACTTCCATATAAGAGATTATAGGTTTGAGTCTCAGTGGAGTCGGTGTTGACTCTTTGTGCTTTAATATGTTGCATTATAACAGGGTTAGTAGTACTAAAAAAATTTCACATCTTTTATTCATTCAAATTTTTATATATTTACACAAATGTAACCATGCATCTTTTTATAAAAAAATTGAGAATAGATGTGATCCATATGTTTTTGGCAATAAACAAACGAGATTTATTTTCATTCCTCACACTATATATGCACCATATATTTTCACAGGATCACACACACATTTACATGGGAGGGTTCAGGTAAGAACTTGCTCTTAACTAAAAAAGAAAAGAAAAAAAAAAGAAGAAAAAAAAAAAAAAAGAAGAAGAGAGAACCGATTTAATTCATCCATCAACGGTTGTGAATTGCTAAAAAATAAGGGAAAAGGCGAGGTAGTGTTAGGTTTATAAATATTACAAATTTGAAATTTTACCATTCTTATAAAATTGCTTTTTTTTTTTTTTTAACATTCAACAATTGATAAATTGAGTGGTTCAAATGGGTTCTCACTTTTTACAGATGAGGTTGTTCTTGTCGGAACTCACCCTATATATGTTTGTGTTCTTTTTTTATGACAATAATTTCAACAAAAAAATAATAGTTGATGCCAACACAGATTTTCAAAAAAAAAAAAAAAAATCAAATTTCTAAATTTCTTTATTGAGTTGAAAAAATCGTAGAATTTTTTAAAATGAAAAAGACTGATAAAGAGCATTTTTTTTCTTTAGAAAAATAGCAAAATTTCCATTTTACTAAGTACCCCTAGATTTTTAGGTGTCAAAGAGTACTTGGATAAATAATATTTTTAAAAAAAATTTAGGTTAATTTTTTTTTTTGTAGGTAATAAATCAATGACTTATGTGGCATGACTAAATAAAAGATTTGTTAAATTAACAAATAGTAAATAATTTGATAATTTCTTTTTTAAAAAAAATGAATAAACTTAGCATATTATAAAGTTGTAATGTTGAGAAAAAGAAATGAGAGGGAAATGTTTTCAAAAAAAAAAAAAAGAGAGGAAATAAAAGATATAAGAGTCAAATTCATATTTCACATTTTAACACACACACGCGCAAAACAGAGAGAAGAAATAAATATAATTTGCATTCACTTTTGAAAAGGTTGAACCCCACAGAACATATGAGATGATGTAAATCAATTGAACATGAACCACAGACTCGATATGATCCCTGGTTATACTTTCCAAACTTCACATCTATGATCCGGAGCTGCCCATGCAGACATATAATTTGCATTCACAAATCACAAACTCGTAGTCATTAATTAAAGATGTACACTGGGTAAATTTTGTTCTATGTAATAACTCATAAATTCGCAAACCACAAAAGGGGTAAATTGTATTAGAAAAAACCTGTGAGACGAACTCAACTAATAGAATATTGACAAGAATTGAATCCATAATTTATAGAACAAAAATCATGCTCCATCTACTTGACTTTTGAGACTCGATCTAAATCTCTCTTCTTTTTTTTTTTTTTTTTTTTTTTTTTTTTTTTTTTAGTGACGAGGAAAATCCCCAGCTACAACTCAAGGGTGTACTGCACTAGGTGAACATGACTTTGTGACTCTAGTCGACAAAGGACCACAAGAAGATAAATCAGTCTAGATTTTTCATAACTCACCAGTTCAAACTAAGAATGCTAATAAATCGTTTCCAAGAAGCCCCTTTGACATCTCTTCATCTGAAAATAATTCTCGACGTGAAAACACAGAGCTAAGGGGACTGATCTTTAAATAGGAAAAAGAGTGGATCTGCAGGGTCCCAAATGAATTGGCTTATTCGAAAAAAAAAAAAAAAACCTTGTTCTTTGGAAGATCTATCTCATGTCTTGTATTGCATGTTTCCAATCTGCAAGAACTCTGAATCATTCTCTTGAAGCTCATCATCTTTATCATAAAAGATCCGCTTGCCCCTAAATGACCTAGATCAATAGGAAAATCTCAATTCATTGGGCCTTTCGATACAAAGAAAGCCCCAAGGGCGCCATATTCTAGGAGCCCAAACTATCTGATTGAATAAATCCTCATCTATCGGTTGCGGGTCAAGGGTAGCTAGGGTCAAGAGCGCCTTATTCAAACTCCGATTCGTATTTTTCATAAAAAAATATATGATCAAGAATAGAACAAGATCCATTGTGCATTATATCTAAGGAATTCTTCGATTCGAACTGAAAAAACAATGTCACTCAATCATTATTAAACTAATTATAATTTTTTCTGGCCGCGAAAATCCCACCGAGTTGTGGATCCAAATCTCTAACTTACATGTTGAGGGAAACGTACATAATCGCTCGGGCGATTATCAATTGGTTTTTATTAGTTACTTATTAATAAATCAAAAATATTTTTGGAGAACTTATAATTCATTGGGTCATGTCTCATGACCACAACGGAAATTCACAGTTCTTGGTCGATCAATTTTAATAGGCGATTTTGCTGAGCTGGCAGGTTGTTATTTTTCATTAATTATTTTTTTAGGGAAATATGTATTTGATAAAAATAATATTGTAGGAAAATTAATTAACATGTTTGGTGTTCTAGAAACATAAGAATTAAATTTTCTTGAAAATTAATTAAGATGTTCGGTTCATTATTTAAGTTTTTATGTGATTTTTTTAAAAAGAAATTCTAATATATCATTGCTAATAACGAATAATTAAGAGTTTAATAAGTTTAATAAATTACTTGTAAATTAATAAATCATAGGGCAAAAATTTCATACTACAACAAGAATATTAAAATTTTAAAACAATACATATGTAAAATTTCTTATATTTCTTATATCTATTAATTTACTACTACTACTAGAAAGTGAAGTGTGTCTACTTTAATTACTACGTACTACTACTAGAAAGTGAAGTGTGTCTATTTTAATTACTACTACTACTATTATTATAATAGAAAATGTGTATACTTTAATTTTGAGTTTTGAAAATGGGAATAAAATTTCATTAATGTAAAATATATATGGAAAAAGGGTCAAATAGGCTCTCAAATAACTTAAGAAGTCAAGTAGGCTCTTAAATTTTTTAAAGTAACAATTAAACCTATCAACATTGTATTTTGGTGCAATAAAATCTAAACATCAATTAGTGACTTGTTATCACATGTCATCAGAGTTCCGATAACCTTCAATGGTATTTCAATTCTGACGACAAAAACGATCGGCGACCGACGAACCTGCACTAGTCGCCATAGAAACCTAGAAAGAAGGCAACCTTGGTCGCCATTCTTCGGAGAACACCAGAGAAAGTGACCACTGGGTCGCCTTCATAGTGAGAAGGCGACCAAGCTAAGATCGCCTTCTTTCTCAGTTTCCATGGAGACCGGCACCAGTTCGCTGATCGTCGGTCGTTTTTATCGTCGAAAATATTGACGGATGTTTGTCGGAACCCTAGTGACCTTTGATAGCAAGTCACTAACTGGTTTTTGGATTTCATTGCACCAAAATATAGAGTTGATGAGTTTAGATGCTACTTTAAAAAGTTTAGGGCTCTATTTGACTTCTTAGGTAATGTTCGAGGGCCTACTTGACATTTTTTTCGATCAATATAATACTTGGTAGTAAACTTATTTTTGAAAGAAAAATTGAGAATCATGATTGCATATCACCAAAGAAAATTCATTCTCAACTACTTCCCATTTTTTTTTTTGGTTGAAAAAAAAAAAAAAAAAACTACTTTCCATTTTTATACAATTTTCCTTTCCTCGAATAGAGCTGCCAACTTTCGTGGTAGGTGAATCGACTTCCTATAAATACCGTACCCCCTTGCATGGGGTCGTTGTACTCCATCTATCTCTTTTCTCATTTCCATACTTACAAGTAATTAACAAACGCTCACGACGACAAATATGCCGTCGGTTTCTGGCCGAGTTGTATGCGTCACCGGCGCCGGAGGTTTCATTGCCTCCTGGCTCCTCAAACTCCTCCTGGAGAAAGGCTACACCGTCAGAGGAACCGTTAGAAATCCAGGTTTTTAATTTATTCATTACCTTCTGATCTAATTAGAAAGATCGAATACTAAGTAATAATGTAATTAATGTTGTCTTCATTTATGATTAATTGTAGATGATCAAAAGAATGTTCATTTGATGGAGCTTGAAGGAGCAAAGGAGAGGCTGACACTTTGCAAAGCTGATCTCCTTGATTATAAGAGTTTGCATGAAGCTATCGACGGCTGCGATGGCGTTTTCCACACTGCATCACCAGTTACCGATGATCCTGTACGTCCATTTTTTATTTAATTTATTTAATTTGTAATGTTCTTTGATTGATTACTTAGCTTGCTTGAGTTACGTTGTTTCTTTTATTTTATTGGGATCATATATATCATGTGTTCATAATTATATTTTAATTTGTTGTGAAAATAATCGAGAAGAAACCTGCAAGTGACTATGGGTTGACCAAGTTATATTTTGGGGAGTATATATTCTAGCTTACAAATACTATTTGTATCTATTTGTCAAAGCTAAGAGAAAAAGGGAAAAACTAATGCGCTGGTCCAACTCGTCCAAGATAGATTGTTTATAGCTGATTAATTCAAATAAAAAAAAAATTAATAAGTTGCTTCTATTAAGAGTTCAATTTGAAAATGTATAGTTACTATATTTGTGCCTTACCAACTTGACTAGAATCAAAAAGCGGGATATTTACCACTTTTGAGTAGTGATTGTAAGTATAATTTTGACCCGTTACAACAAGAAGAAAAGAAAAACAGGTTTTTAAAAATTAATAATCATAATAGAACTAGTTTATAGATTGTGGAGGTCATCTTTAATTTGTTGTTTATAAATTAAAGAAGAATTAAAATTTCATTTTCTTTATTATAACTAAAATTGATATGAAATGTGGGAGCAGCAAATGGTGGAGTCAGCGGTGATAGGGACGAAGAACGTGATAACGGCGGCGGCGGCGGCCGGAATTCGCCGAGTGGTGTTCACATCTTCGATCGGTGCGGTGTACATGGATCCTAACAGAGAGCCAAACAAGGTTGTGGATGAGACTTGCTGGAGCGACCTTGACTTCTGCAAGAACACCCAGGTACGTACTATACGTTAGGTGTTTTGGACAGACCTTAACTGTAGGAGGAGGAACCAATTAATCGTCATATCATCATTCGCACTGGACCGCTAGTCAGATTAGTTTTTTCATACGAGGGGGGTTTGAACTCCTGACCTCTCTTAAAGGATGAGAGTGCACGATCACTCACCCCAACTAAACTGGTTATAGGCTAGCTACTATTTAGTTCAGAATAAATTCATTTCAAATTAATTTATATATATGCATTTGTAGAATTGGTATTGCTATGGGAAAACCGTGGCAGAGCAAATAGCATGGGAAGTGGCAAAGGAGAAAGGAATAGACCTAGTCGTGCTCAACCCAATGTTGGTGGTCGGACCATTGCTACAACCCACAGTCAACGCTAGTGTCGTTCACATTCTCAAGTATTTGACTGGCTCTGTCAAAACTTATACCAATGCAGTCCAAGGCTATGTCCATGTTAGGGATGTAGCCCTAGCTCTCATCCTTCTCTACGAGACCCCTTCTGCCTCCGGTCGTTATATCTGCGCTGACACCATCCTTCACCGTAGTCAAGTGGTTGAAATTTTGACTAAATTTTTTCCCGAATATCCTATTCCTACCAAGTATGTTACGTTACATTATATTATTCTTTATGAATTTGTTTTTAAAATTTGTGAGGATTTGTTAATGATGTAATATTTTTGATGTGGTGTTTAGGTGCAAAGACGAAGGGAAACCCAAGGTAATTCCGTACAAATTTACTAACCAGAAGATTAAGAATTTAGGACTGGAATTTAAGCCCGTGAAACAATGCTTGTATGAGACAGTTAAGAGCCTCCAAGAAAACGGTCACCTTCCAATTCCAACCCAAGATGAGAATCCAATTCATATGTAATATTTTCATTTAGTTACTATTAGATCCAACGTGACCAAAGCTTACTATAAGCACAAATCATGGATTAAAAGAAAGTACGTTTATTTTTATTGGTCTTAGATCAAAGTTATATACTTAGAAATATACAATCCTGGGTATACAAGTCTTGTATTATTTTACTTGATCAATAGCACTTTTCTCATTGTTTGACATCCAAAAGAAAAAAAAAAAAAAACAAAGATATGTTTTGTCTTTTTATGTTAATTATTAACAATAAAACATAAAAAATTTCATCTAAAGTCACATGATCAAAATAAATGCAATATATTAAATTAGCATCTATAATCTATTCTAGAAGAGGAAGGTAAGTATCGATAATCAACATTCACCAACTTTACCTGTCTCTCATGAATAAATATATAACATCGCAATTAAAAAACAGAATTAGTCATAGAGGAAGCTAAGTATTGACAATCAACATTCACCAACTTTACTAGCTTGTCTCTCATTAACAAGTATATGAATTCACAATTTTTAAAAACATAATTATTTAGAGTTAATTCCAGAAATAGTCAATTGACTATTAACATTTATCAAATTTTATCCTCGACGTTCAATTGAGTCATAAATGGTCCATTAGCTATTCATATTTACCAATTTTCATCCTCGACTTTCAATTTGATCATAAATGAGTTCATTGACTATTGATTTTGTTCCAAGTTTAACCATTCAGTTAAATATAAATTTAGTAAACATTAAATTTAAGGGTAATAATGTAAAATTTTGGTTCTTCACATTCCCACTAATATGAACCCAATGTATTAGGTTTATGGTCTTGGTTTTCAAAAAAAAGTTTATAAACTCAATTTGCCGATCTAGACAACAAGCCAATTTTATATTATTACCCTTAAATTTAATGTTTATTAAATGAATATTTAACCAGAGGACAACAAATTTGGAACAAATTAAAATCAATAGCCAGGAGACCGGAACCATTTATCGTCAAATTGAAAGTCAATGATGAAAATTGATAAATGTGATTAGTTAAGTGACTATTTATAGCCCAATTGAAAGTCAGATAAATACTCAATGCAAAATTTTTGAAATTAAATCTAATTAGTTATAGAGTATAAAGAAAAATAACACACTTGTGAAATTTAAAATACATATGTTGCATGTTGCATGTTGCATGGGGAAAGATATGAATAAAATTGGAAAAGATTTTTTTTTTTTTTTTTAAAGAAGAAAAGTGATGAGACTAGGTTACCATTGCTTAAAACAGACAATCATTATACCCTAAACCACGGCGCGCGTAGCACTGTGCGCCGCGCGCCTCCCAAAACAACGTCGTTTTGGGAGGCGCGGTAGGAAGTTGCTGTGATTATGTGTATTTTTTCACACAATTATATGTATTTTTCACACAATTATGTGTATTTGTTCATACAGTTATGTATATTTTTTATACAATTATGTACATTCTTTTTATACAATTATGTACATCCGAATCAGAAAATTTGTGTGTATTATGTTAAGAGTTGATGTGTATTATATTAAAAGTTTATGTTTATTATGTATTATGTTAGATTATGTGTATTATCTTTTAAAAAGAGTATGTATATTTTGTTATATAATTATGTACATTCATGTATACAATTATGTGTATTCTAGTATAACATTATGTACATTTTTGAACAATGGATTTTTTTTAAAGAAAAAATTACTGCCATTCACTGGGACGGAAAATTTCAAAAAAAAAAAAATTAAAACGACGTCGTTTTACATCTGGCCGCACAGTACAACGCGCGCCGTGGTGTAGATATAAATTGCCTAAAACAGAGTTTCGCTAGAAAATGTACCCAAAGATCGAAAAGTGTCTATAATTTAATAATTTGGAGTGTTTTAGGCCAAAAACTTTGGTGAACAATTGGACCAGAATGCCCAAGAAATCCCATCCACACATATGCCATTGCCAATTGATAAAATCTTCCACAAGGCCACCAACCTCCCACCACGTCACAAAACAAGCCCATATGACCGCCAATGGACTGTACCCCATTCAACATCGGTGGCCTTGTAGGCATTGAAAGTTTAATGGACTGATTTGTGTGCTATTAGGCCTTGGTTGATAACTAATTACTTTAATTTCATTAATTGGACTAAGACTTATTTAATTGGGTTCATTATAATGACCAAATAAATAATTAATTGCTCTAATTACTTAATTAAGAGTAGTTGGGTGTTGGATTGTTCTACCTAAATTGATGGAATATTTAATTGGGTTGGACCAAGTTATTTGGATTAATTGGACTGTCTAATTGGCGAATTTGACTTGGTTTTGGCCCATCAAGAATATATGCAGCAATTATACTGTGGACCATGGTCCAAAACGATAGACATTATAGTGTATCTAAACTGACACTGTCTCAAGTATTATTTTTATTATATTATCAAATGAAATTACAATTGAATTGAAATGAAACTGTACTTGTGTTGAAATGAAACTACAGTGTATATAAAATGAAACTGAATAACAATTTCACATATTTGAATCATATGTATATTGTCCAACGAAACTATAGTTATATCAAAATGATACTGTAGTTGTGTTGAAATGAAATTGTAGTGCATATTTGATGCTGGACCACAATGCATTGGACCGCGGTCCACAATATAATTTGCCGAATATATGTGGACCATATAATTTTATAAAATTTGGATAATCTAAATTGATTTGAAGATAGGATGAAATCATGAACTTGGACGTGATGGTATCACGACTCACGATGCATTCTTCATAATTAAATAAATTTATTTATATTTAATTCAAAAATTATCTTAAAAGATAGAAGTTGTTAGAGCTATCCTACCTTCACCACTATAAATAGTGGTTTCAATTTGGGGGAAAGGAGCTCTCAGACGGTATACCGAAACACGGTCAAAATCTAGCAAGATATCATCTGGAACGCATCAAACATACACCCACATACACCCATGCTGAGGATCGTGCCATTTGAGAACCAGGAGCCCTTCTTTGACGATCAAGCAACATATAAGTCTTTCATTGAAGAACAAGCTACTTAACTCCGGAGGTTCTTCAGCAAGGAACTAGGACAATTCGACATACTTCAGTAAAGAATTAAAGGACGTCTCATGTCCAGAGATTGTATCCCTTTCTATTTAATACTTCATTGTAACCGATACTTTGAATTTGATATACAATCAAGTATTTTTTATGTTTTCTTTTGGGTATTTACAGGCCCCTTGCCGTGCTCGGGCGGGTAAGGGACACTAGCTGCTGCCCTACTTGGTTGGGCGGGGCTCAAAGGTGCCCCTTGTCTTTCATGCAAAACACAACCACTTGCCACACTCGACCATACCCATGACCAGTGGATAGGGTGTCAGCCAGGTGGAGGGCAAACATACCCTTTGTCACGCCCGAAGCATTCCCCCTTCCTAGTCTTTACACTTTGACGCTCTATACTTTATGCCTTATCGTACTTCAACCCTTGAATATCCACCTCGCCCCTTTCTTTTCTACACTTTTCACCCTATTCATCCCGTCTTTACACTCTTACCTCCTTAACTTTCCGCCTTGTCCCACTTTGGACCCCATCCCTCAAACATTTACACCTCAACCCCCTTACAATCATATCGTTGATGTCTATAGAGAAAACCAATGCATCTTGCCGGGCAGCCCTTCCTATGCATAAATCTTCGTTGGTGAACATAATAGGCTCTATTCGTTGTATAGTTAGCTTGGTTGGGTCACCAATGGCCCCCACATACACACCATCTCTACACGTATTCTTTGTGGTATGGTCCACTCACCAAAGAATACATAGGTTTCTTTACTAACTTTTTGTTTATGTCAATCGAGACTTGTGCTTGTCCATCATTTCCCCCTCCCTTGCTGTGAGGATTGGGTCATTGTCTTTTCCCTACTCGCCTCAACATTTTTCTCTGCCACTTTGTCCCAATCCATGAAATCTTTAAACTCACCAAATTGTATGAGTAGTTTAATCTCCCGCTTCAATGTGACACTCGTCTATGTTTGACCATGTTGCTTATGGAATCAATCATATTAGAATTTGTACACTAGGGAGTTTTGTGAGGAGTGGTGGGGGTAACCATACCATCTTGCATTCTTCAACATAGGACAACACCTCACTTGGTCATACTATAAATGGAGTTAGAAGTATCGGTGTGTGGGGCATCAATGGGAGAAACCTTGGGGGCCTCCTTGGGATTAGCATCTCAACTCTAAGGTTCTCTCTCCTTACTCTTGGGGCTTATCCACCCATCATTCTTTTTATCTTTTGCTTTCTTGTTTGTTTTAGCAGGTTCGTTCCACCACCTGGGTCTTTTGACTGGCCCTTCCTCGTGTGCAATTAACAAATAAGAATCCCATACAGCTTTGCTAGGGTTCTATGTAATAACTAATTAAACTTTACACATACCATATATACTTAAAGAAATAGAAATATTATAAACTCAAAAGTTTAAGAACAAGTTAGTATGATAAACTTCACAATAATTTAAATTCTTAAAGAAAATTAGCTACTCATATGGCGAAAAAATCACGAAGGTTCAAAATAAGCATCTCAATTAGAAGAAGAAAAGATAGAAAAAATATAAAACCTTACGTATCAGACGATCGACTTATGGATTTGTCATCCACGAATAATTTATATCTTCCTTCCCAAGCTTGTTATGTTTGAGATTCAACTTCAAGCTAACTTCTTGGTGAGATTTTATCTCTAAAATTGAAGTTCCTAAGCCCTAAATTTGTCCCTCCACCATTCTTTCCCCCTTTGGAAGAATATATATATATATATATATATATATATATATATATATATATATATATATATATACGCGCACACACACATACACATATCAGAAGAAATAGGTTAGAATTTTTTTTAAAAGTTGCTGAATTTTCTGGACAGATTCGCTGGTCTATCTTCAGCCTAATTTTTGACATTCTAAAACTCAAATTTAGGCTTTGGTGTCTTGAGAAAAGTTGTTTCCTAATGAGTTAGCTTTTCAATGTCACTTTGCATCATATAAATTGAACTATTGTAGACAAATATATCCCTATAGTACTCGTATTGCTTTCTAATATCCTTTTATCATTTCCAATTAATTAATTTTTATTTCCTTTTGAAAATGATGAGCGTAAGGTTAACCCAGAACTCCAACAAAGCGCTTTTGCTCTCTGGACAATTCCAACTCATACATCAACCTCGTCCTCCCCCCTCCTCTCTATTAGTGCATGGGAGGGGGAGGCTAATGCTCCCTCCACAGTTAGTCTCTAGCAAACTCAACTTTCTAATAATCGTCTTTTCTTTTTTTTTTTTTAATTGAAAAGGGCTATTATTGATGAGAAACAGAACGTCGGAATACAAGACCCCTAAGATCACACAAAAGAGCCAATCTGGCTTTAACAGGCAACGAATTCAAAGAGCTGTAAAGAGCGGAAGAGCTAGTGTTGAGGCCTTCTGTGGCCAGAGCATCTGCCACATGATTGGCCTCCCTGTAGACATGATGAAGCATGGAGCCCCATAAGGAGAGACAACCCCGTGCATAGAGGATAGCTTCCCGAAGCCTCCAAGGTAGCTTCGCCAAATGATTTGTCACAAACTGCACGAGAGCCAAAGAGTCAACTTCGATAATGAATGGTCGTTTAACAGCTGCATCACACCAACTCAAGGAAAATCGTAAAGAGAGAGCTTCTGCTTCAAGTGCTGAGCCTGCATCCAAGTGATAGCATAGCCCCGCTATGATCTGGCCTTCATGATCGCGAAGGCAAGCGCCCCCTGCTGCTCCGTTGGGAGAGAAGAGAGCATCTGTGTTTAGTTTCAACCTCCCCGATGGCGGTGCAAGCCACTTTATCCAAAGAGTTGTTCGTCGAATAGGGTTAGCAAAACGAATGATTAATCCCTCCGTAAGAAGAACTGAGTCCTCCGGCCTCTTGTGACGAATCGGCTGAACCAATGAAAGGGCCGCCGATTCGCTTTTGATACGCTTGACTGCACCAATGACGGAGAAAGCCTTGCCCTCATAAAGACCCTCATTATAGGAACACCACAGATACCACAAGATTAAACAAGGAATAAAATAAGCATAGTGTCGCAGCGCCGAGTCCGGAGATGCATTGAGCCACCAGGATTGACAAGTCGCCCGAACTGAGGTCGATGCGTCCAACGAAACACCGAAAAGGCCACCAAAGTAACACCATACTCCTTGGGCACAACTGCATTGAAAAAGACAGTGCTCCAGACTCGCACTGGCTTTCATGCAAAGAGGACATCTCGACGTCAAACAAATACCAAAACCTGCGAGAATGTTAGGGAAAGGAAGCAAATTTCGCAAGAGCTTCCACATGAAGATTGAAATCTTCGCTGGTATACCGCATCTCCAAATGCACTCGGCAGAGAGATATCTCCCCGCACGGGGTCGGAGAGCTTCGTAGGCGGTGGAAAAACTGAAGTTGCCGTATGATGAGGGGGTCCAAATTAAGCCCTCCGGACGGGGGGCGGTATTTTCCTCGACAAAGTCTCTCACCTGCATCATGCGCCTCCATGTTGGTGAGTCAGTTGCCCTTGCAAGGTTATCAAGATAGCGGGCATGCATAAACGAGCTCCACAAAGAATCCCCCTGCAAGTAATTAAAATATAGCTTGGCCGAGCACGCCTGCTGGACTGCAGACAAGGATCGAATACCTAACCCACCCTCCTGCGTAGGAAGGCAGATTTTGCGCCAAGAGAGCCAATGCCTTTTCTGTTTCCCGTCCGCCATGCCCCAAAAGAATCTGGCGAATTTGGACTCCAGGGATTTTTCCGTGTGCTTAGGGAGAACCACTGAGGACATAGTGAACTGTGGAATTGTAGATAGAACGTGCTTGATTAAAGTCAGTCTGCCGCCCGGGGAGAGCAGCTTGCGCTGCCAACCCTGCAACCTACCGTCCACACGCTCCAAGAGGTGTTGGTAAAAGATTGGTCTATTTCTCCCTCGAAACAAGTTCACTCCGAGATATCGGAAGGGGAGGGTTGAACGTTGCATGCCCAAAATGCTTGCCATATTCGTCGCCCTCCCGTTGGTACAGTGCCTGGAAGTCACAAAGAAACTCTTTCTAAAGTTCATTTTTTGGCCGGACCCAAGCTGATACTGCGTTAGGACCTGAGATAAAGCCGTTAGAGAGCTGGAAGAACCATTAACAAAGACCACTATATCATCTGCAAAAGCCAGGTGGGTAACAATTGGACAGTTTAAACCTGCAGAGTACGGAGATAACATTCATGTGCCCATTTTTAGAATAAGGGAACGAGAAAGCGCCTCCGAGACAAGGATAAAGAGGAGGGGAGATAGCGGGTCGCCTTGCTTGACCCCACGTGTTGGTTGGAAAAAGCCGCTACTGACACCATTAACCAAGACAGAGAACCTCGTCGCTTCAAGATTGCCCATGACAAGATTGATAAAGTTCACTGGAAAACCGAACTTGCTTAAAACAGCCCTAAGGAAGGGCCATGATACTCGGTCAAAGGCCTTCATCATATCCAGCTTGACGACAACATTTGAGCCCCGACATCTCTTATCAATATGTTGCAGAAGCTCTAAAGCCAACAAGATATTATCCTGAATATTCCGTCCCTCCACAAAGCCCGCCTGTTCCCGCGAGATCAACTTAGGCAGCAAAGGGTTGAGTCGGGAAGCAATAATTCTTGTGAAGACTTTGCTAGTGAAGGTACATAAGCTAATCGGCCGGAAGTCTGCGAAAGTGTCTGGATTCGTCTTCTTGGGAATTAGTACAATCTGGGCACTGGCTAGAGCTCGGGGAAAAGGGACACCCGCAAAGAAATCCAGAGTCGCCATATAAACATCCTCATGAATAATCTCCCAGCAATGGCGAAAGAAAGCGCCTAAGAAACCATCGGGGCCAACCGCGCTGTCTGGATCCAACATCCAGACTGCGTCTTTAACTTCCTGCCGAGAAACGAGCCGGGACAGAGAGGCAGCATCTTCCACGGTTAGCGCCTGGGGCAGGCAATGTAGAAGATGCTCCATACCTTGGCAATCTTCAGCCGAGAAAAGACCGGCGAAGAAGGCAACTGCTTCCTCCTGGATTGCCGGCTGAGACAAGATGAGAGTGCCCGAGGCGCTCTTAATGGCGCTAATGCGTTGACGGCGATGCTTGTCTTTGACCACCACATGGAAGTAACGGGTGTTAGCGTCCCCCTCTTTTAGCCACTTGATCCGAGCTTTCTGTTTCCAGAACAATTCCTCCTGTCTGAGGGCTAAAAGCAGGTCAGCTTGCAGTTTTTGTAACAAAGCCCGAGTGTGCTCCGAGGGGTTGTCATCATAAGCTGTTTCGGCTACGCCAACCTCTAACTCCAGGCTACGAATACGATCAAAGACATTCCCAAAGGTGTCTCGATTCGAGGACCGGAGGGCCTGCTTGAGACGCTTTAGCTTGTAAGCTAATGCTCGCATTCCACCGCCATCAGCCGGTTGATTCCAGCTTAAGTGGACAGTGTCCATGAAGCTAGGATGCGTAGTCCACATCGTCTGAAACCGGAACTGCTTAGGAGATGATAAGGCAGTGTTAGCACCGGTTAAGAGAACCGGGGAGTGGTCAGAGGATGTTCGAGCCAAAACATCAATACGAACTTCCGTGAAAAAATCCCTGAGCGCTGAGTTCATCAAGAAATGATCCAGCCTCTTCCAAACAGCCCCCGTATGACGGATACCATGCCAAGTGTACTGCCCGCCCAGCGTGGGAAGATCAAGCAAAGAGTTGTCCGCAATAAACTCTGAAAAATCCGAGATGCTTCCAAGTTTCGGGACAGCAGATCCTCTATACTCAGACACACTTGAGATGACATTGAAATCACCCCCAAGAAGAACCGGCCTGGTGCCGTCAATTAGCGGAGATAGCTGAGCCCAAAGCTGAGCCCGGTCTGCTCTTGAATGTTTCGCATAGATAGCAATGAAAACAAAGGAGAACTGCCACGGGACAAAGCGGACATTGCATAGCAGAAACTGATCACTGTCTTGCTCAACTTCCACTTCGAACGAATCTGCCCATAAAAGCCAAATCTTCGACTGTAAAGATGCAAAACCCCCAGACATCCCGAGGTCCCGGACATAATGATCCAGCCGATCAGGGGTGAGGAAGGGTTCAATAAGAGAGATCAATTGTATGTGCTCACGTCTTAGTAGTCGTTTGAGCCTGCGACGTGAGGATAGCAGGCCCCTTACGTTCCAGCTTAGAAGAATCATTTAAGACGATGCGAGAAAGTAACTCTTGTGATCTTTCCCGCAGCAAGGCGTGTAGTGACGGATGGGGTGTTAGCAGAATAATCTTTCCGGGGCCGACTCTTTTTCTTCGTGACTGTTATGAAGTCATTCGGGTTTGAACGCCCAATTTTTGCAGCAAAAATTTTGCTCGCCTCCTTCCAAGATTCTAACAGCGATCGGTCGAAGCTTTGGGCATCTTGTACTTCATCTCCATCCGATAAGTGTCCAGGTTGGGTTCCTGTCCTGGACGAAGATCGAAGCCCTTGATCATCGATAATAAACTTCCCAAGGGAGGCGTTGGTGTCCGGAATTTCTAGGGGCACAATTGTGCTTCCCGTGTCTTGAAGCGGGAGCTCATGATGTGAGGGAACAGGCTCAGCAGCGTGTGTTTCAACTGGCACAATGGGTCGCCACCTCTTTCTAAGTGGCACAATTAGCGGTCGGTGGGTATCCGGGAGGGCTTCAAGTTCCTTCGTGGAGTCTCGACGGCCTTCATGATATGGGGTGTCTTTTTGGGTACTCCGGCAGTTTGAAGCAAGGTGTCCAAATTTTCGACAACCCGAGCAGTAGGGGGGAATGAATTCATAAGAGACCTGCTGTGCAAAGCCGCCGAAAGAGCCATTATTGATCCAGATCTGTTTCGGGAGATCATTGCTGACGTTTAATTCGACGCAAACTCGGGCTATGGACGGGCGATTGTGTGTCAGGGTAGAATTGTCGACTTTCAGCGGGTTGCCAATCAAGTTGGCGATGGAGTATATTGCTATTTTGTCGTGAAGGTGAGCTGGGAGGCCCTCGAACGCAATCCAAACGGGGACGATGGGAGATTCTTTTTCTGGGTTGAAATCTGGAGTCCATTTGAAGACGCGCATTATGGATCCGTGTATCGTCCAGGATCTTCGTAGCCAACAACGTTGAAAATTCGACTCGTGATCAAAATTTATCAAAACATGTCGGTGATCGAGCAACCCAAGCGTGAAAGCACCCCCAAAGCCGATCTGGTTGAAAACCTTCCGGAGATCTGCCATTAAGGGTCGACTTTTTGCAAATTTTCCAATCAGCGCAAATCTAAACCTTTGGGAAAAGCGCTGGACGTCCTGGTCTGAGAAAGATACCGCCGACATGCCCTTGAATTTGCCAGGAAGTCGAAGGGGCATGTCTTCGGAGGTGGCCGAGATAACGTCCGCGAAGGTACGGGGAGGGGGCACGACGGCCCCCGGTGATGCCGCCATCAGAGCGCAGTCGAGGTAGAGAGAAGGTTTCGCGAGAGAGTTCTAGCTTAGTAAAATCATTGTCTTTTCATGATTTTTAATTTTTATTTTTTAGACTTTCTTCAACTTAAAGTTTTGATCCTTTCTAATTTGTTTGTTCAAACAAATTAGGAACCAATTTACTATTACAACACAAAACTTAAATGTTTCTTAATTTTATTTGGAAAGTTCAAAGGATTTCAAATTCAAGGAGTGTTCAAGATATATTTTTATATATCCAAAAATAATCAAAATGTGATACCTTCATAAAAGAAATCATTCAAGACATACATGAGATCGACATAATAAATAGAAAAATAGTACAAATAAATTCAATTAAAACATATTATTTATTTGGGCAAGCACTAAAATAATATGTAAATAAATTAATCAAAGTTAAATTGTGTCAGTTTACATGTAGTTCCTGCAGGTAGAATCAAAGCATGCACGAAACCGGCCTGCGGGAATATGGCATGCAATAAGCAGATTGCATGTGTATATGCATATGCATATGGTCCAAGTTAGAAGGATTCATGCATATTGATAATGGACTAATGATTATTATTACTTATTAGCAGCAGCCATTATAAATTATTTTTCTAACGGTACAAGCTAAGTTAGAATGATCCATGCATATTAATGGACTAATGATTATAATTACTTATTAGCAGCCATTATAAATTATTTTTCTATATGTCTGCCTATAGTTAGCCTGAAAGAGGGTGAACATGTCGATTTACGATTGGATTTACTATATATGTTAAATGTCTTGCGTGCGTTCGATCTCATACAGATCTAGATGCAAATCCTCTCCAGTCCCCATTTCTTAATTATACTCCGTATTTAGTAATGCTATATAACACAATAGCACTGAATAATTAAGTATCTAGTGAAAACTAGGACTACGTGGTCTAATGGTATCCGGGTTGGACTTCCAATTGGAAGATTATGAGTTCAAGCCTCAGTGGAGGCGTTATTGGTTCTTTGTGTTTCAGTAGGTTGAGAAAGTATATGAACAGATACTACAATGTAATAGAGCCAGTAACTTTCAAAAAAAAAAAAAAAAAGTATCTAGTGAAAGTTTACCTGTCTATAATATTGATATATATATATATATTTTCTTTTTATGTAGCAAGTTTACAATAGTACTTAGTATAATTAGGTATATGATACTACTTCGTGCCCACTACTACCAAAACGACAAAACTAGATAGGTGTGTTAGGGTGTGAGTGAATGCATAAGGTAAATATAGTAGCTCTAGTTAAAAATGAGAATGAATATCAACTGTCCATCTCAAAAATAAATGGAAGAAGAGCTAGATGATTTTTTTTTTTTTAAAGGAGGGTGTCTTTTTTGTAAATGAGTAAAGTTTGAATGATTAAATAATGTGTATTTGTGCTAAAAAAAAAAAAAAAAAAAAAAGCATGTGTATTTATCCCAATATGATGGTGTATATAACTATATATCTAATTTTATTTTGTTTTGTATGTATCAGGTATTGATATTACTCAATATAATTAGGTATATCATATTACTCAGTACCTACCACTATCAAAACAGTGCGCGTGTGAGTGAATGAATAGGTACTATTTATTAAAAATAAGAACAAATCTTGACTGTCCATCTAAAAAACAAACGAATTGAATGAAGATCTGAATTTTTTAAAAAATGCGGTGTCATTTCATAAATAAGTTTAAATGAATAAACAATGTATATTTATCCCAAAATGATGGTGTTTTGACTTCTTGATATTTAAATGCTTATTCAGATTAAATGTTTTGACTAGAGTAGGATTAATCTAGAACTCCAACAAAGCACTTTTGCTCCCTGGACAATTCCAACTCATACATGTACGTCGAGCTCGTCCTCTTCCCCTCAATCGGAGGGGGTGCAGTTTCTAGCAAACCCTACTTTTTAATAATCTTATTTTGATGATTTTCAATCTTTATTTTAGACTTTCTTCAACTTAAAGACGTTATTCTTTCTAATTCAATTGTTCAAACAAATTAGGAACCAATTTCTTATTACACCACACTTAAATATTGCATAATCTTATTAGGAAAGTTCAAAAGATTTCAAATTCAAGGAGTGTTCAAGATATTTTTATATATCCAAAAATATCAAAATGTGAAGTACTTATTACATTAAATAAATCATTTAAGACATACATGAGATCGACATAATAAATAGTAAAGTAGAAATAAATTCAATTAAAACATATTATTTATTTGGGCAAGCACTAAAATAATATGTAATCAAATAAATAAATTAATGTTAAATTGTGTCAGGTTACGTGTAGTTCCTGCAGGTAGAATCAAAGCACGCAGGAAACCGGCCGGCCTGCGGGAATTTGGCATGCAATAAGCACGTTGCATGTGTATATGCATATGAATATGGTACAAGTTAGAAGGATCCATGCATATTGATAATGGACTAATGATTATTATTACTTATTAGCAGCCATTATAAATTATTTTTCTAACTGTATGTGTCTGCATATAATTACAGTCCCCATTTCTTAATTATACTCTGTATTTAGTAATGCCATATAACACAATAGCACTGAATAATTAAGTATCTAGTGAAAGTTTACCTGTCTAATTGTCTATAGTATTGATATATATCTCTTTTTTTTTGGATTGTATGCATCGAGTTTACAATAGTACTTGGTATAATTAGGTATATTTTTTTTATACTACTTCATGCCCACTACTATCAAAACTAGATATGTGTGTCAGCGTGTGAGTGTGAAGAAAATGACTTCCGCCAAATTTTTTTCAAGTCAACAAAAATAATTTTGGTTGACTTAATTTTTCAAGCACATTAAAATGCTAAAAACTCAAAAAATAATTTTCAGAAATCATTTTATGAGTTCCCAAACACACCATAAGTATGGTATATAGATCATAATTTTTGTGACATATAGTACTCTAGCAATGTAAATGCTATGCAATGGGCCAAGCAGTTGATTTTTTTTCTTTTCTTAAATTAATCTTCGATTTTTCAATCTTTTTTAAAAATTACATAACTGACCAAAAGCAAAACCATTAACATTTTTTGAACTATATAACCAAAAGTAACCTGAAAAGTGAAAACAAATTAAACAAAATAATAATAATAATAATAATAATTTAAAAACATAATAAGTCTTAATCATAGTTATATCCTTCATTTTTTTTCATGTTTTTAATTCTAACTATTTTGTACATTGTACTTTTAGATTTGTACTATACAATTTTTTGAACAAAAATACCCTTACCGTTATAACTTCCTTATCTTTTCCATTACTTTTACCATGCACATGTCTCTATCATATCTTTTCTTATATTCTTTAATGATAACAATATTTGTAAAACATTATATTCATCATATATTGAATTAATATAATATAAATAAATTTTATTTCACTTAAATTTTAATTAGTAAAAATTTGTTAGTTATTTTTAAAAATATAAATATTGGGCATATGTTTTTGCGCATCGCGTATAGAAATGACGAGTAATAATAATAACATTGAATTATCCGTGGGCGATTTTTCGATTGATCCCTTTTTTATTCCCACCCGGCCCTATCCCTTGTGAATTGTGATCTCACTCCAATAATAGAACTTCATTTTCAACGTACTTTCCATTATTATACAATTTCGCTTTACTTGGCTAAGTGCTAACTTTGGTAGCAGTTGGGTCGGTATTGTTATATTCACTAATTAATCACTATATATACTCCCAACTCTTTCCTCATTTCCATACTAGCTAACATACAATTAGACAAATATGCCGTCGGTTTCTGGGCGAGTTGTATGCGTCACCGGCGCCGGAGGTTTCATTGCATCCTGGCTCGTCAAACTCCTCCTGGAGAAAGGCTACACCGTCAGAGGAACCGTTAGAAAACCAGGTTTTTAATTTATTCATTACCTTCTGATCTAATTATTAGAAAGATCGAATACTAAGTAATAATGTAATTAATGTTGTCTTAATTTATGATTAATTGTAGATGATCAAAAGAATGTTCATTTGATGGAGCTTGAAGGAGCAAAGGAGAGGCTGACACTTTGCAAAGCTGATCTCCTTGATTATCAGAGTTTGCGTGAAGCTATCGACGGCTGCGATGGCGTTTTCCACACTGCATCACCAGTTACAGATGATCCTGTACGGTCTATAATAGTGCTCAATTTATAGATTGTGAAGCCAACGTGCAACATTTATATGGAATTTATATTTTCGACTTTTATTATTCATCATGTGATTCTTATCATTGTTTTGTTTGTTTGTTTGTTTTTTGTTTTTTTGAGTGACGAGTGAAACTTGCAGTCACTATTCGAGGACATGCGTTGGGTCAACTTTGTCCTGTGACCTTATGTGACAAAGATCACGGTAAACCAACTTAGGTTGTCCATATATAGTTGACCGACTCATATCAAGAAGGTTGAGATTCGAACTCGTGACCTTGTTATTACAAGTTTGTATCCTTAGCTAACTTGACAGGATTTATCCCATTTAATCTAAGGGTCCCTCACGTTCCCGGTCCTAAAGAGTTTATGAGAGGAGGTAAATCCGGAATGTGCTTCAGTGACGCAGTGATCTGAGTGTTTGCATGCATGTGATCACATCTTTGTTGTTTATAGATAGGGATTAAAATTTCATTTTCTTGACGGCTAATTTGATATGAAATGTGGAAATAGCAAATGGTGGAGGCGGCGATGATGGGAACGAAGAACGTGCTAATGGCGGCGGCCGAGGTGGGCGGAATCCGGCGAGTGGTGTTCACTTCTTCGATAGGTGCGGTGTACATGAATCCTAACAGAGAGCTAGACAAGGTTGTGGATGAGACTTGTTGGAGTGACCTTGACTTCTGCAAGAGCACCAAGGTACAATTAGCTCCTTTTTTTTTTCTTTTTTTTTTTTTTTTTAAATACTACTTTGTTACAATGCAATATTTGATAACTGTTTTCTCAATCTACAGAAGGACAGACAATCAATATTGCCCTCATTGAGGAAGAAGTGAATAAAGACTGAAATGCCCTTAATAATAATAACAATAATAAAATTGTCATTTGTTGTGAAATTCCAATTCAGTGGGCTATGGAGCCTAGAAATTACAATTCCTTCCAGCCAAATAATGACATTGTAAATTTTATGAAATTTGGTGAAAATGAAATTGCAATTTCATCTTACCAAATGGCACTATAGTTGAAAATTAATTCTTTTGAAATATTATATATGCATTTGTAGAATTGGTACTGCTATGGGAAAACCGTGGCAGAACAAATAGCATGGGAAGTGGCAAAGGAGAAAGGAATAGACCTAGTAGTGCTCAACCCAATGTTGGTGGTCGGACCATTGCTACAACCCACACTCAACGCTAGTGTTGTTCACATTCTCAAGTACTTGACTGGCTCCGTCAAAACTTATGCCAATGCAGTCCAAGGCTATGTCCATGTTAGGGATGTAGCCCTAGCGCACATCCTTCTCTACGAGACCCCTTCCGCGTCTGGCCGCTATATTTGCGCTGATAGCATCCTTCATCGTAGCGAAGTGGTTAAAATTCTTGCTAAGTTTTTTCCTGAGTATCCCGTTCCTACTAAGTAAGTTATTATTTTCTTTGAATTATGTTTAAAAAGTACCACGGTTGGTTCATAGTGTAATATTGTTATGTGTGGTGTTTAGGTGCAAAGACGAGATGAAGCCAAGGGCAATTCCGTATAGGTTCAATAACGAAAAGATTAAGAACATGGGGCTAGATTTTAAACCAGTGAAACAATGCTTATATGAGACGGTAAAGAGTCTCCAAGAGAATGGTCACCTTTCGGTTCCAATTCAAAATGAGTTACTTTGAAACATAATTTTAGTCCTTGTGAATTACGACTTTATATATATGTCCATAATCAGGTGAGAACCTGTAGACAAATTCAAATCATTAATCTAGTTATATATATATATATATATATATATATATATATATATATATATTAATGTACTATGTTTCTTGCAATTGTATTGTTTTACTTGAGTAATAATAATTTTCCTCGTTTTAATTAAAAAAAAAAAAAAAGCCATGTATTATGTATTATATCTTTTGATGTAAATAGTGAAGAATGAGTGGGAGGTGATATTCACTGATACAATGAAGCCAAATATAGACAAAGAAATAAGAAGAAAACGCAAAGCAGTTTCACGACTAGACTAAATCAAATATATACATTCAAATGCACCTACAAGACCAATTCTAGAGGAAGACAATCTACTCCTTATTTCCTTAATATGCCCCTCCAAGATGGAGGATTCATCAGACACTATAATCTTGGCACGAAAGTGCAATATGGAGAGAGATTTTATATTTAATGTATGCAAAGGAGTGGTACGGTGAGTTTACGGGTGAAAATGTGGTTCCACAAGGGATTAGGACTATGACACATTTGCTTGACAACTAATATGTATGTTCTAGGCACTAAAGTATTGGAACCCACAAGGATCCAAGCAAATTCATATTCATGGTTGAGCAAATATCAAACAATTAGAGATTAAAAATCTAGTATAAGATAACACAATTAAAACACAAGTAAACACAATAATAAGAGATGAGGCTCAAATTAAATTAGTGAATATTACCTTCTAGATGCTTTAACAACTTAAGGGAATAGAGAAGAACAAACAACTGAGGAGTCAAACGACAATGCACATAAGAATCCTAGCCTAAGCCACTCCAACGAGCCAATAAACAAAGATTAGAACAAAGAATTGTTTCAATTTTACCTAGTTCTTAAAGCACATAAGTATTTAGGCCCCCAATTTTACCTTTTTTTTCATAAAAAATCGGATTTGAGGAAGGAGTGACTTAAATTCTTCACCCAACTCTCGTTGAGGCAAGGCCAGGAATCACCCAAGAACATCCTAATAAATGTTACATACAAAATATTAACAATATTTAAACATAAAACCTTCTCAAACAAATGAGCCGTAGTTTGAAGTTCTTCCCCTTATGCAATAATCATATATTTAGCATTTATGCTGACAATATCACCCTTGAAATTTCTGTGTTCGTATATATATTGTATCTAGTTAATGATTCAGTATTAATCTTTTTGAGAATCTGTCTTATCACTAACCCAGTATAGGTTTATTCTACCAGTTCATGTGATAGAGAAAAGACAAGGTGCAGAAATTAAGTCAAATAGAAAGAAACAACACAAGGTATTGTTTACCCAGTTCGATACAACAGTATCTACGTCTGGGGGACCACCATCAGTAAATCCAATCCACTACCTCAACAGTCAATCATACAGACAGTAAAGAAACCTCAATCTCAACCCAATGTGTGATACACCTTACAAGGTAAGTACCCAATCTGATGAAGCTTATAGAAGATTGTTGAGGCTGAGGTCCATGCAATCAGCACTCCAAAGAGTTCCTTGTTTGGAGATCCACGTTGTAGCTGTCCGTCTCACTAACTTACCCATCACTGCACCACAGTTGAATGGAATGTGGTCCACAAATGATCACTTTGCAAATTGTCTTCTCAATAAATCTTCTTTAACTCCGATTACAAAAGTATTGAAAAGATGATGATTCAGGGAATGGACCTTTAGAAAAACGTAGAAGGAACCTCTTGAACAAATATTAATCTCTCATAAAAAATAAAAAATAAATAAAAATAAAAGTCTCCTTAGGTTTAACATCCTTCTCTCATATATAGGAACTCTGAATCTTGAAAGACAAGTAATCTTCTAATGTTTCCTTGTAGACAAAAATTACTTGTCACGCCTTCTTTTTGGTAATTCTGACTCCAACAAGGATAGTTTCTTAAAGCCTCAATATGGTAACTGATATGCTAGTCTGAAAAGAAAGGCGGTGAAGACCATCTGATACTTTTCCAAAGCTCCACTAGTGTAGTGCATGTTCTGTCAAAGCATTCTTCAGTAACACAAGACCACTAGAGCTCGGGTGGAAGGGCTCAGCACGAAAGCCAAGGAGCTTGGGTTGGGGAGCAAGACTCAAGTCATTGCACTAGTGGAGGTTTAGACCTCAAGGTTTGGAGTCCAACCCGAGTAAGGTATGGAGCTCAAATCCTTGCACTTGTTAGAGGTCGGACCCCAAAGGTTGGAGCTCACTCATATGCAAAGAGAATTAAGCACAAACTGTTGAAGGAAAATATACATATACGCGTGTGACTTCGATGCTATGTTTAGGAGGAAGTAGCGTCGTGTTGTCTAAGGTCATGGAATAGGAGTACTCTCTTTCACTAACGACTTCTCGCAGCTCAGAGAGTGGAGGACTAATGATGGAATAATTACAAATGGACTCGGAGCGGAATAATATGGAGCGAACCAGGCCCGAGGCATTAGACCCGGACCCACGTCGAGGTCCATCGAGACAATGGCTAAGGTCCATCGAGGCATGATCGAGGTCCATCGAGACCATGGCCGAGGTCCATCGAGGCATGGCCGAAGTCCATCGAGACTATGGTCGAGGCCGGCCATGGTGAGGTCGGACACATCAAGGTCGGCCACTTGGCTGAGCTCCGTGCTCGGCCAAGGGGTGCGGTCTCTGTATTGTCCTAGTCTCGCGGCATTTGTTGCGGTCCAAGGCGGTTGAGGGGACCTCCATCAATTTCTCTGGGGTTGTTGGGCGACATGGGGTATAATAACCCTCATTTGTTTCTTGTTTAGACATCTCTTATCCAATCCATAGCTTTGTCTCATTATTGCACAATTTTGTCCTAATTCAATACCTTGTATTGTTATTACATAATTCTTATCGTTGTAATAGCATTTTATACACAATTAATACAATATTCGTCCTCGTGACTTATATTCGTATCAATATTCATTTAATCCTATACTTGTCACATTTATTCATTTATTCGGGTTAATTAATTCAGACCCCCGATTAATATAATCCATCCAAGGAATTAGAAGAGGGGAAATGAAGATTCAAACGTTTTAACCTACCATAGATTCATCCACTTTAGAAACAAACAATCTCAGGCCCTTTTTTTATTCAAACGAAAATCTCCGTAGTGAAATGTCCCAATAACCGACCAGCATTTGAAGAATAAAAGAACACACAAAATCATCTAAACTTATCACTGTTTAAGTATGTTGATTGAAATCCGAAATGAGTTATGCAAGGTTGATGATAATACAAAAGGAGACTTATAAGAAATTTTTCTTGAGTAGGAACAGAGAGCTTGAGTTCCTTCAATGACTTTTCGGTCTTCACTCCTCTTTCTTCTTCACAGTGATCTGCAGACTTGAGAACAAAATTCTGGGGAAGCAGAACGCTGAAATATTCATTGAATAATCGAATAATTCTCCGAATTTAAATTTGAATTTTGAACTGCCAAGTTAACGGTCAAAATGAAAACAGAATTTGTAGTAGAAATTCAAACTCTGATTTGAGGTGAGTTAAATGGGCCTAAATGTATATGCAGGCCAGAAACTTGGCATAGAGGCCCACAACTAGGAATTTTCTTAGACCCAAGTTATACAGCAATTATAATGTGGACCGCGGTCCAAAAAGGTCACACTTTAAGTAAAGAAACGACGGCAATTTATATCCTACACCACGGTGCGCGTTGCACTATGCGCCCAGATGCAAAATGATGTCGTTTTAATTATTATTTTTTTTTAAATTTTCCGCCCCAGTGAATGGCAGTAGTTTTTTCTTTAAAAAAAACCCGCTGTTCAAGAATGTACATAATGTTATACTAGAATACACATAATGTTATACATGAATGTACATAATTATATAACAAAATATACATACTCTTTTTAAAAGATAATACACATAATCTAACATAATACATAATAAACATAAACTTTTAACATAATACACATCAACTCTTAACATAATACACACAAATTTTCTGATTCGGATGTACATAATTGTATAAAAAGAATGTACATAATTGTATAAAAAATACACATAACTGTATGAACCAATACACATAACGTTGTGAACAAATACACATAACGTTGTGAACAAATACACATAATCTCAGCAACTTCCTACCGCGCCTCCCAACACTATCCCAAAACGACGTCGTTTTGGGAGGCGCGCGGCGCACAGTGCTATGTGCGCTGTGGTGTAGGATATAACGATTGAGAAACGACGCGCCGTTACAATTAACGGAGCGTGCATGTTTGGTGTATTAATTATCAACTGCAATTACAGTATATCTAAACTAACACTGCTTTACGTATTATTTTTATATTATCAAATGAAACTGCAATTGAATTGAAATGAAACTGTAGTTGTGTTGAAATGAAACTGCAGTGTATATAAAATGAAACTGAATAACATTTCACATATTTGAGTGTATATTGTGCAATGAAACTGTAGTTATATCGAAATGATAATGTAGTTGTGTTTTAATGAAACTATAGTGTATATAAAATAAAATTTAACATTTTCACATATTTGAGTGTATAAATATCGAATGAAACTGTAGTTGTGTTGAAATGAAACTGCAATGTATACAAAATGATTACTTTTTGCGGAATGGTGCGGAACGGCGAGAAACGGGTGCCGTTTCTTTTCATTAAACAATATGACATCATTTAGAAGCTCGGTGCATAATCCATTATGAACTGCGATGCACAATATAATTTGCCTACATCCGTGATTTCTCATGAGTCATGACGATTGTGCAAGTTGGGCAGCTAGGCAGGCTGTTCCGGTCGATGCAAGACAGTTTGCATCAGTTATACCATGGACTTTGGTCCACCTTGCAAGATAGATTCGAGTTCAAAATACACAATTTACATACTAAATGTTCATAATTTAAATTGTGAATGTAAATTATAAATTTTTGAACCTGGGTCCACCTTAAATCCACAGAATAATTTGCCGACATTTTGTCTCTTCAATTCGTGTTAATTAGTATGTATAGTTAGTTGGGTTCATTCTTGATGACTTGGTCAATAATTTGGAAACAACCCATTGTGGCATGTTCAACTCTTAGCTTTCAAGGAAGTTGAGTGGTTAGTTACATAATCTTCCCTATCAGAATGTCTTTCAACTCAAGTACTAGCGCATTATTTGGTATGAAAATGTAAGCACCACAATATATATGACAGCAAATCTCTTGCTTGCAACACTACTGTTGAATCAAACACATTGAAGTTGACACATTTATTATTTTCTAAATTTAATTGTTGGTGCAGTGGACATTCATTCCCTCTATGAACCAAGGAACAATATGTTCACAAATGATTTGAGTTATCTACTATTATAAAAAGTACTCAATAAACTAGATATAATTATTACATATTTGGTGCGGGTATAAGAGAATAGGTGAGTAATACCAGTGAAATTTTTCGTTCTTTACGATTGAGATTTATGATACAATACTATGATTTTAGACACTAAAATAGAAATATAAAACAAGAAACTAAGCAATTTATTATACCACGTTAATTCAATAACATAACAATCAATTAGCACTTAAGATAACAAAATAGTCATCAATACTAAGTCATTCATTTAATTAAGGCAAGCAAGGACCTACGCAAGAGAACATAATCATATAGATGCAAAGAACCTAAGGATTAGGGGTATAATAATACCAAATAAGAGTAATGAAATATCCACACAGGAATCCTAACCATAAGCCACATTTGTGATCATATAAACAAGGATTAGAATCAAGCTAAGAATTGCCTCATTTTCAATGTGAATCAATTCTAAGTCCTGCAAGCACAATAAGCTAATTCTGCTAATTCCCCAACTTGTATAGAATGAAGTAAAATTTGTTTGAGAAGTGGCTTGGAAGTTCAATCCAATTCTCATTGTAACTGGATTTTCATCCCAAACATGCTAATGAGTGTGAAAATCAAACATTAGCAATTTAAATCGATTACACAAAATTTCCACAAACATCAAGAGCACTAATTAGGTAATTCTACCCCCATATGGCATAATCATGAAATTAACATCTAGGAAGATTAAACTACTTTAGCCCCCTTTCAAAAAAAAAAAAAAAAAAAAAAAAAACTACTTTAGCCCAAGCCCTCAAAACAACTACTTATAGAGTTACATATATTTAATGAGCAATAAGTAAAAAGTACTCAATAGAAATGTAACTTATGGAAGGTGTAGCTATGACCCATGACGCGACACGAGAAGGAACGAGCAGCTTGAGCCTATTTGTAGTACAATAAGAATTGAGCTAGCTTATTATTCATAATGTAATAAAGACTAGAGTTATTATTCCCAATGTAACTTGACTCTAAATATGAGACAATCTAAAATTTCTATTCCTTATAAGGCTCCTAGCTCAAAATATGTATAAATAGACCCCATACATGGGGAGAGGGGAATCAATATTCACTATTCACGAGCAATTCTTAACAATACAATACATATATTCTCTCTATATTCTCATACACTCGTTATTTAACAGTAGTGTTGGCCCGCCGTTGAATGCCCAAAAGTCATAAAACCAATAGTAACCATTGCAATATAGATAATGAAAGATAAATTATACATATCTCCTCCCAAAAGGTTGAATCCTCAACCCTAAAGGCCCTCATGCACGACCCGACAAAGCATGTGGGAGTAGGTGAATCACGGTAACTTAGTGCCTTAGTAGACAGGGTCAAATGCCGGTGTGAACAAGGGATCTGCCCACTTTTGAGGATAATTCCCACACTGCCACTGCCGAGTTTCAAAGATTGGTCTTTTCTCCCAAATACTTCCTACTAAGCAAGAAGCTAAGCAAGCCAAATCATGTTGATTCAATTAAGTATCAACCAAACTATAAATTAAGTCGATAAAATAAGTGATTCAATTAAGAAAAGCAAGGACTCAAACAAATGAGCATAATTTTCTAGATGCAATTAAGAAAAACAAGGACTCAAACAAATGAACATAATTTTCTAGATGCAAAACAACCTAAGGATTGGGGGTAAAATACCAAATAAGAACAATGATAAGTATGCATGTAAGATTCCTAGTATACACACACCATTTTCATGATTAAATAAAGCAAGGATTAGGACTGCAAATTGCCCCATTCTCATTGTAAACCAATTCCAAGTCCTTTGATAAGTGTATAACTTTCTATGTTTTCACCCTTACTTGGACCCATTTTAGTTGATAATAAATGTTTGATTTCAAGCAAAATGTACCTTAATTCCATTTTTTACATCTTCAGGTACATATATTTTTATTTGGCGAGAATTTGACATTTCCACCAAATTTTGAGTGAATTTCAAGTCAATGAGAAGTTACGAAAATGGATAAAATACTTCTAAGAGAGTGAAAAGGTGTTATTTTTCAATGGTATTGACCATATGACAAACCAAGACAAAAGTGAAATAAAAGAGTAGAGAGTTTCCATTCCCTCTCAATATGACCATTATTTGGTATTTTGATCATATATCATTGTAGGAATGTTCAAATTAAGTGATTTTTGGTCCAATAGAAAGATAACTCAAAAAGATACAACTTTCATGAAGATAATTAAGAATAATTCTGACGTTAAAATTGTTAAAACTTGTGAGAAATCGATTTTCACAAGAATCACAAGCTAATAGACGGGCATCCCAGAGGCAGTCTATCACTCTATATTCTCAAGTTAAACTGTATTTTGCCAGGTAATGGATAAGCATCCATCCAACCATCCCAAAGTCTGCTCTAACATACTCTACTCAGGCATGATTTAAACACTTTTTCTATGGTTCTGACCTATAGACGGGCCCTAACCATTTTCTATCATTTCCTTTGATATTTATAGGTTAAGTTACACTTAGATTTATGTTCCTTTACATTTTAGAGCACATGATGGTGCATTCATTCATACCTGGTGGTGCAAACTCACATGTCCGAAAGAAAAAGTCTGTCTATATGTATAAGGGATCGGATGGGGTGGAATTAGCTCCTTCCCAGCGTGGTTCTTATGCAAGGGCTCAACCTGCCTTTGCCCAGGCCGGCCATATGCAAAGCGAACACTAGCGACAAAAAGGTCTACTAATTGTGCTTACAATACTCATGCACCATTATCATCTCCCAAGTCCCAACACACACTTACACTCCATCAAATTAAAAACCCCTGCTGGAATTATGGAATTTCCGACCACCTGAAAGTGATCTTAAATCAAGTTGAAAGCAAAAAATGGTTGAAAATAGCAATAAAGGGTTTTCTGAATACTAAAAGTGGTCGGAACAAGACTTTCGACTTGATTTAAGATCAATTTCAAGTGGTCGGAAATTTCATAATTTTCAACAGTGAACGACGCACTAATTTAGAGTAAGTATATAAATATTATAATATTGTAACCTTAAAGGCTTAATTAAAGCAATCAATACACCTGAGGCTCCACATTCCGCGTATAAGAATGATATCATATCCTAATTCACTCATCATGACTGAGACAAATAATTTTCAATTCGAATTGAAAGAGAAAAATAAACTGTACACAACCATCTTCCAATCAAAAGGTGGCATGGATGAATCGAAATTACAAGAAAGACGAAAGGAAACAAGGTACATAATGCCTGAAAAAGACTAAAAGTTATCCAATGAAATAAAGTTGATCAATCTAACTACTACTAGCTCCTACGTGTCCACATACTGTTGCCTGAATCCTAATGAATCATGTAGTATTGACGCTTCCATGAAAAGCACTTGCGTTTATTGGACCCCCACAATCATGCTTGCTCCATTTTTGTCCGACGCTGATACTTTGCTCTTATATATATATATATATATATATATATATATATATATATATATATATATATATATATATATATAATCGCACTTAGGTGCGAATGCTTCGCCCAGGCGCGAAATAGGAATGAATTCTGTTCGTCCACGTATCCAGATCTAATGGATGAGAAATACTGATTTTTTTAAAAAGCGCGGTGGCATTTTCGTAAATAATTGAACATCGAAGTGCAAGTAAAATCACTTACAAGTGCACCTACTTTCACCTATAAGTGCATGTAATTTTGCCTTGTTAGCATTCACTTTCCGCAAACATTCATGCACCTGGGTGTGCTTATAACTATATGTGCAACTATTTATAACTACAGGTGCAACTACTTATAACTATAGGTGCACCTACTTTCATTCACACACACACACACACACACACACACACACACACACACACACACATATATATATATATATATATATATATATATATATATATATATATATACACACTATAATAAAGCTATATGGTTTGGGAAGTAATTAATGTCACAACTTCCTTTATTATAAAAAAAAAAAAAAAAAAAAAAAAAAAAAAAAAGCACAACATTTGAAAAATAAAATAGCTATATATTATATAATCCTATAAAAAATGTACTTTTAAAAAATAAAATAGCTATATATTATATAATTATATAAAAAATGTGTCCAATTAGAGTTTAAATTTACTCATACAAAATTTAAAATTTGCTTTCCAAATGTAATTATCTTAGTTATTATTCGTATTGTGAAAATTATAATATAGATGAAATACATGTTGGTGATAATGAACCAAAATCGATTTAATATCGTAAAATAATATTTATATATACACACACAAGTATATAAAATATTATTTGATATTTATCCGAAATATATATATATATATATATATATATATATATATATATATATATATATAACGGACTTAAAGGTTATATATACATGTATATCTACGAAAAAGATATACCAATATATATCAACCAAAATTGGAACTAATAATCCTCAGATTATAAATCCAATCCAACGAATATATCAAAAGATGGAGAACGAATTTTTGCTTAAAAGCATAATCCAAAACAAGAAAGAACGAGAAGGAAGAAAGAGCAGTACGAGTTAGGCAAAGTGTCTGTCTTTCCTTAAAACCTTATTTGCCATCTCCCAAAAGTGCTAGGAGCGTTGTGGCCTAGGTTTCCCAGGATAAACGTACAACGGTTCGACGTTTGAGCACCCAAACGAACGAACCCGGCGAACTAGAGCACAGGAAAAACACAGTAGCAAGAAAGAAGAAGAAGGAGCAAAGTTTTGAGAAGAAAAAGTGCTTATCTTTGTGTGTTGTGTCTCTCTTGTTCTTCCCTCACGTTTTTTTTCTTTGTTCACTTGCTCCTACTGCCCCTTCTTATATAGGGTATGAAGGATTCAATAGCATCATTATGGCATTAAAGCTGATATTAAATCAGTCTTTGTAACACCTGAAACAGCCACCATTTAAAAAATTAACATTGTCCTAAGGGTTCAGGTGCAGTTGATGCTTCCCATGCGGTTAGACGCACCTTAAGTATTAACATTGCGCACCTTAAATACATAAATCACCACGCACCTTAAGCACATAAACAAAGCACCTTAAGAACATAAACAAAACACCTTAAGAACACAAATCACTCAACTTAAGTACAAAAATCACACTAATAATGAATTCAATGTATTAAGTTTATGAACCCAATTTGCGAATTCACTTTGATCCAACCTAAATCGAATGTAGACCCCACATATATTTATTTGTACCATAAAATAGCACTTAAATGTTATTTTTAAGCTAAAAATTTCAACATTTCCTTATGAAAAACTCTTCCAAAATGTACAATTGGGATTGCTCTAAGCTCACACAAAATTAATTTGATTTTATTCTTAGTCTAGATTGTTATAATCTAATTGGATTTTAGTTTAATACTTGGTAAATGAATAAAATGATGAAATTCGAATCACAACGTACACTCGTCTTTGTGGTGTGTTTCCACTTTCCAAAATCTTGTAGCAAAATTTGCACAATTGATGAAGCTATTATATATACAAGCACCGCGGTATAGTACCTAGCTAATTGGGGTGAGCAAGGTATATATATAGGCCTTCAAAATGAGGAATTAACCAAAACCGATTCAAACTTTCAAAATATTATGTTACGTTGCTTATAGCAGCCTGAGATTTTCATCAAACCTAATGACAAATAGATCACAACTGAATGCTTTCCCTCGGTCACATCAATGGCTCTCTGATCTATTGTCGTTCTCATCCTCTTGTTATTACTTATTACTATCTAGCTGCTTATTGCTGGAAAATATTAAATCCGCCAACTCAAACAGGCCATGCATGTCACTCTGATCCACATGTATTGTATACCCAGAATTTCGAAGTGAAAGCTCTCTCTTGCGTGATTCGAACTCTCGTTCCTTTCATCTTAGCTAGCTGCTTATTGATATCATTGTTGATGGTCACTCATGTTATAAATAATTAAAATAACTTGTGATCATTCATTTAATCATTTTGAGACATTTTTAGTGAAGTTTACTAATGATGATTTTGATTTAGTCAAAATAAACTTGGAAATTTATTAAGTGAGGAGATGGATTATAATTAATATCTAAATTAAATAAGAATTTGATTTTTAAGAGATATATATATATATATATATATATATATATATATATATATATATATATATATATATATCTACATCTACAATACAATTATAATAAGAGACAATAATGTTAGGCCCTGGAATAAAAAAAAATGTCAGTACTACTTGTTTCTTAAAATGAATGGTTCATAGTATTTTGATTTTAGTATTGTTAATGATTTTCCTTATTTACCCTTTGTTATATTATTTTATTTCCTTAAATAACCTTAAATTCCATTAGTATAAACTTTATTAATGGAATATTCCGTTAACTATTTATTATTCTTAACTTAGTTATCAATTTCTATAAGAAATGTCTTAGGTTCGAATCACATTCCAATTAGAGTTAGCATAATTGTTAAACATATACTACGAATATGTTAAAATGTATTAAAAAAATAAAATATAAAATTTAACATAAACTTTGGTCAAATAATTAGCCCGACTAAATACATAGCATTCAATGATTATAAATCAGGAACTTTGATAATCATTTGATTTTCTTTCATTAAAAAAAATAATAAATTTAAGTTCAATTTTTTTTTCCGTTTAATTAATCTTCTTTTGATTATTGAGAACAAAACTTAATATTTCAATTATGCTTTTATCAATGCATGAAAACTTCCAAAGAAATTTGTAAGTTAATTTTTACTATATTATTATAACAATATCTATTGTAACCTTATGTTTTGAATTATTTATTATCATCATCCATTGACAGCAATTGTTATTGACAAATTAAACTCTCAAAACAAGTTGTTCAATAACGAATGGAAATTTTTTAAAAAAATCAATGATTTCATTATTGTGGATGAAAAGTATGTATGCCACTTTATTCAATCGTTATGCCGTGGAACTGTGTCCACCTTGCAATGTGGACACAGTTCTATGTTTATAATTACTGAACTATATGTTCATAATTATAAAGTTATATATTCATAATTTTTTAACTTCATATTCATAATTATTGAACTCTATATTCACAATTACAGAACTCTATGTTCATAATTATTGAACTATATGTTCATAATTATAAAGCTATATATTCATAATTTTTAACTTCATATTCACAATTATTGAATCTCTATATTCATAATTACAAAACTATATGTTCATAATTATGTTCACAACTTTATATTCATAAGGGAAAATGGCACTTTTTCCCCCTGAGTTATATACCTATAGCATTTTTTCCCCCTAAATTATTGAAGTGGCTGTTTTCCTCCCTGAAATGTTAAATGGACATATTTACCCTTAAACTAAATATTTAATTTATTTTTTTCTCCAACAAATTATGACCATAATTTGGTTCAAACCAAACAAACACTATAGCAACCAAACCGAAATATTCCAATTACAATTTAGAATCGAAATCCGATATTTAGAGTTTTTTAAAATCGTGAACCAGAACGGACGGTTCATGTTCCGAACTGAAAAAATAAAATACATATATTGTTGAATTTATACTATTTTAAAATAAAAATAAAATTTTAAAATAAAGACGGTTCAAAATCGCGAATCGGATCCAGAACCGCCGGTTCACGGTTCAAGATTCAATTTTTTTTGGTACGTAATTTTAATAAATTGACATTTAAATATTTGATTCTAGATCTGAATTATAACCGAAAACTATTAATTCGATTGCTATAGTATCCGGTTCAATTCAAACCGAACCGTGGTCATCCCTACGTATACGCAATAATTTGTTGGAGAAGTAAAATAAATAAAATATTTACTTTAAGGGCAGGGCCGGTCCTATCATTTTATAGGCCCGGGGCGTAGGAACAAAAATGGGCCCTAGCTACATGAAATTAATATACATTTTTGTAACTAAAATTTTTATTAAATAAGGACGGGTCACAAAATAGGCATTTAAAAAAAATAAATTTGTGGCCCGTTCTTATAAATAAATGAAGCCCTATCAAAAGTATAAGAGCAACCTTTAAAACCAATATTGTAAAATATAAGATTTTTATTTCAAATAAGTACGAACGGTGTAACACTCAGTTGAATGCAAAAATCACAATTTATACTGTAAAATATATGATTTTTATGTCAAATAAGTATGAACGGTGAAAATATTAGTCCCTCTAAAAATTGAGACCTTGTGTTGTTGCTCATCTTGCATGCCCCAAAATCCGACCATGAAAATACTAATGTCAAATAACTTGAAATAAGATTAAAAAGTGTTTAACTATTTTACATACATATGAAAACAATTCTATATGTTTTCCTAAATTCAAAATTATCAATACCTGCATCAGTGACTTCATAAATAAACAATTATAGCTTATAAAAACGAATAAACAATTTGATACCAAATAAGCTTATACGCAATCACATTATGATTATTATAAAAAAAATAAAGTAATTATTATTAAAAATTTATAAAACAAATTTATAAACAAGAGCAGAGCATGAAATCTTAATTATTGAGAAAAATAAATCAGAACACTTTAAGTGCGATAAAAGATATTCATAATAAAATATGAAACATAATTAATTTGATAAAATAGTTCGAATAGAAAACACATTATAAATCACATATCTTCTATATTGGTATTATATTTATAAATACTTTTTATTTTAGTTAGATTAGTTTCAAGTTTTTTCTAGGTTAATTTAAATACAATAACACACAGTAGAACTTCTAAACTACATTAACTAGATAATTCATAAAAAAGTAAATTATCTTTTCAAATATTTTTCATAACTAAATCACAAAATATATTACATGTACATTATTCACTATAAAGTTCACAAAATAACATGTATTCTAAATATAAATTGTAAATTACTCGAATAGAAATTGATTCCAAATTTAATATAGATCACAAATCAATCTATATTATAAATCTCATCTCATTATTATTATTGTACGCATAAGGGCTCAACCCCACAACCTTTTAAAAATTAACAAGGCAACTTACCAATTAGGTTGAATAACCCATTTAGTAATTCTATTGTATATTAAATACCTATACAATAACACTATAGTATAAATAAAACATAGTGGGGTGGGATGGGGGCCCCCTTCCAAGCGTAGGCCCTGGGCAAGGGCCCAGCCTTCCCTTGCCCAGGGCCGGGCCTGTTTAAGGGTATAAATGTCAATTGAATATATCAGGGGGGAGGGGGGGGGGGGGGGGGGGGGGAGCACCACTTTTAGAATAACTGAGGGGCTAATGTGCTTACCTAAATAATTGAGGGGGAAAAAGTGCTATAAGTATATAACTCAGGGGTAAAAAGTGCCATTTTCCCTATTCATAATTATAGAACTATATGTTCATAATTTTTGAACTATATATTCATAATTATGAACAATTTTGGAACCGTGTCCACCTTTGTCCACCTTGCAAGGTGGACACGGTTCCACATCATAATTTTCCCACTTTATTGCTCTTATTACTTAAATTAAAAAATAATTTAGTAGCTACAACAAAAAATAATATATATGCATTTAATTAATTTAGAATTAGATGTCTCACAACACATTAAACATGTAGGGAAAACTACCACTACCAAATATCAACATGTGCTTGTAAGATAAAGAGTTTATAGCACAACTAAGATCTCAGTCATATACACAACAAGACAAATCTAAAACTTCATACATCATAATCTCATTGCATGGTGAATCCCTCTATGATACTACCAATAAACCAATTGCACATGACACACTACCAATAAAAAAAAAATTAAAAAAAAAATTAAAAAAAAAGACATGTACTGAAAATGAAAACAATAACAATGCTACCTAAAAGAGAATTAGAAACATTTAAACCAAAAATAGTATTTATTTAGACTATCGCTTTTAGACTTAGTACTTAGATTAACGTTATTACAAAGTTGCAAACATGTATTTTGTGACAGTTATATATAATCAATCTCTCATATATTATCTTGCATTTATATACTTTAAATTACCGATTTAAATAAACAAATTCAACATTTATTTACCTATGCATGGACATCTTCTATATAATATTGCATTAATATACTTTGAAATACTTATTTTTAAAAGTAAGTATTGGGCATTATCCTATTCGCGCAAAGCGTGTAGAAAAACTAGTATATATATATATATATATATATATATATATATATATATATATATATGATCAAATGAGTCTATTTTGTTATATGAGTCCGTGTGACAGATCTAGGTCATTGAATGCTTGAGATTAATGGTTTAGATTCCGCCAACTGTGCAACGCGAATTATGCAAGTGAAGTGCCCAGTTGCACAGTTGGCCAAATCTAAGCCATTGATCTCAAGTATTCAATGGCTCATATCTGTTCATAGGGACTCATATAACATGGTGGATGCACAGGAGCAGTAGATCGACTATATATATTGATTGAGAGTGAATTATGAAAGTTTAAATTTACTTTTTAAAAGATGTGAAATATATTAACGAGTAAATACCCAAAATGGTCCCTCGACTATAGCTAAATTCACAAATTGGTCCTCGACTTTTAATTTCAATCAATTAAGTCCTTAACTTTGTAATTTTAACACAATTTGGTCCTCTGTCTATTTGACCGTTTGTTGACTGTGATTTTTGAGGATATATATGTACTTTCATGATCCATAGTCGGTTTTTTAAAGTTCCGGTTGCATTTCCAGACCGCACTGTTACATTTGAATCCACTGCTGAAAGCAATCTACCAAATCCGGTCGCCTTTCTTCATCCTCCCTTTGGATTCAATGTAGTTGAGTTCGTACCAGAGCGAAGAAGACGACGTGTTTCCAAACCGGTGCAACGTCATCTTGGAGGCCTCCACGTGCTCCGACGAGAACTGAAGGTTCTTCTGGAGATCGTCGATCACGGTCAACAAACGGTCAAATAGATGGAGGACCAAATCGTGTCATAATTGCAAAGTTAAGGACTTAATTGGTTGAAATTAAAAGTCAAAGACTAATTTGTGAATTTAGCTATAGTCGAGGGACCATTTTGGGTATTTACTCTATATTAACCCTAACATATCGTATCTCGAAACCTTATTTCTTTTTTGGTCGCAGTCTCTGGCCAGATCTGGCCGAAGCTTTGACGGAGCTTCGTGTCGGCGCGTCCTTGGCCGGCGGTCTCATATTTTCCTTTGTTTTTTGTTTTTTTAGTTTCATAACTTCCACTGTCGATTCAGCCCCAACCCTTCAAGGAAGTTGCAAAAGTTTCAAAGTTCAAGGATTCAACCATATCTGGATAATGAGGTGCTTTGATTTTAGTGAATCCGTAAAATAAAGTTCAAGAGTTCCTTCCCTTTTCTTTTGTGTTCTGTATGTGTTTGTGTTTTTCTCGTTTGTGTGACGACTGAAAAGTTTGTTTTCCTCTTGTTTCTTTTGGCGAGTTCTTTTCTTCATAAGTGTGAAACATAAAAGTTGGTCATGACGTATATGTGAACCTCATCCTGGGTTACAAATTAAAGATGACAATGAAAAAGAGCATATGCAGTTCGGCCTCATAGATATATTGTCAATGAACGGAATGTTGAAAACAGATACTCAGGTGGTGTGCAAGACTTTTCAACCAAAGTCAGTCTTGACTACGTTTGATCAATTTTTCAATGATATTAATTAGCGTTAAGTTCATCCAACGAATTTAGCTTCAAATTGTGAAACAGTCTGCGAATCAAGTTCTTTGTAGCATTACTATGGAAGTTATTTCTATGTTTGACGGTAAGGAATGGTATACCGCTCTACGTACTGATCCTATTTATAATCGTATTAAATGAATGAGTTTCTTTATTTAAAAAAAAAAATGGTGAAATATATTTGTAAAAAGTACACATACAGGTGTGCTAATAGACTATTAGGATCGGACTTTCCATCCTATTCTAATATACTCCGTAGTCCGTATTAGATTATTTGAATGGTGTTTTAAAATAATTGTTTTAAATACTAACTCAAATCAAAACTAAAATATTTAATTTTAATTTGACATTATATTCAAATCAAAACAATTATTCTAATTAAAATATGCAAAGTATGATAATTGACATCCAAATCCAAATTAAATTAAATCCTTAACATATATATACATATACCAACCTCCAATAATGCCCGACACAAAGTATTTTTGTTCACCTCTGTTGTTTCGCCACAAGTCGCAATCCCACAAGTTGTGTGGTCATTTTGACTCGCCATGACCTAGTGGGCCATGCTCTTCCCCAACACCCAATCCCCAACATCCACCTGCTAAACTCTCCACCCACCATTGTTACAAAGCTTAAATTAGAAATTGCCATCTATCTAACCAAAGAAAGTGACAATATCAAAGTTTGTGGTCCCTAATACCCTATTCCTTCACACCCAGATTCATCTAAACTTTACAAACCACTATTTTTTTTTTTTTTTGAAGGACCTCCATTATTTTGCTGGTAGGGCCATGCTAAGAATTAAGAAATCCCCTCACTTCTAGAATTTGTAGTCCAAAGGCATTGTACGTTGCATGACACAATTTCATTAATTTGTGTGTACACTCAAAGTATTTATTTGTGTTGTAATAATTATAATGAAAGAGAACCAGTTGAGAAATGAGTGATTGAGAATTTTTTTTAAAATTATTTTGAATTTTAATTTTAGTTTTAATAAATTAATTCTTCTCCCTTAAATTCTTTTTCTAACCTAATTTTTTTTTTCTTTTTCTGTTTGTACAAATAAATTAATATATAAAAATATATTATTAACAAGTTTTTTTTTTAGATATTTTAAATGAAATCTATATTGATTATTTAATTAACCTACTATTACATTAAATAATAATTACATGTTTGTTAAATGCATTATTGTATGTTCAATTCGTTAAGCCATTACAAGGACTATAATATTTCATTCCCTCTAATTTACAAAGTATATTCCCCTAATTTAATATTTTTAAAAAAGTTATTCAAACTTGTCAACATACTTAAATGCTTCAAACAACTATTACCATAAAAGCTTAAAAAAAATAAAAATAATATAAAAATAAAAAAAAAATGCTAGAGACCCCTAATATTTTTTTCCTCCAATCTATCCCTCATGATGTGGCAACATCTAATTGGTAAGTAACTTTTTCTTCTCTCAAATACTACTTAGTGACTGGACGAGTGAGTTTAGTCTCTGCAGGCTAGTAGGGCCATGCTAAGTATGTATTACGGAGTACAATTAATCATATCTCTCTAATAGTAAATTTCTCCATATACAACATATTCACCTTCAATATTATTTATTTATAATATAATATTCATAATAAATTAATTTAATCATAATAAGTTAATTATAAGGCAAAAATTTATGTGACCCTAACTATAAATATACTGAGCATCCTGGATTACACAGTATGTATTTGTTCTTTACTCGAAATGATGAAAAATACGTTAAAGATAAAGTTGCGTACGATATCGAATGAAAGAATTAGGAAAGGCAAAATATGTTGGCCAACACAAAACAACATAAGAGAGCCCCTAAAAACAAATTGCTATAATCAACCGAAAGAATCTTGGGGTAAGAACCATCCAACAACCATCACCGAAGATTGCCACCTTAAAACAAGGAAAGCAAACTTAATTAATTGCCACCTTAAAACAAGTAAAGAAAGCAAACTTATTTTCAAATTTGTCACATAATTGAAGTATTATGATAGGAAATTACAAGATGCCATTCTAAAAGTGAACCTGCTAGTTGAAAAGCAAATATGTGATTCATAAAGTTACCCAGCCCTTAAAAGGCAAAATAAACAACTTTTATCGTTTTTTTCAATTCAACCAGTTCTTTTTTTTTTTTTTTTTTTTTGGAATAAAGTTTAAATTGGCCACTGAACGTAACCTGAAAATGCAATTAGGCCACTGAATGAAAAAAAGTGCAATTAGACTATTGGACACTCCAAATGTATGTAATTTCACCTGATAGCAGGTTATCATCAATTTTAGCAGGTTACCTGTTTACGTGACAACTGAGTTGGCATTTTTAAGTAATTTTTAATAAATTTTTGTTTTATTTTTATTTTTTTAATTTATTATTAAAATTTATTAAAAATTAGCTGTCACGTAAGCAAGTAACCTGCTAAAATTGATGGTAACATGATATTCGGTGAAATTGCATACATTTGGAGTGTTTAATGGCTTAATTGCACGTTTTTAGAGTGTTCAGTTGCCTAATTGCACTTTTTTTTCGTTCAGTGGCGTAATTGCATTTTCAGGTTACGTTCACTAACCAATTTAAACCTTTTTTTTTTTTTGTTGCCTAGGTATTCCTCAGGCCAGAAGACTAATTCCCGTCGTAACGTTCAGTGCACTAAACGATAGATTGCTGGCCAAATGGTTTACTTCATTCACATGGTGAGGATCGAACCCCTATTCCCACCAGTTGGTTACAACTTACAAGTAGTTCTCTTTACATATCATTACTTACACTAAAAATGAAATTAAAGCAAATGACTTTGTTTGATTAACTCCAAATAAGATCAACCTGAAAACTCATGAGAATGGTGGTATAAGTGAAGTTTACATAATCACCCCCTATTCACAAAATTCAACCTCAACTTACAATAACTATTTTATCTCGCATGGACCTATAATTACAGAGCCTACCATTATACGGTTAACTTTGACAGTTACTCTCACCCTGCCATGTCCAAACGATGTCTTTAAGCGCAGGTCTAACGTCTTCATCGCAGAACTTCCTATACTCCAACGTGTCGCCGGCGGACTTTGAGAACTCGACCACCGTCACCTCCGGCGCCACTTCGAACATCTCGGCGGTCACCGAGAGCTTCCCCTTCCGCCCTTCGGAATTCCCCTGCATCTTCACCTTGAACTCCTTGGCGCACGCAATTCTAAAATTCAGCTTCTTGGCCAGCGATTCCAGCTTCGCCAGGATATCAGGAGGGGAACATTTTGACGTGAAAAGTGACCCAGAATTCCGGCGGGTCTCGAAGAGGCCCGACAGGTCGAACCCGGAAGCCATTGAGGAGATTAGCTCGAACGCGTTGAAGAACGGCGGGGATGATTTGGAGGTTATTTGAGAACCCGGTTCCTTAATCTCCTCCTCAGGATCATCTTGAATTGGAAATTTGAATCCCTTTAGAAACCAGGGGGCTCTCATGATGGCCGGAATCTTGATTCTCCGGTCAGGATCTGGGACTAGGATCTTGGAAATTAGCCTCTTGGATTCCGGGGAAAACCATGGCGGAAATTCAAACTGTGATTTGAACATTTTTCTATACATTGTCATCATATTTTCGTCTTGAAATGGAAGAAAACCGGCCAACAAAGCATAGAGAATCACCCCACAAGACCAAACATCAGTCTTGGAACCGTCGTACCCTTTCTTCCTCAAAACCTCCGGCGCCACATACGCCGGAGTTCCACACTGCGTATGCAACAGCCCATCATTCCTCTGCTGCTCCGGCAAAGCCGAAAGCCCGAAATCCGAAACCTTCAAATCCCCATTCTCATCCAGCAACAAATTCTCCGGCTTCAAATCCCGGTGAGAAACGCCGCGGCTGTGACAGAAGTCCACCGCGCCGATCAATTGCTGGAAATACTTCCTCGCCGTCTCCTCTTTCAGCCTCCCTTTAGCGACCTTATCGAAAAGCTCGCCGCCCCTGACGTACTCCATGACGACGAAGATCTTGTGCTTGGTAGCCATGACTTCTTTGAGCTCCACGATGTTTGGGTGCTTCACCAATCGCATGACTGAGATTTCCCGCTGGATTTGCTCCATCATGGCCTCTTTCTTCGCCACATGGTCTTTGTGGATAACCTTGATGGCCACGCTCTCGGAGGTTTCCAGGTTTCTGCCGTAGTACACCTTGGCGAAGGTTCCTTGACCCAGCAGCCTCCCCATCTCGTACTTCCCGAAAATAATACCCCGACACGCTCCATTGAAAAGGTGGTGTTCAGATTGGGTTTCCATGGTGATATCCACTATTCAAGGCACTTACAAAATCATTATATTGTGTTTGGGGCGGTTATCATGGTAGTAGTTGAATTGAGACGAAAAGTAAAGTGGGTTTGGAGAGTAGAAAACAATGATTTCGGTCGGGAAATTGGGTGGTGGTGGTGGCGGCGGTGGTGGTGGAGGGGTTGTAAGGTGGGTGTGGCTAAAAATTTGAGCTTTAAAGGATGGGAATTGAAATGAATTGAATTGGACATAAAAGGGTGAGAAAGAGATAGTGCGTTGGATGTTTGCTAGTGAAAGGAGGACGTGGTTTTTCTAGTGTGGAGACAGTGGGAGTGAGGCAAGCCCATTGGAAAAATATCTCATCATTTAAATTATAAATTACAAAATTTGGGCAGTAATAGCAATGATTAGGTTTTTATTTATTCGCGAATATTACATTGTAATAGATTATTACATTTTAATATAGTTACTAACATTTAAAACAAGTAGAAAGAGAGAGACAGAGAAAATAATCTTTTTCTTTTTTACATATTACATAAATTCTTTTTGTTTTGGAGAACATATATATTATATAAATTCTTATCCGTTGCACTTTGGAAACACGATAAGAATAAAACGAACGGAACACCTAATCTGTGGGCATTTTGCTTCGAAACTATTGGCTGTTGTAAAGTATTTCTATTAAATAATAATAAAATAAAAATATTGATTTTTTTTTATTTTCAAAAATATATTTTAATATTGACATGTATTTTAGAGAAAAATAAAAATAAAAATTTTTGTTTCTTACTTATTTTATTTTCAAATTATTTATAAGAGTACTTTTATAATTCGCCTCGGTCCTATCATTTTACAAGTCAGGGGCATAGCAAAAAAAATAGTTCATACATGAAGTTAACATATAAATTTATACATAAATTTTAAATTACCGCGTTCCTACGTAGGTTCTTTAGTTGTTGAGTGTTCTGCTCTTATTCATGCTTTATTGGATTGTAGTGTTCATTATGTTAGTCGTAACTTGAACAAGCTTGCTTACGCTTTAGCTAAAGCAAAGGGTGCGAACTTGTTTTTCAAATAGTGGAATGATGTCTCTCCCCCGTTTTAGATTTTCGACAATCTAAAAGTGATTGGAAATCGAAAGATTTTAAGAAAACACAAACCTTCTCACTAGCTATTTTTGGAATCTATAAAAATTCTCATAATTTTGATCACTAATCTAAGTAAGCAAAATTTTCAACCACTTTTTCAGTAATTAGAATGTTTGGTTGCTTAGGCACCAACATACCGACTAAACCATAATATTTCAATCACGTACTAGGCTATGAAACCGGAAAATTTTCAAGGGCTCGTTTACTAACTGAAAAATTTCTCCAGTTTTCTAGAAAATTAGAGAACAGAAACAAAAAGCATGTTTACTAGCACAGTTTTCCATTGTAAAAATTGGAAAGAACTAATTTCACTTTTGGTCCCACGACTTTAGAGGTTCTATCATTTTTGGTGCACAACTTTAAATTTTTTCAATTTTGGTGTCTAACTTTGTTATTTTTATCAATTTTGGTCCTTTTGACCAAATTGACTGCGAAATATTGCCGGATTTTACATTTTAGGGGCAAAATCGTCATCCCAAGGAAAGATATTCAATATCTAAACAAAAGAAAAATCATGTTAAGAAAAATATAAGAGTTTGGCAATCGTCGATGCTATAAATCTCATAGATCTGTGTCTAGTTTCTGTCCGTCTTCCCAATTATTCTCATCGATCAAACACCTATAGATATGATTTTAGAGTGATTTTGTTTAGATATTGAAGGTGTTTCCTTGGGATGACGATTTTACCCCTAAAAATATAAAGTCCGGCAATATTTCATCGTCAATTTGGTTGAAAGGACCAAAATTGATAAAAACAACAAAGTTAGGCACCAAAATTGAAAACTTTTAAAGTTGTGCACCAAAAGTGATAGATCCTCTAAAGTCGTGGGACCAAAAGTGAAATTAATTCAAATTGGAAACACTTTTTTTAGTTTTCTAGAAAAGTGAAAAACTATTAATTAAAAACTATTTTCTAAATAGAAAATAGAATTTTCTATCATTTATTTGACTATATGTCACTGTAACCACATTTTACCATTGTCTACTTACATATTTATTCATTACTATGATTACATTCATTTATCTTCAATCTTTTCTACTTGCTTTACTTAATTAAATATAACTTATTTGCTTATGCTAATAGTTGGACATTATTCACATTATCAAAGTTAAAAATTGAATTCTATATTAATTTTTATATTTTGATTGAACTCAATTATATTGATTATTGGTTCAGATATTTTTAGTTATGTTATATCATAATACAACTTTGGTCCGGATATCGGATATTAAAATTTCACATATATTACTATATTAGAATTCAAAGTAAAATATATATATATTTATATACATGTCATTAAATGAATATATCCAAAAATATTTTAAATATTAGGTAAAAAAAAATTATTTAAACTAAATTTTAGGTGAACTTTATAGGTTATTGGTGACGGTCTCGAAATGACCACATGAGCACATGTCATCCATAGATATTGTGTGGATCTATAGCTGTGTGGACCATGATTAAATAATGACGTCTTTTTGAGTAAAAAAAAAATTCACGTAACCCAATGGAACATACATTTTTATAATTCATAATGTGCACTATTCTAAAACATAATATACATTATTCTAATTTTAAAGTACATTATCTTTATTACAGAACTTTCATTATTGTAACACATAATGTACAATGTTCTAATTCATAAAATTCAATGATGTTGTTTTAGACCATGATCCACACAGCTGTGTCTAGGATAAATTTGCCCACATGTCATTGCTTAATTATCAACGGGAGGCCGGAAATGAGGTGTTAAGATATATATGATTTAAGGGCTTGAAGACATGAGCAGCCTGCGTCTCCAGCACATCCAAGTACCTCTTCAACAGGTGCACATACACGATCCAATCTCCATTGCAATGGACACTTGGCATCGGCATCACATATCCCGTTTGACCGCCCCATGGAAAATGGTAAGACCCGAAACCCGGCGCGCCCCATCCGAAGTCCACTTGCGACACCGGAAACTTAAGCCCGGACGACACCACCACGGCGGCTTCTTGCCCCTCTTCCTTACAGTAAACCCTCACGATCGCCTGTTCCGGCCTGTGCACTTCCACCCAGTCGATCAGAGCCAAGAAATGGGATTCCCTCGCCGCGTTCTCCAAGCACGCGTGCACCCTCTCCGCGACCCCACTCAGCGGCGTTGATCGGAGCTCCGTCACGCTCGCTTCGGAAAACGGAACCGAAAGGACGTTTCCGACGTAGCTTTGCAGGGCGGAGGGAGAAAAACAGCTTTTCATCATTCTTTGCCGCCCGTCTACGACGACTCCTAGCCGGCATCTCTTCCCGTCATCGCCGCCGCCTTTGCAGCCTTGGGCGACGGTTTTCCAGAGGAAAGCGCTGAAGGACTCGAGTTTGCTCCGCCGTTGTCCGCCGCCGCTGGCCAGGGACTGGAGGAGCGCGATTTGGTCGGAGGGGACGTAGTAGATGCGGCTGATGAGGCGGTCTTCATCATCGTCGTGGATTGGCGGCGGTGGGAGGGAAGATCTCATCAAGTACATCTCATCTAGGGATGGGTAGTGGGAAGGAGGGCGGCGTGGATTGAGCAGAGATCGCCGGAAAGATGGACGGAAAGATGTATTGTTTGCACGGGCGGTATCAGCCCAGGCCACCAAGAACATGTTTGCTGAGTGGGCATCGGCGACGCGGTGATCGAATGTGCATCCAACCACAAGCCCGCCGCATTTCAGTTCTGTCACCTGATCACCTCAGATTAAATCTAATCAATTTTCCTTTCAAAAAAAAAAAAAATCTAATCAATTTTGAGGTTGATAACAAAAAATACAGAGTTAAGCTCCCCATCTTATGACCTCTGGAAGAATCACTACATATCATTTAAGCATAATGTGCTTGACAGTTTTCTTGATTTAGTCATCAACATTTGTTTAATTAGGTCACTGACTTGATAGTGTTGTCTATTGTTAGAATCAAGCACTAAAAAAAAAAAAAAACCACACAGTATAAGATGACTAAATTAGGTAAAATCATTATAGTTGACGACTAAATTATGTTAAATTACTATAGTCAACGATTAAATTAGGTATTAATAGATGTGAAATTATCAAGCTATCTTAATAAATATATAACTCAATTAGGTAAAATCATCACATTCCAAGACTCAATTAAGCACAAAATTAAAGGATATTTAGAACTAAATTGATAAAAACCATCATAGTCTACGACGAAATTGGGTATTTATACTTCTTATGTCCCATTTTATTTATCTAGTTTGATTAATGGGACTTGAAGTGATTTTTAATTAAATTTTCATAATATGTTAATTGTAACAGACACATAATTTATTAATTGAATGTAAATAATATATTGACCGTAAACACATAATTTAAATGTCAGTTTAAACCAAAATCTACAATACAAAGTGAACATTAGTCAACGGTATAACAATTTGTTATACATGGCATGGGCTAGGGCTAGCTTGGCTTGTAATATGGACTAGGCTAAGTCATTATTTTTTAATGAGCCGGCCCAGTTTCTAGGCCCTTTTAAAGAAAAACCATTCTCTATTTCAAAATTTAAAACTTTTTTTTTACTACTTTTTTTTTTTTTTTTTTTTTTTGAATACCTTTTTCTTACTACTTAGCAATTGTGATTTGTAAATTTATTCTTATTAATTTTACACTATTGATTCTTGATTTCTTGTATAGTTTTTTGAAAAATAATTTTAATTTGTAAAATAATTTATTTATTATTTGATGGTTTTAGGGTTTTCGGGTCCAAGGAGGTCCAACACAACCTTTGGCTGGAGGGTGCACCTTTCAATAAAAGGTATGCCTATCTCGGAGATAATGCTAGTGCTCGGAACCTTTTTGGTATTCTCCCCCTCTGGGTGTTCAATTGTCTCCCCTTTTACAAGAATGGAGGAGCCTTTATATAGCGGCTCCTCCTCTACCGACTTGAAGGCCCTTAATGGCCGACTTCAAGGCTAATCAAGATATGGAGCCGTTGGACGCCATTACTTGGTCGACCAACGACTCTTCCAGGCTTGTAACAGCCTGACCGAGTCCCGCTTTCAATGCCCTAACGGCTCCCTTTTAAACGAGCCTCTTCAATGCTCTCAACGGCTCCTTGAACCGAGTCTTCCCCTGGGCTTGGGCCTCGGTCGACTCCTCGTCTCGGCCTAAGCTCCCACTGGGCTCCTCTTTAGTAGCTCTGAACCGGGCCCCGTGCTTGGGCCTGGGCCGGCTCCCGGACTCGGCCCAATTGCTTTTCGGACCCCTCTTTACACTGGCCCACTTCTCCTATCTATTTTCTTTGGGCCCCTATCTCTTGGGCCGGGGTCCTTACCCCATCAACTAGTCCCTCACTTTTCCATACCCGGTCCGCTAGCCTGGGTTTGGAAAAGTAGCAACTGTCCATCTCCTTCAATCACCGTATCTTCGCCTTGAATAGTTTTCGGTAACGTCCGGATCCTCAGCCATTCCCTCCGGATCTCGCGGGGCCGTTTGGATTCTTCCGTCTAAACTTGGCACCTATAAATGGCGTCCTCCCTTCTCTCTCACCTTCACAAGTCCATCATGGGTCGTTCTCCTCTGAAAGGAAAACGGATTGACTTCGGGTCTCCTTGGCGTCCGCTGCCCTCCAAGCGGACTCGGCCTGAACGAGAACACAAGAAGAAGACTCCTCGCCCAGCCCCTCAGAGGTCTCCTGCCGGCGCTATATCTTCAGCTTCTCAGCCGCCGACTCCTACTCGACGCGAGGTCGCTCCGCCTTCACGCCATCCGCCTACTCCCACGACTGCCCGAGTGACTTCTCAAGATGGGTCCTTTGTTGAGGTGGCGGTTCCAGAGCAACTTACTTTCAAAATGACCTTCTCGATTCCGCTGGACGACCTGGACGGGCCGGTTACGGGCCTGATGAATGATGAGGATTACGCCCGCTACCTGGAGGTGTATCCGGATGACAAGGAGCCAATTGCGCCACGACGACTCATGCCAGCTTTCTGGGACTCGTTCTGTCCATCCCCGCCTGGACCATCGGGGGGGTTCTTTGGGGGCGACTCCTCCTTGCCTGGCGAGTGATCGTATGTACCGGAGTCGGCCATAGTTCGGAGGAATTTCTTTTAGGAGCATTTTCATATTCCTTATTGTAATAAGCTCCTTGCCATTTGTATCCTCCTTTTTGCAATAATAATAATAATAATAAATCCTATCCTTGCCTTATGTTTTGTCGTGTTCTATTGCGTACTCATCCGGACGACTGGTCAAGGAGTCGGTCACGTCATCAGAATCTTTTCAGTCTGACACCTGCAAGATTCCCCATATCTTGGGCGAATCCAATCTTCTCTGCGTTGGCGTGCGAATCTCGCTCTTCTCGAGCGAATCTGATGGAACTAATCTCTGATAGAGATTCGCGTCATCCGTCTAATCTGGCTCAGTTATGTCAGTTATAATCTCCTCCGCGATTATCGCCTAGGTATTTGCCTTCGCTGGGCTATATAAAGGCCCTTTACAGTTGATGCAAATCGCAACATTCTCCACTTTGCGAAGATACGGCGCTATGAGTTATATGGACGGTAATCGCCGCTGGTCCATTCGTAACAAGGAGCATGCTCGTCTGGAGCAATTGAGGCAGAAGAGGTTGGCTAACGGAGGTCGTTTGGTGGGCGACTCGGCTTCAGACCCCATCGTGGTGCCTCCAGACATGCTGGACCTGATGTGTAGGGAGCCTATCGACGTGGAGATGGAGCCTGTGGTGGAGGATCCAGAACCAATGGTGGAAGAGAAGTGGGAGGCTCCTCCCCTTTTTGGAGTTGCCATGTCGCCGAGCGCCTTGGAGAGGCCCTTGCAAATGATCGACGACGGGAAGCCCGCCGTATATTTGGACGAAATGCCTGAGCCTGAGCCGAGTCCTCTGCCTTTCCGCTCTCAGTACCTCCTGGAAGGCCCTCCGACTGCTCGCCCGTCGACAGAGAAAGAAGCCAAGCCTTGACCTGTCTTTCTTTTGTAATTTGCATCGGCCGAGTTCTGGGCCTTGTAATCCTCGTACTAGTTAAATAAACTGTGTGTTTTTCTGTCCGACCCCACATTTTCTTAGTATTTTGTCGTCCGACCTCTGGTCTATGCGACTGATTCCTAGTCTCGCTATGGCGAGACCCTCCTGATGAGGGAGTCGCCGAGTCTGATTGCCGACCTAGTTACTAGAGTCTCTTCTTGAACTCGGCTGACATCATTCGATGAGCCGGGTTCTACCGGGTCGTTCTAGAAGCTTCCAGCTCGTATCTCGTGGGCCCAGAGGCCACGGCCCACTACGGGCTTCCGGCTTAGCAGGCCGGGTCACTGACGTTCCACCCTAGCCTAGGGCAGACGCGCCGTCTGTGGGCTAACCCTAGGCCTGAACCGTCACCCCGCCTTTTGAGGCATTAAATGCGGCGTCCCTTCATATCCCGTCACCTCCACTTCCTCCAACGAGAAGGTGGCACGTGGCCGTCCTTTGAGATTCCTCCCCTTTAAATAGCCATTTCGTCTCTCTTTCCATTCTTCTTCTCTAGTCTTTCCTTTCAACTTCAACTTTGAGCTTCTCCGGCCACTCTGTAGTTCCTCTGATCTCCCTCCTGACTTAGGTAATGTCTTCTTCCTCGCATTCTTCTTCTTCCCGTCGTTACTCGGTTGATAACTCGGAGGCGACCTCTCCCTCTTCTTCTTCTCCTTCTTCGTCTTCTTCTTCTCCTCCGCGTCGTATGGAACTCCCGGCGGACGTTCCATCGACGTCTTCTCTTCGTCGTATGGAACTTCCGGCGGACGTTCCATCGACGTCTTCTCTTCCTCCGACGTCTTCTCTTCCTCCGACCCCCTCTTCTTCGGGGTCGGTTACTCCGTTGAGCCCCGCTCCTTTGACGACGGTGGCGGCTCTGCCAGGTGGCATTGGACGGCCGCGGGGCAAGTTCGATTCCATCGTCTGCCCTTCCGGGCCACCGTCCGTTGTTAATGCGGTGGACCTGGAAATGGCCCAATACCTTCTTGGGCCTTCAGCCGTAGTCCTCGCCCCGGAGGGCCGGCAAATTTACGACCCCCCCCGAGGGTTGTGTCGGCATTCACTTGCACTCGGTTGCCTTTGGCTTCCGAGTTCCTCCGTGTCCTTTCCTTTCCCTTTTTTACCGCCATTATAACTTAGTTCCGGGCCAATTAGTGCCCAATTCTCACCGACTCCTCACCTATTTTGTCAACCTCTGCCACTGGTGGTTGTGCGAGCCGGATCTAGGCCTGTTCCGGTATCTCTTCACCGTGAACAAGGTTGGCTCGCACTCGCCTGGCTTTGTTCAAGTTGCCGCTCGCCCGGGGCGACAACTTTTCGAGGGGCTGTCCGATTCCATTAAGGACTGGAAGCTCCTCTACTTCTTCGTCCGCCCGGCTTTCTCTTCTTCACCTTTCCGACCTTGTGGCCGGCCGCTCTATTCAAGCCTTGCTCTCGGCGTGCCGTCCCTTCCGATGATGCGGTCCTGGGCGGCGAGTTCTTGAAGGGCTTTGGGCCGTACTCCGTCAAGTACTGGTCCCGAGTCCGGGCCATGGCTAAGCGTGGCTTGCTGCCGGAAGGTGCGGCCACCGTAGGTAGTCTTCGTTACCCCTCGTTCCTTTTCTTTTCTTATCTTGTCATATTCTGACTCGGAATACTTCATGGCGTTTCCTCCCTTTCGCAGGTACGTACGACTCCGACTCCTCCAGCTCCGACGAAGCGGTTGAACCGACTCCAGTGATGGCGGATAGAGCCGAAAAGATGAGGCGTCGGCTGACCCAGCGCACTTCTGGCACTGCTGCTGCTTCCTCCTCCCAACCGTCTCCTGCCCCCAGGTCGACTCCCCCACTACCTCGTAACGTGGTGGATTTGACTCCTTCGCCCGTCGTGTCGCCCACTCGGCAGCCGCCTCCTCCTCAGACAGAGAGTCCGGGCTCTAAGCGCCCGGCCGGTCAAACTGATGAGCCGGCTCCGAAAAGGATCCGGCTGTGCCATGAGGTAGAGGAGGATGCCCAGATCTGGATGGGTGCCTCCTCCGTCCGAAAGTGGTGTGCTAACGTCCTCCTGCCTAAGGACGTGTCGGCGACTCACGCTCTGGGGGATGAGTACATTATCGAGGCCTCGCTGCGTCAATCGTACCGTGTAAGTGTTCCCAACTTAATTCTTCTCATTCTTCTTTCCTTTTATTATCTGACTTGTGGCCGTTTCGCAGAACCTCACCTTCCAGATGGAGATGAGCAACCGGCTGCAGAACTACAGGGCCGAGATGCGGTCTGTGACCCTCAAGCTACGCCAGACGGAGGAGGCCTTTCTGGAAGAGCAGGCGAAGCACCTCAAGGTGGTGGAGGTGCACAATTCCGATATGCTGAGGGTCACCCGTCAGTGGGAGGAGGAGCGGGACAAGGTGGCGACGATTGCTGCGACCTCTGTTGAGGAGTACAAGAAGTCGGCCGCCTTCGAGGCGGAGGTGAAGGCAGCGATAGAGGCTCGCCAGAAAGAAATTGCTAAGGAGTGGCTGTCGACGCCGGATGGTGACGAGTTCCTCCTGGACTTGGGGCGAGCGTGACTATCGCCTCGGCTTTCGCGAGGCGCAAACAGAAATCCACTCTGCCTTGTTGGTCCGCGACTCCTCTTTCACTCCCGAGGGCTGGGGCCTCAAGCCCGTGATAGATGCTCTTCCGGCGACTGAAGGGCCATCGGCAGCTGTGGACCCGGTAGCTCTTCCGGCAGCCTCTGGTCCGGCGACTCTTCCTTCAGCAACACCCCCCGAGCTCGCCGAGTCCTCTCTTCAGGCTGAGGACCCTTCTTCTGTTCTTTGACTGGACCAACAGTAGGGGCTCAAGTCGAGGGGATTGATGTTGACACCCCCTCCCCAGTAGTTTAGGGCTATTCTTTTGGGATAGTCCCTTTTGTAAAGGCTGGCCTCCTTCTCGGGCCTTTTTTAACTTTAATAAAATTCCCGTTTTATCTTCCTTTGCGTATTATCTTGGGCTCGACACTTTTTCTTTAACCTTGTTTCTTTAACTGCTCACCGAGTCCCTCAGTCGAGGCGACTCTTCATGGCTTTTCCACGGAAACGACTAAGGGTCTGGCCCCTTGTTTCCTAACTCCTTCTCGCCGAGTCCCTCAGTCGAGGCGACTCCTTTGGCTTTTTATTTCTCAGAAACGTTTAGGGTCAGTGCCCCGTTGTTTCTTTAAATACTTGCCGAGTCCCTCAGTCGAGGCGACTCCTCTTGGCTTTTTCACGGAAACGACTAAGGGTCTGGGCCCTTGTTTCCTAACTCTTTCTCGCCGAGTCCCTCAGTCGAGGCGACTCCTTAGGCTTTTTCTTTCTCAGAAACGTTTAGGGTCAGTGCCCCGTTGTTTCTTTAAATACTCGCCGAGTCCCTCAGTCGAGGCGACTCCTCTTGGCTTTTTCACGGAAACGACTAAGGGTCTGGGCCCTTGTTTCCTAACTCTTTCTCGCCGAGTCCCTCAGTCGAGGTGACTCCTTAGGCTTTTCCTTTCTCAGAAATGTTTAGGGTCAGTGCCCCGTTGTTTCTTTAAATACTCGCCAAGTCCCTCAGTCGAGGAGACTCCTCTTGGCTTTTTCACGGAAACGACTAAGGGTCTGGGCCCTTGTTTCCTAACTCTTTCTCGCCGAGTCCCTCAGTCGAGGCGACTCCTTAGGCTTTTTCTTTCTTAGAAACGTTTAGGGTCAGTGCCCCGTTGTTTCTTTAAATACTCGCCGAGTCCCTCAGTCGAAGCGACTCCTCTTGGCTTTTTCACGGAAACGACTAAGGGTCTGGGCCCTTGTTTCCTAACTCTTTCTCGTCGAGTCCCTCAGTCGAGGCGACTCCTTAGGCTTTTTCTTTCTCAGAAACGTTTAGGGTCAGTGCCCCGTTGTTTCTTTAAATACTCGCCGAGTCCCTCAGTCGAGGCGACTCCTCTTGGCTTTTTCACGGAAACGACTAAGGGTCTAGGCCCTTGTTTCCTAACTCTTTCTCGCCGAGTCCCTCAGTCGAGGCGACTCCTTAGGCTTTTTCTTTCTCAGAAACGTTTAGGGTCAGTGCCCCGTTGTTTCTTTAAATACTTGCCGAGTCCCTCAGTCGAGGCGACTCCTCTTGGCTTTTTCACGGAAACGACTAAGGGTCTGGGCCCTTGTTTCCTAACTCTTTCTCGCCGAGTCCCTGGAATGATTAACCGTAACTTGTACTTTTATTCAAGTCTTTCAGGACCCTTGGGCCCATACATGTTTTGTCCCTTTCTATTAGTAGAACTTCTTCAGGTGGATAACGTTCCAAATCCGGTCCACGGGCTTGCCTTCCATGGTTTCCAATTTGTAGGTTCCAGCTTGGACAACCGCGGCGATGCGGTATGGTCCCTCCCACTTAACCGCAAGCTTGCCCCCTTCGGTGGGTTGACTGGCCTGTCGATTCCGTAGTACGAGGTCGCCGACCTGGAAAGATCGCGGACGAATCCTCCGATCGCGATATCTTTTTACCGCCTGTTGGTATTCAATCATTCGCGCACTCGCGGCTTCCCTCTTTTCTTCTAAGAAATTTTTCTCAATTCGAAGACTCTCTTCGTTCTCCGTGTCTGAATAGGTACGGACCCGGTGAGTGGGTTCGACCACCTCAATTGGAACCTTGGCCTCAAAGCCGTACGCGAGGGAGAACGGACTCTCTCCCGTTGCTCGTCGTTGGGTAGTGCGATAAGCCCATAGGACTCGGTCAAGCTCATCCGCCCAATTCCCTCGAATATCTTCCAATTTCTTCCGAATCCCATCCACCAGCGTTCGGTTCACGTTCTCGACTTGTCCGTTGGCCTGCGGGTATGCCACCGACACTTTAGTGTGGCGGATATCATGCCGGCGGCAGAAGTCAGCGAATGCCTGACAATCAAACTGTCGCCCGTTGTCGCTGACAATGTGTTCGGGCAGGCCGAAGCGGCAAATCACCCTTTTCCACAGAAAGCGTCGGCATTGGTACTCGGTTATGGTAGCCAGTGGTTCCGCCTCAACCCACTTGGTGAAGTAGTCGATAGCTACGACACAGAACTTCAAGCCTCTGGGGGCGACTGGTAATGGGCCCAGCAAATCAATCCCCCACTTGGCAAATGGGATAGCGGTGGTGACCGGCGTGTAAAAAGTAGCTGGCCGAGTGTCTTTCTTGGTGAATGCCTGGCAAACGCTGCACTTGGATATCCATTCAATACAATCTCGCATCATGGTTGGCCAATAATATCCTTTGACGACTAACTTCCGAGCAAGCGTGTGGGCGCCTTGGTGCGCGGCACAAATGCCTCTGTGGGCTTCGTCCATTATTTTCTCGGCCTCGGGCCTTAGCAAACATTTTAACAAAGGTCCTCCGAATGATCGTTTATGTAGTTGCCCATCAATGATTTGGAAAGAGGGGGCCTTTCGTCGAACCCTTGCGGCGACTCCCGGGTCTAGCGGTAACTTGCCTTTTTCTATGAATCGCCGGATGTCCTCTATCCAGAACATCTCGGGGTTTTTCTCTCGGTCCCATTCTTCGCCGGTCACTTGCTGGATCCTTAACGGTGTTTCTTCAACGCTTGGTCGACTTAGCTCCTCCCTCTGACAGATTTTTGCCAAGTGGTCCGGTACTCCCTCCAAGGCAATCTTGGATAATATGTCCGCCTCTATGTTATCCATCCGGGATATATACTCTATTTCGTAGGCTTCGAATTCTTTTAACATCTCGACTGCGCGCTCTCTATATAGAGTCATCCGGGCATTCTTGGCTTCGTACGTGCCTGAGATCTGCCTGACTACTAACCTAGAGTCAGTCTTGACTCGTAACCTCTCGACCCCTAGGGCCCTGGCGAGTCTGAGGCCGTTTAACACAGCTTCGTACTCGGCCTCGTTGTTGGAGGCTTGGAACAGGTAGCTCAAGGCATAGTACAGTCGGAATCCTTCGGGAGTGATGAGCACAACACCACCTCCACAGTGCTGTCGACTTGATGCTCCGTCCGCATGCATTTCCCACCACTCGCCTAAGCAGTTCTCCGTGGCGTGTTCCTTCTCTTCCTCGCTCGCCGTGCATTCGACCAAGAAGTCGGCTAAGGCTTGTCCTTTTATGGAAGGCCGGGGCTGGTACTCAATCCCATACTGGGTTAGTTCTACGGCCCATTTTACCAGGCGGCCGGACGACGATGGGTTTCGCAAAACACTTCCGAGAGGTTGGTCTGTCAGTACTCGGACGGTGTGGGCTTGGAAGTAGGGCGCCAACTTGCGCACGGTGTCACCGACGCGTATACAATTTTTTCCAAGGCGGTATACCTTGACTCAGCAGCCTTCAGAGACCGGCTCACGTAATAAACTGGGTGCTGGACTCGCTCTTCCTCTCGGACCAACACCGAACTCACCGCCTTGCAAGAGGCGGCTAAGTACAGAAACAAGGGCTCGCCCGCCTGGGGGGTAGACAATACCGGGGGTGTCGAGAGGTATTGTTTCAATTCTTCAAACGACTGCTGGCACTCCGGGGTCCAAGCGAATCCTTCCTTCTTCTTCATGGCTTCGAAGAAAGGCACGGTCTTATCTGCCGCTTTGCTTAGGAAGCGGCTAAGGGCGGCCAACCGGCCGGTCAGCCGTTGCAGGTCTTTTATAGTGCTGGGAGGCTGCATGTCGACGATGGCCTGTACTTTCTCAGGGTTAGGCTCGATACCTCGCTTGGTGACCATGTAGCCCAGGAACTTTCCACCTTGCACGGCGAACGCGCATTTCTTAGGGTTCAGCCGGAGGTTGTACCTTATCATCACCTTGAAGCAATCGGCCAAATCTTCTGTGTGTTTGCTCTCCTCTCGGATCTTGACGAGCATGTCGTCGACGTACGCGGCCATCGATTTCCCCAGCAGATGCTGAAACAATCGGGCCACCATTCGGGTATATGTGGCTCCGGCGTTCTTGAGCCCGAAGGGCATGATTCGGTAACAATAAACTCCGTCCGGTGTCAAAAACGCGGTCTTTTCTTCGTCCGCCGAGTGCATGAATATCTGATGGTACCCCCTAAAGGCGTCCATAAAGCTCAACAGCGCCGACCCCGCAGTCTCGTCAACCAGTTGATCGATCCGAGGTAAAGGAAACGGGTCTTTTGGCCAGGCCTTATTAAGGTCGGTGTAGTCCACGCACATCCGCCACGCCGGGGGCTTGGGTACAAGGACCACATTCGCCAACCACTCCGGGTACTTAACTTCGCGGACGTGTCCGGCTGCGAGTAGCGTGCTCACTTCCTTCTTCACAAATTCTCTTCGGTCGTTGGCCAGGTATCGCTTCTTCTGCACAACCGGTCGATGCCCGGGATCCACGGCGAGTCTGTGCGATATGATCGATCGGTCGACGCCCGGCATGTCCTCCGGGCACCAGGCGAAGACCATCCGGTGTTCCCGGAGCACCTTATTAATTTCTTCCTTTACTTCCTCGGGGAGGTCGACTCCAATTCGGACCCGTCGGTCCGGCTGCGTGGAGTCGATCTCGACTTCTTCCAACTCGACGGCAGGCTCTGGACGTGGTATTATCGTCTTTTTTGGGGGCCTCTCGGTGATCTCATGGACCTGTATCTCGCGTTTGCCCATCCCCCTACATGCCTGTAGGTAGCAGTCGCGGGCGACCTTACGGTCACAGCGCACCGTGCTTATTCCGTTTGGCGTGCAGAATTTTAAACAAAGATGCTCAATTGAAATCAGAGCTCCTAGATCCTCGAGACCCGGTCGGCCGAGTATAGCGTTATGTGAACAGGCCAGATTCACCACAATGAACTTCATGCTGAGTCTCTGTACGTCTGGGTAACTGCCGATCTCAACTGGAAGTGTGATCGATCCTTCCGCCTCCACTGAGTTCCCTGTGAAACCGGCGAGGGGGGTTTTGACAGGACTCAGCTGTTCTCGAGTCATTCCCATTTTGATGAAGGTTTCTAGGTACAGCACATTGACGCTGCTTCCGGTGTCTACCAGGATTCGTCGAACGACAACGCCATTGATGTCCATGGCTATAACCAACGCATCTCGATGCGGTATTTCCCCGGCTGGTAAATCTCGGTCGGTAAACACAATGGGCTCTCGGCACACCTTTTTAGGGTTCTCCTCGCGCCCGTACACCGTTCCGACGTATAATTGGCGGGCCCAGGCTTTTCTGGTGTTCGTTGAGTCACCACCTTCCGGCCCGCCGACTATCATGTTGATAACCGGCTTCTGACGCCACTGAGCCTCCTCCTCTTCGGGAGTCGGCTGCTTGCCTTGACTGTTTTCGGCAACGGCGGCGGGATCCTCATCCCCTCGATTGACCGATCTTCGCCTCCACTGATTAATAGGCGGGGTTCCTTGCTGAATGATACCCTCCATGATCTTCTTCAGGTAGAAGCATTCCTCCGTGCTGTGAGTATAAGATTTATGATAACGACAATACTTAGAGGTCTTACCCATCTCTTCGTTCGTCGGGCGATCGTCGGTCGACGGAGGCAGAGGCGGGGCAACCGCTTGTATCTCGTGGACCGGACGTTCAGGAATCGACCGATAAGCGTGGACGACGGGTCTGTCATATGGCCGTCTGCCCTCGGGTCGCCGAGTTACGTCCGGGCGCCTTTCCTTGGTTTCAGCTCGCGTCCTCGTCCCGCTGGTGGATCCGCCGACTTCGCGCTGCCGCTTATACTTCATAGCCTGCTCTGTGTTGGCCCTCTTGTTGGCCATATGAATGCCTTCTGCGTAGGTGGCCGGGCGATTGTCCCTCAGGTCTCGGTATAGCTGGCCGGACCGCAAGGACTCAATGAAGAAGGTGAGCGCCGTCTGGTCCTCAACCTCCTCTATGGACTGGATTTCTTTCTGCCAGCGGGCCAGATAGGTTTTCAAGGACTCGCCTTCATCCTGACGAATATCGCCCAAGTGTGTTAGGTCCTTTTGTGGTTTGATATTAGCGGCATAATGGCTCATGAAGCGGTCTGCCAGCTCTTCAAAGTTGTGAATCGACCCCGAGGGCTACGCTACTAGCCACCTTTGTGCTGACCCTTTCAACGTGGGTAAGAAAGCGCGGCACATGACCGGATCTCGTACCCCCAAAACCTGCATCTTAGCCTGGTAGCTCAGCAAATGTTCCCGGGGATCACCAGTTCCATCGAACGTGGCCCGCTCCGGGAACTTGAAATCACCCGGTATCTTATAAGCCATAACCTCGTCCGAGAAGGGTAAGGCGGTCAGCAACGTACGTCCTGGGGATTTGGCTTTCCCCTCCATCCGTTCTTTCAGATTTCGCACTTCTTGTACTAAGTTCGCCACTTCGACCCTCTCCTGGGTGCGATTGCCCGTGGATTCCGTGCTCTCACCGACTTCAGACTCAGCCGGTTGGTCGGGGTTGCGGGGGGGTTGCTCCACGCGACGAGTCTCAGTCCTGGCTCTTTTGGTACGGTTCTTCTCTCGTGCAGCTTGTCGATCGCGAGCAGCTAACGGGGCACGACTGGGTTCCTTCCGACCCAATCGTTCTCTCGCCGACCGACGTCCCACGCTGGGGCCCAGCCGGGAATGAACAGACTGTACCGGTTGGCTTTCGGCCCGTCGGCTCTGTTGCCGGTTGTCGGGCCTATGAGGCGGCTGTAACTCGCGTTGCGGCTGGCGAGTGACGGACTGTTCTCTCATTCCTAGGCTTGCTTCGGCGCAGGCGCGTCCGATTGCACGCAGCTGCTCTGGGGTGAGCAGGACTTGGGGCAATTGTTGGTTTATCGGTGGTGTCGGCGGCGGTGTTGTCTCGTTTTCCCGGCTCCGGGCATTTCTCCGATTCAGCTGGCTTCTCAGGTCTGCCTCCCGTCCATTGTCATGACGGCTCGATTGTTCCTCACTTCCTGCCATGTCTGGAGCTTTTCTAATTCGACTGAGATTCTAATTGTCGTTCCTCAGACTTGCCTCACTCAAGAGGACACGTGACTCTTAGTTTCGATCCCCACGGACGGCGCCAGTGATGGTTTTAGGGTTTTTGGGCCCAAGGAGGTCCAACACAACCTTTGGCTGGAGGGTGCACCTTTCAATAAAAGGTATGCCTATCTCGGAGATAATGCTAGTGCTCGGAACCTTTTTGGTATTCTCCCCCTCTGGGTGTTCAATTGTCTCCCCTTTTACAAGAATGGAGGAGCCTTTATATATCGGCTCCTCCTCTACCGACTTGAAGGCCCTTAATGGCCGACTTCAAGGCTAATCAAGATATGGAGCCATTGGACGCCATTACTTGGTCGACCAACGGCTCTTCCAGGCTTGTAACAGCCTGACCGAGTCCCGCTTTCAATGCCCTAACGGCTCCCTTTTAAACGAGCCTCTTCAATGCTCTCAACGGCTCCTTGAACCGAGTCTTCCCCTGGCTTGGGCCTCGGTCGACTCCTCGTTTCGGCCTAAGCTCCCACTGGGCTCCTCTTTAGTAGCTCTGAACCGGGCCCCGTGCTTGGGCCTGGGCCGGCTCCTGGACTCGGCCCAATTACTTTTCGGACCCCTCTTTACACTGGCCCACTTCTCCTATCTATTTTCTTTGGGCCCCTATCTCTTGGGCCGGGGTCGTTACCCCATCATTATTATTTCTAATCTATAATAAAGATTGATTATTTCTTTAAAACTTTTTCGAAGATTTCTTTTAATTTTGATTTTATTTAATAGTTATGAACTATAATAAAAATATGTCAATAAATAATTTTTAAATTGTATATAAACGTTATAATAATAAAAATAAATGTAAATAATAAAAAATATTGATTATTATATTTAAATGTACTTGTATTCTTGTAATGTTTCAAAGAAATAATTTTTAAGTTGCAAAATATAATTTAAATATGTAACTACATAAATAATAATTTATACATATAAATATATATTATTTAATTTTTAATTATTTTCACTTTTAAAGTTAAGGTGGACACGGTTCTAAAACTGTTCATAATTATAAATATGTAGTTTAAAAATTATGAACATATAGTTCTATAATTATGAACATATAGTTCTATAATTATGAATATAGAGATTCAATAATATAATTGTGAATATGAAGTTAAAAAATTATGAATATATAGCTTTATAATTATGAGCATATAGTTCAGTAGTTATAAACATAGAGTTCCGTAATTGTGAATATAGAATTCAATAATTATGAATATGAAGTTTCAAAATTATGAATATATAACTTTGTAATTATAAATATATAATTAAGTAATTATGAATATAGAACCGTGTCCACCTTACATACAAGGTGGACACGGTTCCACAGCATAACGATCCAAATAGGCAAATTATGTTGTGCATCCGGATGGAAAAACGACGTCGTTTTATTAAAAACGCGAGTCTCATTTAAAAAAAACAGTTTTGATTCCCAGCAACAACATTATATTGTGCATAATTTGAACTATATATCCAGAATCAATGAACTAAAATTTCAGAATCGATGAACTAAAATTCCAGAATCTATGAATTAAAATTCCAGAATGAATGAACTAAAAATCCATAATGAATGAACTAAATATCCATAATAAATGAACTAAATATCCAGCATGAATGAAAAAAAATCAGTTTCGATTCACGTCTAAATATCCATAATCAATGAACTAAAATTCCATAATCTATGAACTAAAATTCCAGAATGAATGAACAACATAATGCTGTTGAGGGGAATCAAAACTAATTTTTTTTTTAAGTGGGATGTGCGTTTTTAATAAAACGACGTTGTTTTTGCATCCGTATGCACCATGCATGGTGCATACGGATGCACAGCATAACGATCCATCCAAATAGTAAGAGAGTCAACAGCCAATAGTTATGCTGTTGAAACATGTTCACCATGCCCATGGTGAACACAGGGGTAAATTCATAATTTCTATACTGTAGATTCATAATTTTTTTTTTCTGAAAACGTAGATTCATAATTTTGTTTTTCATTTGTTGTTAACGGGATAGATCCATAATTTCTAAGCTGTAGATTCATAATTTCTATACTGTAGATTCATAACATCTATACTGTAGATTCATAATTTCTATACTGTAGATTCATAATTTCTGTACTGTAGATTCATAATTTCTATATCTATATTGTAGATTCATAATTTCTATACTAGATATTCATAATTTCTGTACTGTAGATTCATAATTTGTATACTGTAGATTCATAATTTCTATACTGTAGATTCATAATTTCTATACTATAGATTCATAATTTCTATACTGTAGATTCATAATTTCTATATTGTAGATTCATAATTTCTGTACTGTAGATTCATAATATCTGTAACAACAAATGAAAAACAAAATTATGAATCTACGTTTTCAAAAAAAAAAATAAAATTATGAATTTACAGTATAGAAATTATGGATATGATCTACCCATGTGTTCACCATGCGCATGGTGAACACGTTTCCACAGCATAATTTGCGGTCAACAACAGGTCAGCCTGAGGCAACTCAAGCCCAATTGTTATACCATGGACCAGTGTTCATATTGCATTGTGAACCCTGATACAAAAATTTTGTACTTGTAGTTAAGACATTTTGTATCCACAATTAATAATATTTGTACATGTAAGCAAATAACTTGATAATTGTTGACACATAATATGATAGCTACAGGTACAGAAACTATCAACTGCAGGTACAGAATGTGTCAACTATAAATACAAAATCTGAAAGTTATTTGTGGACCAACATAATATGATAATTACAGGTACAAAAACTATCAACTTTAGGTACAAAATGTGTCAACTATAAATACATAATCTAAATGATATTTTTGAACAAGGGTCTACAATACAAAATAGACCCTGATCTATGATATAATTTGATAGTCAAGCCCGCCCACACAAAAATGATTGTTCACACATCTACTTTACTAGGTATACCAAATAGAATAAATTATTATTTGTGAACTCAGAAATTAGGTTAGAATCGGTGACTCGAGTTTTAACAATATTAATACACAAGTTTTTAAAAATTATAAATTATTTGTACCATATATTACGGGCCTAAAAATCAAAGCGCACTTCACCTTTATTATGTACCAAACCGACAACCTTAATAACTCAATCCCTAACTCAAATCATATTACCCTACTACATATTCTATTAGTTTATATAAATATCTCTTCATTCTATGGTACGTATGGTGAACGTTCATTTCATACCAATATAAATTTAAGTCCTCGAAAGCGTAGCTAAACTCGTACATTCCCATTGCATTAATAATCGTTTGCTCATTGCCCCCATGATAAAAGGTGAGAAGTGATAGATGTATTTTATGGAGTATAATATTTGTATTTGTATAAATTTTATTTGGTAAAGAAAAGTGAATGAATAAAAATAATAGTCTATTTTATTTTTTAAATTAATCATAGCATAACACATCAATAGGAAGTAGAAAATGGAGTAAAAAGTATGAGTAAATATATTATTACTCTAAAAAGTCTTGTGTTAGGCCTTCAAAATTAAATTTTAAAAAAAATTGTCATCATAATTAATAAGTGAATATGGAGTTAAAATGAAACTGCTATTTTCATCATAATATAACTTATAATCTTTGGATATTCATGAATTAAATGATTCCACCATTAGTTGAAAAAGAAAATTAATTGTTGTTCATACGGGTTTAACTCAATGGTTCAGTAGGGATATGAGAGCAATGTTTGAACCTTAATGGTGCTAGTGTGGAGATTATGTCCAAAGTGGACAGATCCCCTTGTGTGCACCGACATTTAACCTTGCCCGCTGAATCATTGAGTCACCCGTCCCGGGGTGTGAGCTAGGATTCAACCTTTCGGGAGAAGAAGAAAATTAATTGTCCAATTAAAAAAATGTCAGGTAAAAAAGAAAATTTTGGAAGAGTGAGTAAAACTCCACTCTTAATAAAATTAAGGTGCAAAGAGTGAGTGTATATATTTACTTGAACAGAAAGCACACCCGCTTTCCCGGTAGTAGTGTTATCCGGGACCAACTTTCCATGGACAGAAACATCTGGGCGAAACAGATCCAAATTCTTCATTTCAACATCTGCGTAAGCGTGGTTGAAGTTGACCCCATGGTTGTTGCAGTGAAGCTCCGGCTCGCCATGGCCGTTATGGACCACCTCTCCACAAAATGGGTAGAAGGACACCAGTGTCTCAGCCAGGGCTTTCTTAATAACTCCCACCATTTTCTCCGGCGACCTAAGACTAATGCAGCAGCTATCATTCATGGCGGCCATGGCATTATTGTTGTAGTAGCAGAAGAAAACTCCGAAATCTAATGGCGGGATTAGCAGGTCTAAGTTGGACATGGGCAACCAGTGCTCGTACGCGCCCAGCCTAGCCTTCACCACTTCCTCGCTCTTCATCGTCACCACAAAATCGCAGTTATTGTCTGCACAATCCTGCATAATGTTTATGTCTTTTGTTGAATTCATCGAATTCTTGAATGCCCTGATGATTCTTGATATATGTTGGTATATATATATGGAGAAGGTTAGTATATATATATATATATATATATATACTTGCCACCTTGGGTTGGGTTCTCATCAGCGGTTGCAGAACAAGCTAAAGTGAACAAGAAAGAGAGATCAGACATCAGATTAGATATGATGATATGATATCCAACCCGAGTGCCGGATTTTAAGTTTTTGTGGCCATACAATAAATACACATTTCTACCATCTCTTCATAGAACCTTTTAAATTTAATTGAAAACTTTTAATTTTTATTTCTAAACTAGCTAGGTAAATATTAAATATTGGGCCTCTAAAATTTGGGGCCCCTCTAAAATTGGGGGCCCTGTGCAGTAGCCCAGCTTGCACAGCCTAAAATCCGGCCCTGGCGCAATCCTTTGGTCCGATCCTATTATTTTAGAGGCTCAAACCAAAATATTATATGAGTTAATTGAAATTAATTAAATTGATAATTTTAAATTTTTGTAAATATATAATTTTTTATTAAAAAAAAAACGTTTTAGAATAGATGTGGAGTAGTGTATATTCAGACCTAACTTTGAAGTCATAGATTTAAATCTTTGCAAATATGAAAGCATTTTTTTTTTAACTTCATAAAAAAAAAATAAATAAATAAATAAATAAGAAGCTAGGGGGACCATCTCAATGTTGGGCCAAGAGCGGGTGCCCATTTCGCCCGCCCTCAGGACCGGGACTGCCTTTGGTTTTGATTTCACTCTAAGTGAAGCTGGTGCATGCTGCGACCATAATTGGCAAAAAGACCACATGCTTAAATGGAAAAAGCTAATAACAACTATTGACGGAGGCTACTAAGGGTTAAGTCCATCACCATGTAGCTAGTGGGATCGTTGGGCGAAGGCCAATAAAGAACCAAGTCCAGCATTATATGTGAAGGTATAAGGAAATAAAGTTGCACATTCACTACTAGCTATATAACTTTTGACTTAGCTGTAAGCGTTTGATCCTAACACTTGATATCAATGCCAATAGGGGTGTGTGTTTCAGGATTCAATTGGTTTGGTTTTTTCGATTTCGGTTTCGGTATTAAAAAAAAATGATACCATTCGGTTTAACATTAGAGTTTGGTTCAGTTTGAAAAAGTTCGGTATTCAGTTCGGTTTAAGAACCCCAATTTTTAAGAGTTCCTAATTTTCCAAACACACTACCAAACAATACATATTCACATAGTCCAAATCCAAAGTCTAAACATTATATAACAAAATAGCAATCTAAAGTTCACAAGTATTAATTACCAAACATCAGTTGGATTTTTTCTCACCCGATTCTTCAGTTGGTTCACTTGGAATGTTTTGCTGACAAGATGAAGAATCATCTATTTGTATATTTAATATTTGGATAACAAGTGTCAAATACTGTATAGTTAATTTTTTGACACATGCTATATATGTTTGGCAAACCTAGCTGAAAGCTGAAAAGTAGCTAAAAACTGAAAAGCTATAAGCTAGAAGCTAAAAACTGAAGAGATGTTAAGCTAGCTGATTATGCTTAAAAGTGTTTGGTAAAATCATCTTTTTGATAAGCTGATAAATTTAAAAAGACTAAAAATGACATCTTCATAAAAATTAAATAGTTTTAAATTTAAATACGTTTGTTTATATATTAAAATTTAACATTTTGAAATGAAATTATTAGCATAATCATGACCTAGCATCCCATAATGAAGTGGCAATATTGTTGCGAATCTCCTTCATCTCAATAGAGGTTTCACTTAAATTTCCATTGATTGGACGATTGGAGTTGGAACTTTAAGGAGTTGCTAGGCGATGAAGAGTTGCGGAAGATGATGAATAAAAATATAGGATAAGAGGAAAGGTCAAAAGAATTTTAGTTGAGAGAGTAAAGGATACCATTTATTTAAAATAATAATAATAATAATAATAATAATAATAATAATAATAATAATAATAATAATAATAATAATAATAATAATAATAATAATAATAATAATCATAATAATAATAATCATAATAATAATAATAATAATAATAATAATAATAATAATAATAATAATAATAATAATAATAATAATAATAATAATAAAAGATGGAAAAAAAAAAAAGTTAGAAGCTCCTAGCTTATTGAAACGCTACTTAAGGTAGAGTTTCAAAATAAGCTCTTATTTTAAGCTACTAACCCGTAACATTACCAAACAAAGCTTATAGCTTATTAGTAGCTTAAAATAACCTATAAGCTCTGCCAAACAGAGCCACAATCCGTCATTGCTTGGCAAAATATATATCTAGTGCACTGAAATATTATTTTCCAGTACACTGAAAATATATTTCAGTACTGGAAAATAATTTCAGTGCACTCGAAATCAAAATTAGAATGATGTTGAAACACATTAATTTCATAGAAAACATGAAACTAAGAAAAAAGCTTTTGCTTACATTGAGGACAAAAATCAAGCAGAGAATTGGGTCATGGAATAAGAAGCTCCTAACTCAGGCTGAGAAAGAAATATTATTGAAAAGTGTAGCTCAAGCTATGCCTACCTTTTCAATGAGTGTATTTTTGTTGCCTATATCTGTCTGCTCTGCTATTGAACGCACAATGAACCGATACTGGTGGGGATCTGGGACGGACCGTGGTATTCACTGGAAATCTTGGGATAAGTTATGTATCCCTGGTTGGAAATGGTAACTCAACTCTAATATGGAAGGATCCCTGGTTGCAGGATGAAATGGACCCTATGATCCAAACGAGGATGCCGCCACAATTGTTGGATGCAAAGGTATCTGGATTAATAGATCAGACGACTGGTACATGGGACCTATATATTTTATCAGATATTTTTGACCAAGTGATGTGCCAAGAATATTAAAAATACCTATCTCCCCGGAATATGAGGATACATGGTATTGGTATGATGACACCAACGGATGCTACTCGGTCAAGAATGGGTACAAGCACGTAGTGGGTATTTATGAGAGTAGCTCGGGATTTGATAAATGGGACACTCTATGGAAGCTACGAATTCCACCTAAATGGAGAATGTTTCTATGGAGAGCTATAAGTAATATCCTTCCTACAACCAACAACTTACTTATAAAGAGAGTGGATATTGATCCGATATGTGCCATGTGTGGATTAATCAATGAAGATGTTATGCACTCATTAGTCTTGTGTGATTATGCAAAGTCCATTTGGACCCAATCTGGCCTTCCATTGCCCCATGTTATCACAAATATTGTTCATGAATGGTTTAGGGCAATCTTGAATGTTCTAGACTCTAATGAAATGTTATTTGCAGCTGGAATTCTATACAACATTTGGAGAGCTCGAAACGGAGCAGTATGGGATGCATGTCTACAGTTGCCGAAAAGAGTTTTGTTATCAGCTATAACCATGAAGAATGCGTGGCAAGCGCTGCATGGTGTTACCGCCCAACAGCCGAACCAAGCAGCCGCTGGACTGCTTCCCGAAACCATCACCGCCCCAATGCCGACTTCGGCTGTCTCGGCTTTGCCGTTGCCGCTTTCACCCACTGCCGTGGGGCAGCCAACATATCCGAAGCAATGTTATATAGACGCAGGTTACAATGCCACCTTGATGACAGCCACGACCGGTGTACTCTTGTTAGACCATATTGGAGTTTATGTATCGGCTTACTGTGTGCCACCACAAGCTTGCTTCTCACCCCTTATGGTCGAGGCCCTAGCATGTAAGGAGGCTTTATCATGTCTCAGACATCGTGATGAACGGTCGGTTCAAATTTACACGGATTGCCAAACTTTGCGAACCTATCTCGATTCAACTATCCGACCTCGATCATATCTTGGCTATGTCCTTGATGAGTGCAGACGATTTATAGCTACATTTAATTTCTTTTCAGTTAATTTTATTCCTAGATCACAGAATGTTATGGCACATGATTTAGCGTCAGATGCCTTTACTTATTCTATACCTATGTACTGGGACGAGATCCCGCCTGACTCTATTTCGATTCATATATAAATCCAACCACGTTGGTTTTTCAAAAAAGAAAAATACTGAATATTGTGAGAGTGATTCAAGTTAGCGATAATTGTGAGGCAAAGAACAATTGCAGCCCGCAAACAGCAAAGTGCAAAGTAGAGAACAATCCATAAAGAAATCAAATAAAAAATTTAAGAGAGATACTGGTGAGAATAGAAGCTGAGTGAGTGAACGGTGGAGCAGGCAACAAGGGACATATTGGATTTACTTTTTTTATTATTATTATTGTTATTATTTTATTATATTTAAAAAGAAAAAAAATAAAATGATATTCAATTCGGTTCGATTTTTCACCGAATTGTTCAGTATACAAGAATCTATTACTGTTCGGTTGTTCGGTATATTACCGAACCAAACTAGCCCGTTGCGACTCGGTGCGACTTGAAAAAAAACCAAACCGAATTATCCACCGCTAAATGCCATGTTCTCGTAGGAAGGAATTGTTGAGTGGAGGCTTGTAAAAGACACCCAAACCAACAACCAATTCGGTTATGATTGGCCTCATGTAACCCATTTATAAATTATAATGTATTCTCGATCTTATGCTATTTGCAATTAGAGAGAGATCTATGTAGATCGATGTGCATTTGCTAACTATTGGCATTATTTTTTATTCTATTTTTGTGTAATTATCTACGGGTCTTCATGACCTTCAAAAAAAATCTAACGGTCTTCATGGCTAGCCAACAGTGGGTTTCGCGTTTCTTATTTGCATCACGATTCTGTCTCTGTCACTAGTGGTTGGTAAGACAAATCCATTTTGAGCAAGACATTACTTGCTGCCTAACTTTATCCAACACTTGGAATTACAAAGATCATATTCATACGGTACCATATTTACATATATTTTGTTTGGTTCACAAATTATATTTTAGAGGAATAAGCCGGAATTATTGTATTCCTAGTTTGGTTGGTTTAAATAATAGAATTATAATGAATTTTCAAAAGACAAAAATAATTTGTTGGAGGATAAAATAGCATAGAGCTATTTTTGTCTTAATCCTCCTAATCCTTCTTTAACCGCTTCGTATATAACCTTTCTCTTCTCTGTAATTGGATATGCATTTGATCAGAATAACAGTCTTCTTCTTCTTCTTCAATCTGCTCCATCACTGCTTCTCATTCCTTTATTCATGTAGTTCACTATTCCGACATAATTTTTAGAAAATGATTCATTTTCAGGAAAAAAAAAAAAAAAAAAAAAAAACATATCCATTTTTGTAGTATTTGGCTAACATTTAAAAAATTATCTATTTTCTGTTTGTCTAAAAATTGAGGCACTCTTTGAAAGATAAACACAGAAATGAAACAAAATATCGAAGGCATACATGGATACTTAACAAATACATTACAAATTAAAAAAAAAAAAAATTATATTTGAGGATAAAAATGAAAAGAAGAAAAAAGAATATATACATGCATACCTAGATTTGATTGATTTCAATAATGGACAATGAGGCACGAGGGCTAATAAGTGTATCTGAGAGGAGAGAGGGATCCCAAAATTTATTTCTAAAGTAAAAATATAGAAAGATAGTTTTTGCCACAATGGACCTTTTTCCCTTCGACTATAGTAATGTGAATTTTTGGTTGACTATTTATTTTTAAATAATTCTACATTAAAAAAATTTATAAAAATGACTTCCGAAAGGTATTATTTTGCATTAGTAGTGCGACAGAGGCACGAACTGTCTAGAGGGATTCGCTTCCTCCGTTTATTGCTCTTGCTATGATTTAATACAATCCGGAAGTTTTTGGTTTTCAAAAAAAAAAAAAAAAAAAAATAGCTAACGGAATATTCTGTTACTAAAATTTACACGGACGGAATACGTGGTATTTAAAAAAAAAAATAAATGATATAACAAATGGTAAAACAGAAATAATAAAAAAAAAATACTAAAATCAAAATAATATAAACCATTCATTTCAACAAACAATTGAACTAACATTTTTTAGTTATTGTTATATGCTTAACTTTATTGACTCAGATTAGTAAATAAATTTTTAGAAAATATGGTTCAAATTCAATTATTAAACAGTGTCTTTTTCTTCTTTTTAAGGGCCGGAAAACTGAAAGTACATACTCAACTACTCACATCAATAATGGGGTCTTCATGTTTTAATAACAACGTTAGGTGAAAATCGGATGAGAACTACAAGTCCACAAGTCATACAGTTGCGTGAGTGTGTATATATTAATTGCTGTTTATTGTTTATGGAGACGTACAAGCTGCTCACCTAAAATATAAAATATGAGCCAATCACGGCTTTATTTATTTATTCAAGGAATAAGGCTATCTTATTCTTATAAATACTCTCTCATTTTCAAATCACTCAATTTACAATTTACAATTCATTTACTATTTAAACTATATCATAGTTTATAATTATTTTCTCCACCCACTGAAGCACAAAGAGTCAATAGCGCCTCTATTAAAACTTGAACCCACAACTTTCCATATGTGAGTGCAACTTAGTGTCATTAGACCACAAAGTCCTTGGCATAAGATACTTTATTTTTTTAAACAAACTTTTGAATTTCTATTTTCCAATATTATAATAGTATATATATTAATTCAAAATATCTGCGTCTGGGTTTTCAATTCATCCTAAAACTTTTTGCCCTTGGGTCTATCTTATGGGTGTATTTGATTTAGATTTTTGTAATGTAAGCTTTTAATAAAGTTTTGATGGTATTCAATTTAAGTTTTGTTTGGCAAATTTAGTGTCGGTTTGAAAATTTGAAAAAATGTTTTTTGGAAAATAATTTCTAAAAAATGTCACATTTTTTGAAAAATAATTTAATTTTCTAATATTTCGTAAAATGTCAAAATATAATTATTATTTTTTTTGTTTGATTGAAAGTTAAGAAATTGCATTTTTTCTATTTGGTTTATTTTTTTTTTTTTTTGAAAATGAACATATTATTTGTTGTTGTTGTTGTTATAATAATAATAATAATAATAATAATAATAATAATAATAATAATAATAATAATAATAATAAAAAATTAATAATAACAATTATTATTATTATTTGTGGTGGTTGTAATGGTGGTGGTGATGGTTGTGTGGTGTGGTTTGAGGGTGGTGATAATAATAATCCAAAACTAGTTTGAAAATAGATAAGAGCGAAGATAAATATGAAAAGAATAAAGAATTCAAAAAATGTCTTCCACTTTTTTTTTTTTTGAATGCTACTGACTCTATTACATTGTAGTATCTGTTCAAACATATTTTCTCAATCTATTGAAGCACAAAGAGTCAACAACGCCTCCACTGAGACTCGATCCATCCTTCTAGCGCTTGTACAGCCAAGCACCTTGTGCTCAGATGGCGTGTAGTGACTCTCGCATATAGGAGGTCATGACAAAAAAAATATAGGAAAATATTTTCCATCAAATTGAGTCTTTTTTCTATTGACCAAAATGAATGTTTTTCTTTTAACTTTATTTTCCTTTGAATGGCCAAATATTAAAAAAAATTCAAAAAATGACTTTCAAAGTCATTTTCAAATTTCCAAGTGGACCCCTAATTAAAAGTTAAAATACTAGTAGTTAAAAGTGAAAGTTGAGAGCTAATTAATTAACTTATTAATTAGAAGCGTTTAGTAAAACCATGCAAATAAATATAAATATATAAATATATATTAAAAAAACACAAGTGCACAACCATGCTAGACACCCTTATGGCAAATTATGCTATGCGCACGGCGCTAAAACTGCGTCGTTTTCCGTGAAAACGACGCTGTTTTAACTATAAAAAAAAAAATTTGTTCGAAACGTCGTTAACGGCGTTAACGGCATATTCGTTATGAAATTATGAATATACAGTTATGACATTATGAATGTACAGTTATAGAATTATGAATGTATAGTTATGGAATTATGAACTTACAATTATGAACATGCATAGAGCTTCGAAAATTATGAATGTTCGGTATGGAATTATGAATATACAGTATGGAATTATGAATGTACAGTTATGGAATTATGAATGTACAGTTATGGAATTATGAATGTACAGTTATGAAATTATGAACATAGAACTCTGACATTATGAACTTACAATTATGAACATAGAGCTTCGAAAATTATGAATTTACAATTATTGAATTATGAATGTACAGTTACGGAATTATGAATGTACAGTTATAGAATTATGAATGTACAGTTATGGAATTATGAATGTACAGTTATGAAATTATGAACACAAAGCTGTGAATATATGCTCCTATAACGAAGCGGTCTGAAATTAAATTTAAAAAAAAAAAAAAAAAAAAAAAAAGGGAAGATAACGGTGCCTGACGGCACCGTTATCCGTGCCCATGAAGCACGCTGAGCACGAGCCCACAGCATAACTATCCCACCCTTATAAAAACTACGAGTAAATACCAGCGGAGGTCCTCTGACTTTGGTGGCATTGTCACTTTTAGTCCTCAATTTTTAAATCAACCACTTTTAGTCCTCTTACTTTTTGTTTCTAGCCATCTATGGTCCTTTCGTTAAACTTGACCCTCTAATGCCGTTTTCTAAAAGATAATTCAGTCCTTTCATAATTAATTTATTAATTATTGTGTTTAATTTCCTCATCAGAATAGTCAAACAATGGTTTCCCAGCTATGAACGTGTACAAAACCAGCTCGTGAATCAAAATGGCGTACAAAAGCTGGTACGAAGGTTGTGCCAAAACGACGTCGGGATATCTCGGTATGACTCGACAAACATAATAATTAATAAATTAATTATGAAAGGACTGAATTATCCTTGAGAAAACGGCATTAGATGGTCAAGTTTAACGGAAAGACCATAGATGGCTAGAAACAAAAGGTAAGAGGACTAAGAGTGGTTGATTTAAAAGTTGAGGACTAAAAGTGGCAGTGCCACCAAAGTCAGAGGACCTCCGCTGGTATTTACTCTAAAAACTACTAAAGTTTTATGACTCTCCTAATACATTGATGTTTGTTATAAAAAAAATTAAAAAAAAAATTAAAAAAAAAAAAAAAAGAGGAGAAAAACTAATCATGCATACAAAAATTGTCAAATTAGGGGGTGGCAAAAAATAATATAGGCTCTATTTGGCACAATTAGCTAAAAGCTGAAAAGTTAATAGCTAATAAGTTAATTAATTGGAATTAAACTATTTGGTAAAATTAATTGTTGAATTAATTGATAAGTGTAAAAAGACATTAAAAAAAAGACTAAATATTAAGATTTTGAAGAATAAGGATCAAATAAGTCACTCAACAGTACACCAATCTGCAATTAGACCATCGAACTCAAAAAAAATGTAAATGGATCCATGAACAACACAAACTCATACAATTAGATCCAAAATGACATGTTTTACCATAAAGTATGATGATGTGGTGGTTACCGATTTTAAAAACAAATTTAAATAAATAAATAATTAATTAATTAATTAAAAAAAAAAAAGAACAGAACATCCGGAGACAATCGTCTTGACTAAAAAAAAACAAGAACCAATTTGACTAGCGTGACTAAAATTGATAAAAATTAAATAGTTAAGTTGCTAAATTAACAATTTTGAAAGTCGTAGATTGTAATTAACAAGACCCCAATAGTCACATGACCAAAATTAAAGTTTACTTTATAAAATATATACAATGCCAACATATTATGTGTCTTTAATTTATTTGCATGCACAAATTGTTAACTGCAAATAAAAAATAGGTAAAATAAACATTAGTCCATCAGTCCATGGTATAATTTGCCTAGATCATATAGACAAATAGTAAGGGTTTTGGGCAATCGTTATGCTATGGACCCGTGTTCAACATGCATGCTGGACACAGGTTTTTTTTTTTTTTTTTTTTAATTTCAGACCACTTTGTTATAGGAGTATATGTTCATAATTGTAAGTTCATAATGTCAGAGCTCTATGTTCATAATTTCATAACTGTACATTCATACTTTCATAACTGTACATTCATAATTCCGTAACTGTACATTCATAATTCAATAACTGTAACTTCATAATTTTCGAAGCTCTATGATCACAATTTTAGAGCTCTATGTTCATAATTTTATCACTATATGTTCATATTGTAAGTTCATAATGTCAGGGCTCTGTGTTCATAATTTCATAACTGTACATTCATAATTGCATAATTGTACATTCATAATTCCGTAACTGTACATTCATAATTCAATAACTGTAAAATCATAATTTTCAAAGCTCAATGTTCACAAATTTAGAGCTCTATGTTCATAATTTTATCACTATATGTTCATAATTGTAAGTTCATAATGTCAGAGCTTTGTGTTCATAATTTTATAACTTACATTCATAATTTCATAAATGTACATTCATAATTCCATAACTGTACATTCATAATGACACAAACGAATAACGCCGTTAACGGCGAGACAAAATCAAAATATTTTTTTTAAAACTGAAATGACGCGTTTTCCCTAAAAACGGCATTGTTTTGGACTCGTGTCGACAATGCATTGTGACACGAGTCCGGTTTTGGGATGGCGTAGAGTAGGGAAATAAAGCCCAAACTGAGAAAGCAAAAGAATTTCCAAAATGAGGAGAGATTGAACATTTTATCTGCTGCCAAATTCTACTTCATAATCTACAAAGCAATGAACACAATACATTCAGTCATTTGTACACCAAAGCTTGTCGCCCTTCAACTGTAGATGATACAGAAGGGCGGGCGCCGGGCAGGAAGCCAGCCCCTCCCTCGACAGGGTATTAATTACAAATTACAGTGCATCTACGACAACAAGCTCAACTCATCCATAGCTTGTACTACTACTCCCACTCCCGTTCCCATTCCCATTCCTAATTCAGTTTCATCTTCGGCTTGAATTACTTCGACCTTGGTTTTAAAGCTCTCGGCTTTGTCACTTGTGTCGCCTGCAGCTATGCAGTCCTGGAATCTGAAACAACTGATGAGATGGTCATTCGAGATTCCAGCAGCTTGCATGAATGAGTATACAACGGTGGGTCCAATTCCTCGGAAACCTCTTCTAACTAGATCTTTGCTTATCGTTTCAGCTTTTGATGTCTTGATTGGAACCTGTCTTGGGTAACGGAAATTACCAACTATAGGCTTGTTGTTTACGAAACCCCATATGTACTTGTCAAACGACCCAATCTCATCAACTATCTGCAGCAGGAGCACAGTATTAGCACACACTTTGCCAAATTTATGCTTCACAAAGCTGAGAGAAGGAAACTTGGACTTCCACAAATAAGGGATATATGCAAAAACAGTGAGATTTAGTACTCACCCTGCATATCTGGCGTGCATTTTCAATAATTGCTCGCAGCTTCAACTCTGACAGGAGAGAGCTGGCAGGACTTCCTTGCATCAATACCTTCTTATCATTCAGTTTTGAGACAGCAACAGGATCAAAATTTTGAAACACTTCTCTGCGCAACAAATAATTCACGATGAATTGAAGCAGCAGAGTTTCTAAAAGGTTACAAGGTCTTGGAATACAATTCAATGTCCTCAACAACATAGTAAACTTCAAAATTACCGGAAGGTTTGCCTTCTGCTGAGAATGGCTGGCCATGTAAGTTCAGCTAATGCAGTGCACAAACTAAGTAATTCGAAAAGCTTTCTGCAGAATGTAAATTACCATAAACTTAGATGACAATAAAAAAGAATTGACTTCTTGTTGCAGACTATGCAAAAATAAGCAAATAAAGGCATGTGAAAATGGCCTACCTATCATCATGGACAGGAACTCCCCATTCCTCGTCATGGAAAGCAGCATATAACGGATCTGCTAGGGAAACAAGGATAATTTAGCAGAGGATTTTCAAAAGTCAAATTTCTTAAATCTTTGGAAATAACAGAAAAGCCACCATAATACATGGAGCCGTGGAGGAAAGTCCCAAAGAACTCTATGGATAGTGAAATTCAATTTACAAATTAAAGCATTATCATATCTTTGTCAAGCTCTTGCTAGGTTATACAGAATATGCACTGGCCATTGGCCCTTGGCTTATAATTGGTTTAGGTGAGGCCTCCTAGACCTGAAGTCAAGAGTTCAAATTTCACATCCCACACAGACATACCCAAGAAGGAAAAAAAATAAATAAATATGCATCATAATCATAACAATGTAGCAAACTATTTTAGTCAACATTATGAAAACCTACTATAGCACAAGGAAACAGATAAGGGATATAAAAACATCCGCCACTAGCATGTCCTAATTGGCAGCTGAGCCCTAAGCATTTCTTAGGAGACAAGAAATCATTTTTCCACAGTTGTCACAAATGCAAGACAACTTAATAACCATCATGTATGTCAGTCCATTACAAAGTAGTATAATAGTTATGGGCTTATGGCACATGTTAACAAGCATATCATTTCAGCTCATCAGACCATTGTTTATTTAGGGCCTCAAGCATGGCTTTCTGTGGCAAAAATAGGCACACACTTTCACACAATCACAGCCCCCCCCCCCCCCCCCCCCTTCCCTCCCCTCTCGTTTTAATATACAACTGCTAAATCTACAGGCAAATTCTATTACTTCAACACCATATGTACATTCCCCTCTGTTTTCCATACACTTAGACACTACTCTATAATGCAGAGTAAACATCTGCTACCCACATGAGCAAGGCATGGTGGCAAACTGAAAATACTTTCCACCACTCACCAGGCCAGCAAATAGTAACTATACTCAATTTTGTCTCTTGTTTGCTCTTTCCAGGGCCCAAAATACAATGATTGTGTTAAGAAACCGAAAACAAGGTTAGGAAAGAAAGAGAATTCATGTTTTATTGTAACTTTAAGATTGACAAGCTAGTTGAATTAATTACAAGTTCAGAGGAAAATATGGAAAATGAGTGGCAAGGCTGAAGGAGATTTCTGAGAAATGAATGGAGGATTTCTTAGAAGGCCTTGGAAAAAGAAACTTCCCTAAATTATAGAGAACATGAATAACAGAAGTTATGGGAGTATTTAGTGAACTTGGAAAATCAGAGAATTTTCCAAAATTTTGGAAAACAGGCCAGATAATGGAAAATGTGTTCGGTAAGTTCATTCTCCAAATTGATGAACAGTAGCTGTGTTTTCCAATTTTCCAATTTCCTTCATAAAGTTGGAAAACAGCTTCTTTTTTGCACTCATTTCAGCTTTTTATTTCCCAAAGTCTTATAGTAAAAAATGAATAGAAGAGAGATTACCTTCCCAATCCGAGAAGTTCTGGTGACGATGGAGAAGAGTTGAGAATTGGCTGTGGGCTGCCTTCTCATTTGATTGAGAGACATGAGAGTGAAGAGAGATTGAGAGAAAGAAGATCCATTATCCATTCGAGGGAAATGAGAGCTGGCTGAGAGAAAGAGAGAGGAGAGTCGATTGATAACATGTAGCAAGGTTAGGGTTGTAGAATTGGGCTTGGAGGAAATGGATGGCCCAAAAGGAAAATTGGATTTGTTTTTCTATTTGGAGAATTAGATTTGATTTCAATTTGGAAAAGGAAAATTGCGGAAAATGCAGAAAATGGAAAATAGTTGTTCAAACTAACTAATGTAAAAAAGTATTTGTAGATGCCCCAAAACTATTATCAGTTTTCAGATTATTATTATTAGTTCAATAAGATTAAGCATTGTAAGAAGTACATAAAGAACAAACGTACTCTATGATAAGTGCATCGAGAAGAAATAGAATACATTAAATAGCAATCACATTTAAGAGAACTTATTAAATCGGTGCTTGCAAGTATGAAATGTAAAAATATGTGCTGAAATTGCACTCAAGTACGGCAGATTGAGCATAGATATGTAAAACTAGTAATTCCAAAACTCTTCATTATAAGCATGTCAGAGTTCAACTGTACACATAAAATATCTAACCACGTGTTACAACAATAGAAATAAGCTAGACACCATAAAGTACGTGCAATTATCAGTGCACATCACGCATACAGTACTGAGCGGACAAATCCGCATAGCATATTTTATCAAAAGCCAAAAGATAATGTCACCATTCAAAAGATTAAATCTTCAATAGTATCCTATTAACTTTCTAAACTAAACTGTCTTTGTTTTCAATATTCCCAAGTGAAGCCTGAGTGGCAATAAAATAGCAAGTGATAAAAGCTCAATACCAACCACAAGAGGAAGCACTCTGATTTATCACAGTAGATAAACAAAATTACATACTTCATTACCTAACAAAGGAAAGGCCTAGCAAAACAAAGTGCATTGCCAATATGGCCATGAAGACAGCCTAAAAGGCAATCAACAAGAATGTGAAGGGAAAAACTACTATCTGCATGTTTACATACTAAAAACAGTCCAAATTGAAGCAAAAGGTAAAATCTTTATAATTTAAGGTACTACTGGCATAAAAGACCAGTCAAGGACTTCAATTCAGTTATAACTGAATTATTCGAACAGCCTAAATACTCTTGTTATAGAAATTTTTACTCTCAATGGCCATACTTATGCAGTTAGGAAATATATCAACTATCTAAAATTTTGTCAGGATGATATAACTTGCTGAAATTCAGAGAAACTCGGGACATACCAGTATTAGCAGTCACCCAAGCACACCTTTTCTTCAGCACAGAGACATCATCCGAACTCACAGACAAGCTTTCAACTTCACTTGCAAGTTTCTCGATGACCTTCTCCGTTTTGGGGCTGCATTGCTTCCTCCTAGCCGGTGTAGAGGTCATGCTCCGTCTGATAATTCTCCCCGTGGACGCCCGGCTCTGAGAAGAGTCAGTCGACGCATCGGAGGAGCACGAGGCGTTGAGCGACAAGTTGGACCTCATCAAAAAGGACCTCTGGTCCTGCTGCTTCCGCAGAATTGAACCCACACTGCCGCATTTCTTCAATGCCGATACCGGAGACCGCGATTTGGGCGGCTGATCAGCCACCGCCTCCGACATTGCCTGGAATCTCTTGCAGTCACTCTCTCGAGGCTTCTCCACCTTGTTACTCTTCAACTTCTCAGCGGGTTTGCGCAGTTCGGCCGATCTCGCCTTATTTCCAGCCGGTCCGAGTACGGGTCGGATCTCCGACTCGGCATTGTCCATCGATTTCACGCGGGGGACCGGATATTGCGTGAATTGGACCCTCACAGTCGGATATTGGCGAAACTAGGGTTTTAGGGTGAGAAGAGAGGTTGAAAAAGATGAAATGGTGGTGTATCCGGTTCCCAGGGTGGGAATGCAGAGAAATGAAACCCTAGAGAGAGCAGAGTAGAAGGTACATTGATGACGATGAAGCCCCTGAGGGTAGTAGAAGTAGAAGTAGAAGTAGGAGTGGGTCTGAGAAAATTGAAGCTGTTCGTTCGATGGAGGAAACCAACGGCGGCTAGAAAAAAGGATATTCTAGAGAGAGAAAGAGTACGAACTGTTACTGTTCTTGAGTGAGAGGAAAAAACAGAGTTTTTTGCAATTTTGGTCCCACGACTATAACGTTGCAATTTTAGTCCACGATTATTGTTTTTTTGGCAAAAATATCCTTCCGGCCACTTTTCCGTCAAAATTTTATCGGAGGAAAATTTCTTCAAGGCTAAATTTTAGATTTCGCTTGCAATAACAACATCAATAGTCCAGGTTTGCAATACACTTTATATAAAAGCATATTCTGCACTTTTCGTACTAGACAAATTTAGCAATTTTAGTCCTCCTAAAACTGAAGAAATTTTCTTCTGGTGGAATTTTGACGGAAAAGTGGCCGGAAGGATCATTTTTGCCAAAAAAAAAATAGTCGTGGACTAAAATAGCAAGGTTTGAAAGTCGTGGACCAATTCTGATAGTGCCACTATAGTCGTGGGACCAAAAATGCAAAAAAAAAACTCGGAAAAAAACACAACTACAACTATTGAAGTTTAGATATAAAATACAAATAAGCCACCAAGTTATTTAAAAAACATGAATTAAGCTATCGAACTTGAATAACATCTAAATAAGCCACTAACCCGGATAAAATGAGCAATTAACATTTTTACTAAGTTAAGCCTTAGTTTTTACTTGTTAAATATTTATTTTATTTTTTTATTTGAACAAGAATACTTTTTACTTGAAAGGAAAATTCGACAAGAAAATCATATAACTCCATAAGGCTACTTTATTTGATTTTCAAGACAAACTATATCCCATCATCTTCTTATCTTGATGTCAACTTAGGTCTAGACAATCTTATTATTGGAGGAGTATTTGAGGTGCTAGGAATGTTATACTGGGAGGTACGAGATAGATAAATGGGAATAGAGAAAAAGTTTGAAGTTGGGAGAGTCCTTGGATACCAAGAGCATTCACTTTCAAGCCTAACTCTTTTCCAACTCATAATCTTAATTTCTAAGATAATGTGTGTAAACTTATCATACAAGTGTTGAATATGTGGAATTATGGATTAGTTGGGAGCGACTCTTGTAAGGAAGACGCATATTGTATCCTTAATATATCTATTGGAGAGAAATGACTCGGAATAAGCTCATGACATTTTGACTAAGAAGGAGAATTAATGTTTGGTGTGTTTATTTGATCATTGCCAAACAAAATCTCCATAGAGATTATTGTTTATCTAAACCATCATCTTCACTGAACAATACAAATAGATCTTGGAAATCCTTTTAAAAATTGAAGCTTCCATTGAAAATTAAAATCTTTTTGTGGATGGTGAAAAATGAAACTCTACTGTACTGGTTAGTGATTGCTTGTTGAACATGAATAAGGTATTATGTTTCTACCTATTATGCAATATGGAAAATGTGTTGATTCTACATGCATGCTATGTGGGATTACCCTTATTCTCCACCAAGTGTGAGCTATTTCATGCATTGGGATATGTTGAAATTTCTTTTCATATACGAATGTTGATTTTTATGTCACAAGTCAGATTAAATGTATAAATGAGTATAAAAAAATCATGTTTGTTTTCATTACTTGGTTTATAAACATAGAAACAAAGTTGGGATTATGCTGATGAGTGAGTTTATAATTGCAAATGAATTACACATTTGAATTTTTTGTGACTAAATTTTATGTTCTGACTTTTTGTGTATAGTTAGATGGTTAGTATTTTGCTAGTCTAGCTACCTTGTGCATAGTTGGTTTCTAAACAAAAACTTGGTTGGCAAACGAAAGTTTTGTGACTGTTACATCAAGGAAGAGGCGAGGCTTTTTAGCATTGTGGTTTAAATGTTTAATGCATAAACCGAACAAGGTTCACCATACGCATGATAAATTATGTTCAAATTATGTACCTGTACTTAACATATTATGTTATTCAGTTTAGTGACAATACATAATATGTTAACTGAATGTATATAATAATATGTTAATGGGAGGTACACAATCTGAATGTCTTTTTTCTTTTTCTTTTTTTTTTTCTTTTTCTTTTTTTTTTTTAATATCAAGATCAACCTATAATTTGTGATAAACCTTAAGGGACTGTTTGGTTCATGGAATGTTAGATTACTGTGAATGTCAAATTTCTGTGTTTGGTTAAAAGTGAGGTATGTAATATAATCATGTTTAGTTTAATGTTATCTTTTATATGCGCACACTATAATATTCTTAACATATTTTTATATATTTTAATAAATTTAAACATTAAAATAAATAAATAAAATAACGGTATCATATATAATTACATGATTTTAAAATATTAACTAAAATCTTGAACTTGCGAAACAAAATTATTTTATATACTAACATAACGTAATAAAAATAAAAAATATATAATTACAATATATATATATATATATATATATATATATATATATATATATATATATATATATATATATATATATATATAAGCTAACATAAAATATATATTTTTAAATAATTAAAATTAAAATGACAAAATTTATAAATATCCAAAGTTATCTTACATAACCTAAGAAAGAGAAGGGAATCATATTCCCTTGAAAATCCTATATGGAGGGAATGTTATATTCTCTAAGATAATATGAACTAAACATAGGAATATAAGTTTGAAAATGTCACATTCCCTTGGTTATGTTATATAACCTGAACCAAACGTCCCCTAAGGGTTTCTTAATGAATTTTGGTGCAAATGGAGAACTAGTTGGCACTGCCCATATGTCTTGGCAAATTAGACCATAGACCAAGGTCTACATTACATTGTGGACCTTGGTCTAAAATAATCTTCAAATTATGTGTTTGTAGTTGACAATTTGACATATTCATTATTTGCTGTTAACAATTAATGTTCTGTAAATAAATTGAAGGCACATACATGTTAACTATAGACATATAATATGTTAACTGTAGAAACATAATATGTCTTCAATTAATATATTATGTGTATGTAGTTATCATATTATATGTTTTTAATTAACATGTTATATGCTTTCAACAAGACATAATATATCCATGGTATAACAACTGCTATGTCCTTGAGCAAACTGTCTCATCTTATTGGGCCACTCTCCTCAGCCCATATCCATAAGACCCACTTCACTCCACAAATCTAGCCCAACTAATTATCTCCAACCCCATTATGCCATTTTACCACAAGATAGGCTGGGCCAACAGCTTATTGGCTAGCCTAAGAAAGTGTGTAAATAGTGCTGCGATAGTTTAATTGGCAAATTATGTTATGCATCCGTATGCACAATGCATGATGCATACGGATGCAAAAACGATATCGTTTTGCATCAAAACGTGTGTCCTACTTTAAAAAAAAAATTAATTTTAATTTTCAGCAACAACATTATGTTATTTATTTTTTAGTTCATTCATTTTGGATTTTTAATTATGAAATTCTGGATGTATAGTTATGCAATTCTGGATGTGTAATTATGAAGTTATGGACGTGTAGTTATGCAATTTTGAATTTATAGTTATGAATTTATGGATGTGTAGTTATGCAATTCTGGATGTATAGTTATGAAATTATGGATGTGTAGTTATGCAATTCTGGATTTATAGTTATGAAATTATGGATGTGTAGTTATGTAATTCTGGATGTATAGTTATGAAATTATGAATGTGTAGTTATGCAATTCTGATTTTTTTAAGTTAGACGTTAAAACGACGTCGTTTTTGCATCCGGATGCACCATGCATGGTGCATAGCATAACGATCCGTTTTAATTTGCAGATCCTAGTGGACCGTTATATAGTTTCCCATGTGCAGTTCATCAAAAAAAAAAAGTGGTAATGGTAATGGTAATGGTAATGGTAATAGTAATAGTAATTATTATTATTATTATTATTATTATTATTATTATTATTATTATTATTATTATTATTATTATTAATAAAATCACAAGTAATAAGTAACCAGAGTTTTACTCTCAAAAGTTTTTATACTCTATATGTCCTATTTTACCTATCATTTTTTATTATTCATGGTCAAATTAACTCTTTCTTCTTTATTTATTTTATTTATTAGTTTTCAATTATTTTTAAATTCAAAATTTAATGTTTTATAGTAGTTTGTATATATATAAATTTTATATAGTAATACTAAATTTAATGTTATGAAAATTTAAATTAAAAATAGTTTCAGTCAATCCTCGTTGAACGAACTAGAAAAATAAAATGGGACGCATGGAGTATTATTTTTCATATCAATTTCTGGTTTTTAAAATTATATATGTTTGTGTTAGTAGATAGTACATAAGGTTTATATATATTTAAAACTATATAAAATGTAAAAAAAAAAATATAATATCAAATATTTAAAATAGTAAGAGACGTGAAGATTAGGTTTGAATTATTAGTTTTACATTGAAAAAATGTAGTATCAAAGGCATATATAGTTGAGGACATGACTTTAAGGAATTGAAGATAAGATATGGGTATTAGAGGTAATCTGATCTTGAAAAGAGATATGGAAATAAGGTTAGAACCATATCATATCCTCAATCCTTTCTTATGCATTCTAAATATAGAATTTGATGACGAAGTATATAGAATTATTCATGCTACGAAGTATATATGCTTCCTAGGTTGCTAGCTGCTCATTTTACATTATTCTTAATTATTTTCATAAGATATTTATTTTTTTTAAGAAATCCATCTTAGGTCAAACAAACTCCTTTAATTGTCAAAGACTTTGTGATCAAACGGCATGAAGTGACTCTCTCAAATGGGAGGTCATGGGTTCGAGTAACAATGGAGACAGTACCGACTCCTCGTTGAGGAAATATATATGAACAGATACTATAAGTAACATGGTCAATAGTACTCAAAGGAAAAAAAAACACACTCCTTTAGATAATGTTGTTTACCGCAAATTATTGTGTGAATTATAACGAAAAGTACATTATTCGTGTATTGAATGTAAAATAATATACTTTCAATACTTAAATAATGTACTTTTCCTTAATACAATGTACATTTTTAATATACTAAAAGAGAAAAAGTATATTATTTGTGTATTGAATGTACATTATTTGAAAGTATGGTCCACAGGATATATTATTGGTCATTTGGGTGTTTAGCGCTTAAGCCATCTGCAAAAAATTATGTTCAATTGGATACGGTGTACTTGATTGAGGAAAAAAAAAAAATCATATTTTTGATTTTTCAATTGTTCCCGAGTTACAAGCAAAGGTCGATCTTATTTTTTAAGTTATTTAATTCTTTAATTGTTGACTTACTTGCGAACCTAACTTTTGTTTTTCAATTGTTGTAAATTTTATCTTCTTTTTTTTTTAAAAAAAATATATGTATTTATGAATAAACTGAACAATAGAGTCACGAGGGACAGAGTCTCAATACATAAGTTGTTCCTGATCAAAAGTTAACGAAGTTAAAGTATGAGCATTTAAATTAAGTGTTCTGGTAATGTAACTTAATGAGCAGTGAGTAAATAAAGACATAGTTGTCCTACATTGGTCCACAATGACCCCAATATAGGACAAAATAGGCGTAGAATCTGAGCAAATAGCATTCCGCAATTCTGAACAGTTCGTCAGTAGATCTACCGTTTGGACATTCTGTTCCTTGAGCCATGATAGGGCATCTTTGCAAGCAAGCGCCTCCGCCATCACGACTGAGAAGACTCCCAACAGCTTTCCACTTGTTGCGGCAATAAAGGTACCCTGATAAGAAAGTAATACTGCCCCATATGTTACTTCTCCAGTCGTGTGTCTGTAGCCCGCATCTATATAGCATTTTGGCCTCCCTTATATGGTAGTCGTGTGTCTTTAGGCATCTATATTAAATTTTGTCTTTTAATTGTAGACAATTGCAAATTTAGTTTTTCATTTAAAGCACTAAAATTTTAACTATGTCAATAATTGAAGGACAAGATTTACAACATTTGAAATGCATGGACTATATTTACAAATTGGTTAAAATTGAAAACCTAGATTTAGAACAATATAATTGAAAAATAGGTCGGGATACATTTATAACTTGTAAACAATTAAGGGATAAAAAATGTAAATTTTTTTTCTTTCATTAATTTATGAGGCGTTTGTTAGAATGCAAAAAAGAATTGTAATTTTGTGAAAAAAGAATACATATTAAAATCGTGATATAGATCATGCCTTCCACTAAACTTTTTTCAAAAGTTCAACATTATTTTCCAAAGAAATTTCGATCAAAATAAGTTTAGGATTCTCAATTCCTAAACAATGGCTCTGTTTGGTAAAATCGTTAGCCTATAGGTCAATTTTAGCTTATTTGATCACTATTAGCTCTTTGACTTGGTTAAAAAATTAATATAAGTATTTGGTTAATTAGCTTTTTGTAACTTCAAAATGCTAAAATTCAAAAAATTACTCAAAGTAACTTTTTCAATTAGCTTTTTAAGAAAAGACATTATACCAAACAGCTATCAGCTATCAACTAACAATTAATTTATCAAACACATTTCTACAATCAGCTAATGTTATCAACTAGTTATACCCTCTAATTAACCCAATCAACTAACAGCTAACCGTCATTTACCAAATAGAGCCAATATGTTTTTCTAAAGAGTCATTTGCACATTTAATTCTAAAATATTACAAGAAAGATAAGGCTCATCATTGATAAATTTGACATGCATAGATCCTTGAAGCTAGTTATTCAAATATATGTTTCGACTTAATGTGAAGTTAAAGCTATTAGTATGGTGATTAGAGTTTCTTATAAATTTTCCAAGTGTTAACTAGTTCAAAGTCTCTATGTCAGTTGTCACATTTTAAAGCCAAATTATCTAGGTGTTCTAAATTCACTTGGCTTACCTAATGGTTAAATAATCGCTTAAAGTTCTTACATCATAAAATGATATTCAAACGCCAAAAATTGATGTTAACTTAATGTTATCAAAGGTAATCACTAGTTACTACTAGAAAACTCAAGATTTCCGATCACTTAGGATTTCTGGATTTGAAATCAATTATATTATTCATGACACATTATAAATTACTGTACAAATTAACTTAAATTATATATAATCTTATAATTTCATGTTAATGGCAAAGTATCACACATTGTAAACTTAATCAATTATGGTTTGTGAATAAATCTCTCATAATAAAATATTTTTAAATTTTGAAGAACTAATTTAACAAGTTGTCAAATTGAAGAAATGTAATTCATATACGTAGTACTTTCATTTTTTCCTTTTCTTCCTAGCTTGTTGCTTCCCTCTTCGACCATCTTTGTCTCCTTCTTCTGTTAGACAATAATATGACTAACATAAACTGTGTTGGAAAATTAGCTTAAAAATGACATAAAATGGCATTATAAGTGGCTACCTTGTGGTACAATTATCAGTGGGGTCCAGTTTCGATTTGGGTCGGGTCAAAGTGGATTCGTGTTCTTCGTAGTGAGACGAAGAGATTGATATATTGTACGCTCAAAACGGATAATGGGTGAATGAGATATTGATTCTCAAAGTAGACCCATTTAAGTTGGGAAATGAAGGGAAAATGTAGGACTTTGTCCCACATTGGTTTGGAAACAAGATTTGCCCCCCTTATATACATGAGCTCTTTTCAAGCTTGTAGAATTGTATAGCATAGAGGCTCTCTCGCGCGGGGGGGGGGGGGGGGGGGGGGTGCAAATCAAAATCCAACTAGAAGAGCTCAAAAGGCTTGAATCAAGCCTGAGCTCGCGTGCGCGGGCACGAATGTCGTCCGGAAATTGGCTGGCCGTGCGGGCTAAGTTATGCCAAACGCACTCTCGGGTTGCACCACAGTGCACACGAGAGTAACCTGCACCCCAACGGTCTGAAACCCGAAAGTTCAGCCCGTTGTACAGATTAAACTCATCTGTTACACAATTGGTTTTAATCCCAATTTACTGCCATGTTAAATGCTATCCCTTCCAACGAGCCCTATATAAAGAAGAGGTTGGGCAGAAGCATTTTACACACACACAGTGAGAAAAACGAAGGAATTCCAGTATAGTTTTCAGCTTCAAAACTTCTGCTTCTACTCTCTTCTTTCCCCAGCTGTGTTCCAGCTTTGTTTTGTTCGCCGGGCTCTTTGTTTAGGTGCTTAAACAAAGAGTCGTAGCACGTTTTATCCTGGGAAACCTAGGCTACAACGCTCCTAGCACTTGTGGGAGGTAGCAAATAAGGTTTTAAGGAAAAGAACCTTGTGTTCGAACTCGTGCTAAAGCCTTCACCCAAACACTCAACTCTTTTCCTTCCCGGTTTTCTGTTTTCCCTAAGTTATAATAATTTTCTGTAGAATTATTATATTTGGGGATTTTTCACCTTTTTACCCAACAATCTTAAAACCTTACATCCGTTTCCCGTTGGTTATTTATCTCTAATTTCCTAGAAGAAATGGAGAATCCTGTTTTGCCAGCTCTCGGGGAGGAGAATGTTGTTGAGAACAACAGTGGTGGGAATGGCAATAATGTTGCTAATTCCCAAGCTACACCAGTGAACGTTGGTTCACAAGATGGTGGGAGCACTGAGGGATATATTCCCATGACTCGGGTACCTACGGTACCGAGTGGTTCGGCCGAAAGACCGGAGAAGTTCACCGGTATTGGATCGAACTTCTAGAGGTGGCAGCAAAAGATGCTGTTCTACCTGACAACTCTCGGGTTGGCGAGATTCTTAACCGAGAAGGTTCCCGAATTAAGGGAACAAGATGCCCAATCCGTGATGGCAGTTGGCTATTGGAAGGATTCGGACTTCCTATGCCGAAACTACATCCTAAACGGATTATGTGATGCTTTATACGATGTATATCGCAAGATAGGCACAGCAAAAGCATTGTGGGAAGCCTTGGATCATAAATACCGAAGTGAGGATGCCGGCGCAAAGAAATTTGTGGTTGGCCGATTCCTTGACTTCAAAATGGTTGATTTCAAGACCGTGCTAAGTCAGGTTGAGGATTTACAACTAATCTTTGATGAAATCCGTGACGAAGGCATGACGTTGAGTGAAGCCTTCCTAGTGGGATCCGTTATCCACTTGCTGCCTCCAGGGTGGAAGGACTTCAAGAATTACCTTAAGCATAAGCGAAAGGAAATGAACCTGGAGGACCTGATCCAGCGACTCCGAATTGAGGAGGGGAACAGGACGAATGATGGCAGAAACACTGTCACTGTTGGCGCTAAGGCCAATGTTGTGGAGCATGCCAAAGGCTCCAAAAAGAACAAGAAGGACAAGCAGAAGCTAGGTCCGAAAGGAGGTATTACCAAGAAGAAATTTCATGGGAAATGCTTCAATTGTGGCAAGACTGGCCACAAGTCCTCTGAATGCAAAGTTCCTAAGAAGAAGAACAAGAGTTCTGAAGCCAACATGGTTGAGGAAAGCAATCAGAAGGAGGTCGAGATTAGCCTTTCGGCTATGGTGACCGAGGTGAACCTCGTGGACTCTAACCCACGAGAGTGGTTCATCGATACTGGTGCAACAAGGCACTTGTGTTGCAACCGAGAGATGTTCAATACCTTTGAGACCGTTGAGGGCGAGAAGGTTTGGATGGGAAACTCTGCTCAGTCTGCTGTGGAAGGCATGGGCAAGGTGGTTCTGAAGATGACTTCCGGGAAGGAACTGACGTTGAACAACGTGCTGTATGTTCCAGAGCTGAGGAAGAATCTGGTGTCTGGCTCACTGTTGAACAAGCATGGCTTTCGCATGGTGTTCGAGTCAGACAAGGTTGTTTTGTCTAAGTTAGGAATGTTTGTAGGCAAAGGTTATGTAACCAATGGGCTCTTTAAGCTCAATGTAATGCCTATTATGAATAAAAGCAAAGTTACTTCCGTTTACTTGCTTGAGTCTTCCAATTTGTGGCATGGTAGACTAGGTCACGTTAATTATAATTCTATGCGTAGATTAATTAACATGAACCTAATTCCTAACTTTCATATTAACACAAATAACAAGTGTGAAATTTGTGTTGAGGCAAAATTAACGAAAGTACCTTTCAAATCGGTTGAAAGGGAAACTGAACCACTAGAATTAATCCATAGTGATTTGTGCGATTTTAGATCGATACAAACGAGAGGTGGTAATAAATATTTTATCACCTTTATCGACGATAGCACACGTTATTGCTATGTGTATTTGCTTAAAAGCAAAGACGAAGCCTTGGAAAAATTCATTCTTTATAAGAATGAAGTTGAAAACCAACTTAATCAAAAGATTAAGAAAGTTAGAAGCGATAGAGGTGGTGAGTACGAAGCACCTATTGGTGACTTCTGTGCGAGTGTAGGTATAATACACGAGCGTACAGCACCTTACTCACCTCAATCGAACGGTGTTGCCGAACGAAAGAATCGTACATTGAAAGATATGATGAATGCGATGCTTATAAGTTCGGGCCTACCTCAAGACGCGTGGGGTGAGGCTATTTTGACAAGTAATTACCTTTTAAATAAGGTACCCCACAAGAAGTTTGATAAGACTCCTTATGAGCTGTGGAACGGTAGGAAACCTTCCTACCAGTACCTAAAAGTGTGGGGGTGTCTTGCCAAAGTTTTGGTGCCAACACCTAAGAAAGTAAAGATAGGTCCTAAGACAGTGGACTGTATCTTTATTGGCTATGCACATAATAGTAGTGCTTATCGGTTCTTAGTACACGAGTCCCATAATCCGGACGTACACGAGAACACGATAATAGAATCAAGGAATGCATCTTTCTTTGAAAATGTATTTCCTTGTAGGTCCAATGAGGGACCGAGTTCGTCAAAACGAACGTTTGACGAAGCTATGGATAATGATAGTGGGGAATCCGAGAGAGAACCCGAGCTCGAGCCAAGACGCAGTAAGCGGGCGAGAGTTGGAAAATCATTTGGTCCTGATTTTCTAACTTACTTGTTGGAGTACGATTCGAGTACTCTAACTTGTTTATTAGAAAATGAACCCGATTTTCTATCTTGTTTGATAGAAAACGAGCCTCGAACGTACGGAGAAGCCGTGACTTCTACAGAAGGACCAATGTGGAAAGAGGCTATTAAAAGTGAAGTGGATTCTATTTTACAGAATCACACTTGGGAACTTGTTGATCTTCCTCCGGGTAGTAAACCCTTAGGATCCAAGTGGGTCTTTAAAAGGAAGATGAAACCCGATGGTTCCATCGAGAAGTATAAGGCTAGGCTTGTAATCAAGGGTTACAGGCAACGCGAGGGCTTTGATTACTTCGACACGTATTCTCCCGTGACGAGAATAAATTCCATTAGAATGATACTTGCTATAGCCGCGTTGCGGAATTTAGAAGTTCATCAAATGGACGTTAAAACCGCTTTCCTAAATGGCGAACTAGATGAGGAAATCTACATGGAACAACCCGAAGGGTTCGTGGTTCCGGGCCAAGAAAGGAAAGTGTGTAAGTTGGTTAAATCGCTATATGGTTTAAAACAAGCGCCTAAACAATGGCACGAGAAGTTTGACCATGCGATATTAACTAATGGATTTAAAATAAACGAAAGTGACAAATGTGTCTACGTTAAGGAAACAATAGACGGCTATGTCATTCTCTGTTTATACGTAGATGATATACTCATCGTTGGTAGTAACGATCGGATGATCAAGTCTACCAAAACCATGTTAAATGCGAGATTTGACATGAAAGATATGGGTTTGGCTGATTTAATCCTTGGGATTAGAATCATTAGAAGACCTGATGGTCTTGTGTTGAGCCAATCTCACTATATTGATAAAATCCTTGGGAAATTTATCAAGGATAATCATCAAGGGACTAGGACGCCTCTAGATCGAAGCGTTCATCTAACCAAAAACCACGGAGAATGTATTTCTCAAGTAGAATATGCTCGGGTTATTGGTAGTTTGATGTATCTTATGAGCTGTACTAGACCGGATATTGCATTTGCGGTTAGTAAACTCAGTAGATATACAAGTAACCCCGGTGCCATGCACTGGACGGCAATAGTGAAGGTTCTGAGATACTTAAGGTATACTCGAGACCTTGGACTGCACTATGGGAGATATCCTGCTGTACTTGAAGGGTATAGCGACGCTAGCTGGATATCTGACATTAAGGACTCCAAGTCCACGAGTGGCTATGTGTTTACACTAGCCGGTGCAGCCGTTGCATGGAAATCCTCTAAGCAGACCGTGATAGCTAGATCCACGATGGAATCTGAGCTAATAGCCTTGGACAAATGTTGTGAAGAGGCTGAATGGCTACGCCATTTTTTAGAGGATATTCCTAATTGGGAAAGACCTGTACCTCCAATGTGTGTGCATTGCGATAGTCAAGCTGCAATTGGACGAGTACAGAACCATATGTATAATGGTAAGTCTAGACATGTGCGTCGTAGACACAATACCATTAGACAACTTCTCACAACTGGTGTTGTCTCAATTGACTACGTAAAGTCAGAAGACAACATAGCGGATCCGCTAACCAAAGGGTTATGTAGAATAGCTGTGGAGAAGTTGAGACGAGGAATGGGTCTAAAGCCCTTGGTATAAAGTTCTATAGTGGACACCCAACCTAGCTGGCACCTAGGTTCAATGGGACAACTAAATTATGGAACGGAGCGTGTCACTGTGGGGGTCCCGGACTCTCTACCGCTCCTCGTTAGAAACAGTGGCTCCCGCACTAGGATAACATGTTAAGTGCTTTAATGATTCGAATGTCGGTTGACATATGTGAGTATGCAGGATACTCGGGAAAGAATCACCTATGTGAGAGAGAAGTGAGGGTCGCTTCAAAGGAGAATTGACGGGCACAATTCTTCACAAACTCTTACAGAACCAGGAATGGTGACCCACGACCAAAATGGGCACAATCATGAGAACAAAGCATTGTTGGGAGATTCCTGTGTGAGATACGTCATCGTATACACAAACGGCAGTCGGTTCAAAGACATCGCGTTCTACCGTACAGCCAGTAGAGTAAATGTATCTTCACGAGGGAAGGTTCAAAGGGTGTGACCCTACCTATCCTATACAGGGATCGACCGTTGAACACAGTTGTTTCCGATTTTAAAATACCCCGAAAATCAATTTTTCATTCATGTGGGGGATTGTTGGAAAATTAGCTTAAAAATGACATAAAATGGCATTATAAGTGGCTACCTTGTGGTACAATTATCAGTGGGGTCCACTTCCGATTTGGGTCGGGTCAAAGTGGATTCGTGTTCTTCGTAGTGAGACGAAGAAATTGATATATTGTACGCTCAAAACGGATAATGGGTGAATGAGATATTGATTCTCAAAGTAGACCCATTTAAGTTGGGAAATGAAGGGAAAATGTAGGACTTTGTCCCACATTGGTTTGGAAACAAGATTTGCCCCCCTTATATACATGAGCTCTTTTCAAGCTTGTAGAATTGTATAGCATAGAGGCTCTCTCGCGCGGGGGGGGGGGGGGGGGGGGGGGGGGTGCAAATCAAAATCCAACTAGAAGAGCTCAAAAGGCTTGAATCAAGCCCGAGCTCGCGTGCGCGGGCACGAATGTCGTCCGGAAATTGGCTGGCCGTGCGGGCTAAGTTATGCCAAACTTCGGTATCATTTTCCATCTGTTATAGTCACTTGGTTCGGCCAAAACCGAACCGAGAGCACCTACTCTCGTGTGTAGCACGAGAGGTTGTGGTGCACCGAGAGCACCTACTCTCGCGTGTAGCACGAGAGGTTGTGGTGCACCGAGAGCACAACTCTCGTGCATCTGTGACCACGAGAGCAGTGCACTCTCGGGTTGCACCACAGTGCACACGAGAGTAACCTGCACCCAACGGTCTGAAACCCGAAAGTTCAGCCCGTTGTACAGATTAAACTCATCTGTTACGGAATTAATACTGTTTTAATTCCAATTTTAAATTCGGAGTTTAATCCTACTTAGTGGGTGACCGTTACAGGTGTTACACAATTGGTTTTAATCCCAATTTACTGCCATGTTAAATGCTATCCCTTCCAACGAGCCCTATATAAAGAAGAGGTTGGGCAGAAGCATTTTACACACACACAGTGAGAAAAACGAAGGAATTCCAGTATAGTTTTCAGCTTCAAAACTTCTGCTTCTACTCTCTTCTTTCCCCAGCTGTGTTCCAGCTTTGTTTTGTTCGCCGGGCTCTTTGTTTAGGTGCTTAAACAAAGAGTCGTAGCACGTTTTATCCTGGGAAACCTAGGCTACAACGCTCCTAGCACTTGTGGGAGGTAGCAAATAAGGTTTTAAGGAAAAGAACCTTGTGTTCGAACTCGTGCTAAAGCCTTCACCCAAACACTCAACTCTTTTCCTTCCCGGTTTTCTGTTTTCCCTAAGTTATAATAATTTTCTGTAGAATTATTATATTTGGGGATTTTTCACCTTTTTACCCAACAAACTGTAATAACGAGGAACCTGACTTCGTAATAGCAGAAGTTTTAGAAATGTGAAATCTGACTTGTGTTTTTTTTTTTTTTTCTTTTTTTTTGAAAACATCCGGGTTAATGAAATTTGCATTATGAAATTTGATTTTTAATTATATGTTTAGTTGACATTTTATTAATTTAATTTTGAAAATTTATTCATTGTGTGTTGTCTTTTACCACTTTGAATACACAATACTTCAAAAACAACATTTTGTAAAACCGTTGTCTTTGTGTGTTTTATTTTTTTAAAGACAACAGTTTTATTTATTCCTTATCATTTGTGTGTTGTCTTTTACCGCACTTTAACTATAACAATTATTATTTTTAGTTTAACTTTAAAGTTTAAATATTTAATATAATGATATATGGACAAATACTATATTCTAATAAAGTCAGTGGTACTCTGATCTATTACTAATATATAATGTAAGTGTCAAATGAGCTCTCTAACTAATTATAGTAATGTAATTAATTGGACCATACCTTTAAATTTATTATTATTTATTTTGAAATGAAAAAAAAAAAAAAAAACACTATCACTGTGGTAAAAAAAAAATAAAAAAATACCATTATTAACATTTTAAACGGGTTATCTTAAAACTGGCTTACTAGATACTTTTAGCTATATTAATCACATAATGAGTTAATTATTGAGAAACATAAAACTATATTATTTGCGATTGGATTTGATTTTAAAAAATGGAAGAAACTCAATAAAGTAGCGTAATATTTGGCTTTATTGTTCCAATAACAATTAACATTAATTCAAAAGGTCAATGGTTTTCGAGAAGCGACCATATAAAACTGACACCTTAGCTTGAATTCTTTGAATAATTTAGGAAAGCTAATAAATCTCAGCCATCCAACACTTGTCACTTTTGAATGCCATCGATCACCATTCTTTAGCAAAGGAAATGCCCCAAAACTAGAATATGTATGACCTTAAAAAACAAAAACAAAACAAAAACAAAACAAAACAAAAAAAAAAACAAAAAAAAAAAAAGGAAAGAGAGCAAGTGCTACTGCATTTCCTTATAGGGGTATTTGATAAATAGTTGTTAGCTGACCGTTAGCTGATTGAGTTAGTGAGTTTGATTAGTTGATAACATTAGCTGATTATAGAAAAATGTTTGATAAATTAGTTGTTAGCTGATAGCTGATTACATGTAAACATGACTTTATCAAAAAATTGTTTGAAAAAACTGTTTTGACCAGCTTTTTGAATTTTAGCATTTTGAAACATTAAGATGTTACAAAAAACTAATTAATTAAACACTCATTTGATTGTTTAACCAAGTCAAACTGCTAATAGTAATCAAATAAGTCAAAATTGACTAATAAGCTAACTATGTTACCAAACAGGACAATAGTCAAGAATTATATAGCAAGTACTAAATATAGACATTATATAATGATTTTAGTCAATAATTCTATAAAAAAAATTATAGATCATGTGAACACATCTCATATATACCCACATGTTATCCATCAGATAATGGTTTTTAGGGCATTCATTCCTACCATCCATACCTAATAATTGGTCCAACATCTTACTATTTTATTTAACTTTACCCCTAATTAATTCATCCTCTCTCTGTGGTCCCTGAGATAATATATATATACCCTCTGCATCTCTCTATTATTTTATATAGCCATGCATATATACCTATACCAACCTTAAATTTATTATATTTGGCTAGCAAGCTAGCTTTCATGAATGATTTGATGAATCCACTTTACTCGATCACTTGTCCACTTCACATCTAAATTTTGAGGAAACTTTCATGCTTATCGAGTTAAAATCATCTTATTCTGTAAAAAATAGTATAAACAGAGAAGTAGAGATGCCCTTGGCCATGTGCAGTCAAAGCCATCGAAGGGCACTCAATATTTTGGGCCCAACTTTAAAAAAAAATTATATATAATTTATGATTTTCAATCTTTTTAGAATCTATAAATTAATTTTAATTGTAATTGAAAATAAAAATTCTGAAAGAAACGGAGAACGAAATTTTAGTAAATAATTTTGTTTTTTAAAATAACAAACTAATAATCATTACGGACTGAAGAAGTTAGAAATACAATGAGGTGAGGAAAATACTCACAAACTTAAGACAGACGAAGAACTAGTTGTCCGTGTAAATGCATGAGCCACTTAATTCGCTGACCTCTTGATATGACGAACAATGATGTTCTCAATAAAATGTCACTTTAAAATTAAATTTTAAATTGTTTAAAGAACTCAACTTTGAAGTATTAGACATGATATCTAGTTATAATGGATCGACCTAAATATATAGAAGAATAAGCACTTGTGTGGACCAAGTGCAAGCGTTACAAGTGATGATATCGAAATAAAGTAGAAGAAAAAACGGTGATGGGTAAAGCTAAAAGGTTGGGGATTTTTATATATATTAAAGTATTGAGTGAAGGGCACCTTATTCGGCCGCCACCAGCATAAACATAGGAAAAGATATATCATCATGCATGCTGCTTAGCTTATGTAACAATTATTTGGATCATTATCCTTCTTTAAGAATCACCATCACTTTGGAAAAAAAAAAAAAAAAGATGCATAGAACCTAGGCCCTATTCTAATCCCAAATCAAACTTATAATCATGATATATACCCACAAAACTACCTCATGCAAATAAATAATATATATATATATTGAGGTTCTGGTGCGGTAATTTACTCAGGTGCGGATGTGTAATTTAATATGAGTCGTTGATTAAATTTAGATCAACGGCTCAAATCAACAAAAATTAAATATAAAAAAACGACCCCTGGATGGAACCAAGCAACTTAACCTTAAGTATGAAAATGACGCACCTTAAATACACAAACCACGCACCTTAAATACACAAATCACGCACGTTAAGTACACAAACCACGCACCTTAAATACACAAATCACGCACGTTAAGAACACAAACCACGCGCACCTAAAGTTTTAGGCCAACACACATTAAGTACACAAATCACACGCACCTTAAGCACACAAACAAAGCATCCTAAGAACACGAACAACGCACCTAAGGTTTTAAAATGGCGCACCGTACGTTAAGTTTCAACAATTGACGCACCTTTAACATACAAATCACGCACGTTAAGAAGGAAAACAATACACCTTAAGAAGGAAAACTACGCACCTTAAGTTTCAACACTGACACACCTAAGCACACAAATCACGTACCTTAAGAAGGAAAACCATGCATCTTAGCAATCACACAACTGCACCTGAAAAGACCAACCGCACGAAAACTCATATATATATATATATATATATATATATATATATATATATATATATATATATATATGGAAAGTTTACAATATGTGTTGATGGACATCAATGTCTCTTACACTGGATAGAAGCTAAAAACCTTTGTAAGAAGTTTTAAGTTTGTATCGGATAAGCTAGGTACCCTTGCCTATACAAATTCAAACTAATAATATTTTCATTCACTTATGAGTAAGTTGTACTCAATGCAAGAGTTATTACTAGCTACTAATAGACACCTTAAACTTTTCCTACTTAAATTATTGGTTAGGTGGTTGGATATAAGATTTTTTTTCTAAATTATTATTTATATATATATAATTTCTATTTTTAAAAAAATTATGTACTTATAATTACTTATAAATTAATTCATCACATCACCAATAATCTGAAAAAGTAGACATCATTGGTGTGACGACCAAGATTAGGTTCAATTTATTTTTGTTTAATATCCAATGCTATGGCCATATATATATGTATATGGAAAACTAGATTCACATGACATGTGAATGGGGTTAGAATTGGTAAAGGATCGGATGACCTCAAGAACAACTGAAGTTGCCGTGTCAGCAGATACTAAACACTTACACTGCTCTCTATATAAAGAAATGAGGCGTGAAGATGAGGAGAACAGACAGGGAGAACCTCAAACTCAAACTGTGAAATAACCCATCCATCACACACTAACGTTATCTCCAACAAGAATATAATTTTTGTTGTTGTCTGGTCATGTCGTTCAAAGTTGCGGCAGTGGCGGAGAAACTGCCGGAGGTGGTGGTGAGGCAGTACGAGGAGGAGAGAGACAAGGTGGCGGTGGAGGAGCTAGAGTCACAGTGCGAGGTCGGGCAAGAGGGGAAGCCCCGCCTTGTCATTGACCTCTTGGATGATCCTATTGGCCGCGTTCGAAATGCTCCGTTACATGTCATGATGGTATAGTAATTACTTTCACTTCTATTTCTTATCTTAGTTATATATAAATACAATAATTTTTTCCTATTTTTGGATCATGGAGGAAGACAAAATATATATTATTGCATGGTACTATATAGTTTAGTTGTTAGATCAAAATAATATAACGATATTGAATAATAGTATACGAAAAACCTGACCTTATATAAGCAGAAGCAGTGTTGTGTATGAGTACCGTTAGTTTCATGTACACCTATGTGTACAGTACATTAATAACCATCCATTCAATCTCATGGACAACCTTGCCTAATTGACAAGAGTTTTAGTATAGAATCATTAATTATATTAAGAATTTGAATTTACCTTCTATATTTTTAATACTGCCCTATAACGTAATATAAATTTTTTTAATGATAAATTCTTCAATTCATTTGTGTGTGAAAAATCTCTTCTAATAAAACAGTGGACAAATCTAAATTGTCAATTTAGATCTAACCGTTGAAAATAATGTAAAAAGGAGCGGATTAGTTTCATATATATATATTATAAATTATGAAGTTTGTAATATTTATGAAATTGGTCTCATTTTTTCTTCATTGTTCGTGAGGGAAAAGTATATGTTAATTGATGGTATTTTTTGTGAATTGAAAATAAAGGTTGCGGAGCATGGGATATCGAAAGAAATCGTTGGAGTTATAAGAGGTTCTATTAGAAGTGTGAGCCGAGGACAGAAGGGCAAGAATGATAATTCTACAGATTATGTCGACGTTGCATATATCCTTGGCCTAAGGGTTTCATCACAACACAGGTATATATATCATATATGCATGTGTCTATATATGCGAGTATATGTTTTTGTTTTTGTTTTTAAAACTCATAATTAAAAAATCGCTAGGTTCTCCTCGGATGCTTGAGAGACGCCTAGCGTCTCGGCGGCAATTAATGGGCGTCTAGGTGCCCATGTATTTTTTATTTTTTAAAAAATTGTTAAAATTTTTTTATTTAATTTTATAAGACTTGATAATTATAAATTATTTAATACTTTAATAGTTAATACTAAAATATTAAATATTAACCTAAAAACCATCTAGAGTTTGAACAATTAATTTAGGGTTATTTCGCTCAAAACGATGTCGTTTTTAGTGAAATAACTCATTTAAAAAAAAAAAAAAAAAAAAAAGGAGAACAATTGCTAATCAGCTGACTAGGCAACGTAATCTAGTCAGCCTAATTGGTGCCTAAGAGTCCTTGGCGATAAGTGTCTAGGTGGCCTAGTCGGCCAACTACCTAAACCACCGATAATGGTGATATGCTAGGCGACGACTGGGGAGATTTTTTGCAACACTGTTAAAACCCCATCCCCAAAGAAAAAAAAAAACATTAGAATTAAGATAGATTTACACAAACAAACAAACAAACAATAGTATGAAACTTTTAAAACGAGTTTCGTCCATTATTACAACGTAATGAAGTAATGATGCACACAGCACATAGGCAATACTATATATGGTTGGAGTAACAGAAAAATGAATTGAAATACCTAAAAATTTTATTAATTTATTTTTAAAAAATATGCCGATAAATTAAATACCTATAAATTTTTCAGTAGACAAATTCAGTTTTTCTTACCCTAAAAATTTCAATGAAAGTGGTGCTATTGGAGAAATTCAATCATTCCAACTTCATCCATCTACCAAAGAGATCAATCTTTAGTGACACTCATCATTGATATAAAAAACATTTCCAACACTACATTAATTATTAAGGCTTCACATAACAATTAACATCACTAAATAATCTATCCACCACTTCAATTTGTTGCATTCAAAAGCTAAGCTAGAGAAAGAAAAGAAGAATTTTAGTTGCTAAGTGCATGTATACGTGGTTGTATTATTCTCTAATCTATGTTAAGATTTGTTTAAGCAAAAGAACACCAACTTTTTTTGGCAATATAATGGAACCATCACTTTAACAAATTCCAAGTAAAGAAAAAGCAAGGCTTGGGATTGGTACAAATGTATTTGCACTTTTGCTTATCATATACTACTATACATATATGTTTGCAATCTAGTGCTAATCAGATCAATATATAGTTGCGATAATATCTCACAACTAAATTATGCGGGCACTATTATAATTAATAAATTAATTATCAACTTACAGCTTGTGGATCAACATATCATGAGTTGACATAATTGAATTGATAACTTAAAAGGTTAGTAAATTGACCCATTATTAAGTGTCGGGTAGGTAAAATAGAATAACTTATTATTTTTCTTGGTTTGATCCGACAAGCTGGGTTTATCTATTGTGGTGTTTAATAAACCTTGAATTTGATCAAGGTGTTTAACCCTAGCTAGTCAAGTTGATCGGGTTGTTGACTTGGGTAACCACAAGATTACAAGTGCGGTAACTCTGATCTCCGTGAAAACAACCTATTATTTTTCATGGTTTGAGCAAGCCGTTTAATTTACCCAATGTGGTGTTTAATAAACCATTGCTGAAAATTATGAAATTTTCGACCACCTGAAAATGATCTTAAATCAAGTCGAAAGTCTTGTTCCGACCACTTTTGGTATTCGGAAAAACCTTTGTTGCTATTTCCGATCACTTTTTGCTTCCGACTTGATTTAAGATCACTTTTAGGTGGTCAGAAATTCCATAATTTGCAGCAGTGAACCTTGAATTTGATTATGGTGTTTAACCCTAGTCAAGTTACTCGGATTGTTGACTTGGTAACCACAAGGTTACAAGTGCAACTCTAATCTTAGTGAGAACAACCTATTACTTTTCTTGGTTTGAGCGGACAGGCCGGGTTTACCCAGTGCAATGTTTAATAAACCTTTGAATTGAATTTGATTCAGGCGGCTAGGGATCGGAACAAAGCTTGTCCAAAGCTTAGAAAATTGGGGTAGAAGCAATGGAGCTGATTATATTTACATGGCCACAGATTGCAGCAATCAAGCATCCATAAACCTGTTCACCGGAACATTGAACTACGTTAAATTCCGAACCCCATCGGTCTTAGTACAGCCCGTTCACCGTCACAAGAAGCCGATAGGCTCCGACGTGGCCGTCGTTAGGGTTCCGCCGCAGCTGGCCGAGTCCTATTACCGGCGAAATTTCGACGGCTCATCGGAGTTCTTCCCCAAGGACATTAACCTGGTTCTCAACAACAAACTAAACCTGGGCACTTTCATGGCCGTCCCCAAAGAAAGCCTCTCAACCTGGGAGCCCGACAGCGGGGTTTTCCCGACCAATCATGCGATACTAAGCATATGGGACGCTAAGGAAGTGTACAAGGTTCAAGTGAAGGGTTTGTCGGCGTTGAAACAAGCTTGCTTTTTGGGAACTAGGGTTTTGGACAGGTTGATCCCATGGATAAGGTTGCCTTCTGTCCCCAATGTGTCCAAGAATTTTGGGTATTATTTCTTGTTCGGGCTTCGCATGGAAGGCCAGAGTGGTTCGGAGATGATGGAATCGTTGTGGGCGTTCGCCCACAACGTGGCTAGAAACGACCGACGAGGTTGCGAGTTGTTGATAGCGGAGGTTAGCCCGGATGACCCTGTCCGAAGGGGAATCCCGCACTGGAAGAATTTTTCGTGGCAAGATTTGTGGTGCATCAAACACTTGAATTTAGTTGGGGATAATAATAATAATAATAAGGCGGCTAACATCGTACATGATTCTTCGGAGGATTCGATTATGTACCATGATTCTTCTGCTCTCATTTTTGTTGATCCTCGCGACATTTGACGACGGTTTTTATTTATTTCATTTGCATGCTGCAATTTGTATACTTCTATAATATATTTTAAGTCAATTTTATTCCTGTGCCTATACTAACGGACTAACGTCCTGTTTGGTAACATAGTTAACTTATCAGCCAATTTTGACTTATTTGACTACTATTAGTTGTTTGATTTGGTTAAACAATCAATGTGGTTGATTAATTAGCTTTTTGTAAAATTTTATTGCTCCAAAATTATAAAATTCAAAAGGCTGTTCAAAGCAGTTTTTTCGTTTAGTTGAGAATGCCATTTTGCATGTAATCAACTATCAGCTAACAGTTAATTTACCAAACATTTTTCTATAATTAGCTAATGTTATCAACTAGCCAAACTATTATTAACTCAATCAGCTAACAACTATTTACCAAACACCCCCTAACACCCTTGTAGCCTAATGCAAGAAGTGTAATAATAATCAATAATCTATCTATATAAAAGCATTTGTTGCAAAAATGGAAAAAAAAAATGTTTCCCACAACCAATGGGGATTGGAAAAAAAATGACGCCGTTTTGAGTAAATGTGAAATTCTGCATTGCTTGTGGGAAAATCTTTGTTCCAATCCCCATTGGTTGTTCAGTTTTATCAGAATAAAAATAAATAAATAAATAAATAATTAGTATTTAATTTTTTTAACAAGATTATAATTAATCAACTTCTTGCAAATTTCCTCCGTATAATTCAGATGCAAGAAGTGTAATAATTTTCTTATTAAAAGGAGAAAGGATGAGAAAAATCCCTCACTCAACTTTCAACTCCAACTGTACATTATTCATAACACTCCGCAAGTGTAATAGAATGGAACATATTGAAACAACATTTTTCTTTTTAGAAAATGATTAGGCCGGGGACATTTTTTAATCTAGATAGTATCATATTTCAATCCCTATTTGATTATCAAAAATGTTACATTACTTCAAAACATTATTATTATATACTTCTTCTCCCAACATGATTATATACTTTGTAAAACTCTTGCTAATAGAGAGAAGCTTGGGAGAACCTAGCAAATTATACTGTAGGCCATGAATAAATTAATGTTCATTTTGAATATATTGAAAGTTCATTATTTGATTGTATATATTAAATAATGAACATTCAGTATATATATAAACTAGTAATTCACCCGCGCGCGATGCACGGGAAAAAATTATGGTATTATAAATATAAATAAAAAATAAAAAAATTAAAATATTTTAAATTATTTAATATAATAATATTTTTGAGCTTCCATTGGTCAAGTATTTATTATTTTTATAGAATACAAAATTACAATTAAAATTAAAATTATAATTATAATTATAATTTTGTATGGTTAATATAATCTCTAATTATGTGCATATTCAAATAAACTTATGGAGAGAATTTACATAATTACATTGATTTATTCTTAATTGTATTTCATCTATATTATAATTTTCACAATACGAATAATAACTAAGAGAATTACATTTGGAAAGAAAATTTCAAATTTTGTATGTGTAAATTTAAACTCTAATTGAACATATTTTTTATATGATTATATAATATATAGCTATTTTATTTTTTAAAAGTATATTTTTTATATGATTATATAATATATAGATATTTTATTTTTTAAATGTTGTGTTTTTTTTTTTTTCACAATATGAATAATAACTAAGATAATTACATTTGGAAAGAAAATTTCAAATTTTGTATTTGTAAATTTAAACTCTAATTGAACACATTTTTTATATGATTATATAATATATAGCTATTTTATTTTTCAAAAGTATATTTTTTATATGATTATATAATATATAGCTATTTTATTTTTTAAATGTTTTGCTTTTTTTTTTTTATAATAAAGGATGTTGTGGCATTAATTGTAACATTAATTATTTTCCAAACCATATAGCTTTATTATATAAAGGATAATGAACCTTCAAAAAATAAACATTATTCAATGTATTAAAAATAAACATTTACTATATTAAAAATGTAACTTATATTAGTAGTTTTTTTTTATAAGGTGCACCACAGTTTATAGTACAATGATTGAGTTTAGACTTTTAGTTGGGATGGACTAAATGCTTCAATTATCATTATATACTAGTAAGAGAGCAATTACGAGAAGAAATCAGTAATCATTCTTCGCCTTTTTAATATAAATGAAAGAAGAGAAAATTACATCCTCCCACATGCTTTGTCGAGTCGGAGTGTGGGGGACCCTTAGGGTTGGGGATTCAGCATTTTGGGGTAAGAAAGAAGAGAAAACAAATAAAGGATAAACAAGATTATTTTAATACTAATACGAATTGTATTACATGTTCTCATATTATTTTATATTTTTTTTTTATTTTAATGTGTTAATTGATTATTGTTTTAAAAAAAGTATCACTTTATTTCATATTTTTTTTCTGTTCAAATCATTAACGTGTCGATCTCCAAAGCTTTCGGCTAAAGAGCTATTTAATAATTAGCTTTTATGAGTTTAAAAACATGCATGCGAGTCTAATGAATTAATCCTTTATTCTCAAAAAAAAAAAAAAAACATGCATGCGAGCGAGCATCAAAATTGATGATGGCTTAGTACTACGTTGCACCGCATGATGCGGGGGTTAGCTTTACCACATTTCCACTAGTGGAAATTATGAAATTTCCGACCACCTGAAAGTGATTTTAAATCAAGTTGATACCAAAAAGTGATCGAAAATAGCAACAAAGGTTTTTCCGGACACCAAAAGTAGTCGAAACAAGGTTTTTGACTTGATTTAAGATCACTTTTAGATGGTCGAAAATTTCATAATTTCCAGTAGTGTTCCGAGCACTAGGCCAAAGGACCACATTCCCAATAACTTAGCTATGTGGTTTCCACACAATTAAAGCTACCTTCTCATCTTGCTTTTCTTTAAAAATCATAAACTAAAACAAAATAAAGTTTTTGTGTTTCACCATATTATATGCTAGATCGCATGAACTTGTCCTTATGCTTTCGCACAAGGAATATATCTCAAACTCAAACGATCAATATTCGTGACAAAGATCAAACTCTATCGTACTTTTGTTGAAAACAAGTCTTAAGCTGACTTTATCATACCCATTATGCCACTTTCTAAGTGATGTAAAAGAAAATATATATATATATATATATATATATATATATATATATATATATATTTTAATGTATGCGTGGCTAACAAACTTGCTACATACTTTAACAAGTTTGCTAATGGCAACTTTTGATGCCAAAAGCTGTTGCATCATTATTATTATTATTATTATTATTATTATTATTATTATTATTATGCATAGGAGATTAATGTGCATAACTATCTGGTTTATGGTATGTACATACTGGGGGTATTTGTTAAATGGTTGTTAATTAGCTGATAACATTTAGCTGATTGAGTTAGTGGGTTTGATTAGTTGATTGTAGAAAAGTGTTTGGCAAGTAAAATGTTAGCTGACAGCTGATTACATATCAAATGACTTTCTCAAAAAAACTTATCAAAAAAGTTTCTCTGAACAACTTTTTGAATTTTAACATTTTAAAGCAATAAATTGTTACAAAAAGTTAATTAATCAAATAATCATATTGATTGTTTAACCAAGTCAAACAGCTAATAATAATCAAATAAATCAAAATTAATTAATAAACATATCATTTTATCAAACAAGTCCACGGTATAAATTGCCATCAAATATACCTCACATAATCCATACTCTAATCGTACAACAATAAAGATATTTAGTTCAAACATTGGAATTAAAATGATAATTAGAATCAAATACTTGATAACTGTAATGGATATAAGTTGAAGAAATCTCTTTGTTTGCATTTGTTTGAATATATATTGTTGGATCTCAGCGATGCACTATGCTCACGAGATCACCCATTCAAGGATTGTCGGAAATCAAGCACGCTTAACCACAGAGTTCTCTGTTACCTGGTTACTAACTTACTATATCCTACTCAATAAACAATGCATATTTAATGCATAAACAATAATATTTTTATTTGTTTTATTTTTTCTTCCTCAATTTTTATTCCACTATTCAAAAGTAGGAAATGAGAAGGATAATGAGTTTTATAATTACTAGTATTTTCGCCCGTGCGATGCACGGGATAGATTTGTTATAATATATTAAAAATATTTGGATTGATATATAATTATTTAAATTAGAACATTAAATATTATACAGTGCAATGGAAGATATGTTTTGAATTATTTATGTGTTTTGATGTTATCATTGTTTGAATTTGAGCAAATAATTGCTCAAATTAATAGCTTATGTGTAAATGTACGCATGCGATGCAGTAACTTTGGAGATTTTATTTATCATTGTTTAGTGCTTTTTTTTTATAAATTAGGCAAATGTGTTCGTTCTCTAGCAACTCAGTTATATGAATGAATTGCTATCTTAATTCATTTGTATGGAATATATATATATATATATATATATATATATATATATATATATATATATATATATATATATATATATATATATATATGTCTAGATATATAGCAATTTTGCCATTTAAAAAAAAAACATAATATCAACGATTGTATTTACACATTATTGAAACCTGTTTGTAGATGACATCGGTTGTAGCAACGCAATCCTGTCCATCATCGTATAGAGCTAACACCTTCAGTCTTTCAGGATAGGTGACTCGGATGAAAATATATAATGGTAGAGTATTAGTCAATTAGCGATCCTTTTATATTTTAAGTCAATTAGTAATATCAAATTCATTTTCAGCAAATTATTCTTTTATATTTTTAGTCAATTAGTCAATTAGAATATCATATGCAGTGATATTTTTACCTAATTTTTGTTTAATTTTTAATTGATGATGTATAATATTATTATTGAAATATTTACGTTCCATTTTTAATTTATCTTTAATATTGTTTAAAATATGCATTTACTATTCATGATGTAGAATTATTATTGAAATATTTCCGTCATATTTTAGTTTCCGTTCCATTTTTAATTAAAATGTAATGATCTAACCATTTATTTTTTTCATATTAATCAATTATGGATCATTTTTTATTTGCAGTCAACTATTAGTATTCATTTCTTTTTATATTTTCAGTCAATTTGTAATGCCATATTCATTTTCAGCCAATTATTCTTTCTTTTTTTTTTTTTAATTTTCATTCAATTAGTCAATTAGAATATCAGATGCAGTGATATTTTTACCTAATTTTCGTTCCATTTATAATTGATGATGTAGAATATTATTATTGAAATATTCCAGTTTCATTTTTAATTTACCTTTACTATTGTTTAAAATATGTATTTACTATTGATGATGTAGAATATTATTATTTAAATATTCCCTTTTCATTTTTAATTTACTTTCACTTGATGATGTAGAATATTATTATTAAAATATTTTTGTTCTATTTTTAATTTTCATTTCACTGTTTAAAATTGTGAAAGATTTATGACATAATTGTGATTTGATGTATTATATTGTATAATATTATTGTGAAAAATTAAAATGCAATGATCTGACCATTTTCTTTTCTATTTTAGTCAATTATGGATCATTTTTATTTTCAGTCAATTATTAATATTCATTTCCTTTTCCAATTAACCTAACTTCAATTCCTTTTTTTTTTCATTTTTAATTTTCAGTAAATTATTAATATTCATTTCTTTTTCCAATTTACCTAATTTCCATTCCATTTTTAATTGATGATGTAGAATATTATTGTGAAATATTTATGCTCCTTTTTTTCATTTTTTTTTAAAATTTACCTTTACTATTTACTATTGTTTGGATAGGAAATCAAGTAAATAGGATTTTGTTTTTAATTATAGTATAGATTTGACCGTGAGGTTGTAACATACATATATGATGAATTGGCTATATTATAAATTGTTTAAATTTGTTATATAGGGTATTATGTTACGTGAGAGCATTGAATATGGAAACAATATTACTAAGATTTTAGTTGATTTCTACTTTACATTTGCTTACAAAATAAGTTGTATTAAATTAGTTGGTGATAAACATCCAAAAATTCTACACGGTAATACCATACATAATATTACCAATTATGCTATTATGTTATTACCTAATAAATATATATCTTTTCTACACGGTATTATAAATATATAAAAAAAAATACGGAGAATTTGCAAACAATAATGTTACCAAAAATATTATTATATTAAAGAATATAATTAATATATCTGGAAGATCATATAGGGCACTCTTTGATCCTAAATCAATAAATAATTAGTTATATACACATTTAGCAGTACTAATGTTATTACTAATACTTTATATATATCTGCAGTATTGAATCTTTAGTGTGCGATAAGAATGAAATAATCAGTTAAATGATGCCTTTATTTGGATGCACTAAGACTATTACAGTGCTCCATCACTTTGCAAACATGTACAACTTTGCCTTTATTTTATACTTTAAATTATACTTTGCTTATCCTTTAGATTTTAATGTATTATTTTAAGCTAATTTATTTATTAACATTAAAAATACATTTTAAAGTGTGACAATTTATACTAATAAATCATTTTAAAAAGTGGCAAAATATGATTTTCTAATTTGTTGTCACTGCATCAATTTAAAAAAAAAAAATTGTTGCTATTGTTTACCTCGATCATCTCATAAATATCCATAATTTTTATTAGAGGGGTCTAATCAACACATAAACTGGAAAAAAAATGACAATCATAAACAAAACATGTACAAAAATAAATGATAAAAACATTATGGTAACGATTAAGACATAATAAATTTACATTTCCAAAAAATCGCAAAACTCTGGAAATCCTGATTGAAAAGGAACTGTGTATCAAGAGTTACATATCTTGACATAACTGGCTAATCAAAAAGAACATTCATTACTTGTCCTTATTCAAACACTTTCAAATATAAAGAAAAATTAAAACACTTGTGTTTAGATTAACTCTTCGTATCATTTTTAACTCTACACAATTGCATAAGAACAACCATAGGATTTGCAAGGCCAAAATTTAAAAATAAATAAATAAATAAATAAAAAAGGTTTCAACTCTTGGCCTTGGTATATGTTGACCCCACACTGTAGCTTTCAATTGATTGTCCCTATAAACAAATAAACTACGGAGTACTTAATAAAAATACATATACAAAATACAATAAAAATAACAAAATTAGATAATTTACTTTGTATCCACGTACAATTAGAAAATCAATAAGTTAAGAAGGCTTCCCTGCAATGATTTTATCCAATGGGGAGTATATCTCAAGGACCCTACCAATAACGTCAAACGTGTTAATAAAAAAAAAAATCAGATGTAGATTAAAATTGTAAATGAAACTTACCAACGAATTGTTTATCATCTACAAACTTCAAAGATGAAAATGATTTCAATAAATAAATTTTTCTAGAAAAGTTGTCATTTTTTTTATATATTATTTAACCAAAGTAGCATAGTGAAATTACAACATAAAATAATGAGTGCATTTTTTGAAAATATAGAAATTACTTATCACCATAAAATTTTTAATGGCATAAACTTTTCATTGTTTGAAAAGCTTACAGTACTTACCAACATGTTCCCTTGGTATATGAGCATGAAGTTCCCTACAATGAAGTAAAAAAGAAAATTGTTATTTTGTAATTTATTTTTGCAGTATAGGAAGCAGCTTTGTAATGCATCTTTTTCCCAATTTCATATACAACACGACTTCTAGAAAAAAGCAAAATCGAAAAAAAATACCATTTGATAGGAAAATGTGCACTCTCTAGATTTTATGAAATCACCCCCTTTTCTCTATGGGACTTCATATAGGTGCACACCAATCACGATCTAATAGCTTTGAAAGTCTTCAATGGAGAAATATCATATGCAAGAATAAACATTGGATTCGTATAAAAAAGCAAAATTGAAAGAAAAAAAAATCTCTTGATCGTGAAACATGCACTCTCTAGATTTTACGGATTCACTCCCCTTTCTCTATGTGACTTCATATAGGTGCGCACCAATTGCAGCTCTGCAAGTCTTCAATGGAGAAATTAAATGTCCTGGGCAAGAATAAACATTGAAGCCGTAATAGTTGTATGTTAGTATACATATCTATATCTCTATATATAATTACTCAATATAAAAGAATTAATAAATGAATATAAGAAAAAAATATTATCAATTAATAGATTTACCAATTAGATTAATACTTGAATATGGAAACAATATTATCAATTAATAAATTTTAATTAATTTCTATTTTACATTTGGTTACCAAATAAGTTTTACAACAAAAGTTTGGGCGGGAAAATGAAATAGGAGGATTTTACTTTTATATATATATAGATTAAAAAATTTGAATTCAATAGTAAGATAACGAACGTAGTAAATGAACATGGTAATGAATATCAAATCCGATAGAATAGTACAAAAGATCTGAACCAAACACCATCTACGTTCATTGATCTCTAATTCTATCTCCACTAATATCATGCGAGTACACTAATCTCCATTTCATATATACATAGAGCCATAGAGGACGTTGGGTATTTCTTTCATCAATTAAATTTTTCAAAAATTATTTTCAATGAAAATATTTGACTATTTGCATAAAAAATTAACATGTTTGATGTTACTTTAAAAACATGAAAATTAAATTATCTAGAAAATTAATTAAGATATTTAGTTCGTTTAAGTTTTCTTATAAAAAATTTTAATTTAAAATATCTAATATATCTTTACTATATACCAACATTTATTAAAAACAAATAACGAATAATGGAGAGTTTAATAAATCGCTTATAAATTAATAAATTATATGTCAAAAAATTCCAATACGTTTGCAACAAGAATATTCAAAATAGTATGTATGTAAAAATAAAATTTTAAAAAAGTGTTGTGAGAGACAAATTTCTTCAATAAAGAGTGTTAGTTGTTATCCTTAGTAATGGTGAGAAAGACAAACTTATATTTATATGAGACTTTTAACTTAGCCACCAAAAACAATAAATAAGTAATCTATATATCTATATCTATATATATATAAAAGTAAAATCCTCCTAACAAATTTCCCCCCCAAAACTTTTGTAGTAAAGTTTATTTGGTAAGTAAATGTCAAATGGAAATTAAATAAATCTATTAATTGTTATATTATGTATGGTATTATATTCTATAATATAATTGAAAATATTATTGTTCAAATATAATAAAAATCTTATGAAATAATGTAACCATAATAAAATAAAAATAATAATCTATCTATCTATATATATATATAAGGGAAAATGGCACTTTTTCCCCCTTTGTTATATACTTATAGCACTTTTTCCCCCTAAATTATTTAAGTGGCAGTTTTTCCCCCTGATATATTAAATGGACATATTTACCCTTAAAATAAATATTTCATTTATTTTTCTTCTCCAACAAATTATAACCACGATTTGAAAAAATAAAATACATTAAGTGTTGAATTTAGAATATTTTAAAAATAAAAAAATAAAATTTTAAAAGAAAGTTTGAACCAACCGTTCAAATTGGATCCAAAATCGTGAACCGACGGTTCAAAATAAAACTCAAACCGCGATTATATATACTTATATGTGAGAGTCAATATAAATGCGGAAAAAAACATACACTATTTGCAAATATTATAATTCTAATTTAAGCTATTGCTAGTAGTTGTTCCGATTTGAACCTCCGGTTCACGGTTCAGGATCCATTTTTTTCCAGTTCACGATTTTAATAAACGGAAACCCAAATATTGGGTTATGTTATGAATCATAACCGAAATTTTTTAATTTGATTGCTATAGTGTTTGGTTCAGTTCGAACCGAACCGTGGTCATCACGACGTATAAGCAATAATTTGTTGAAGAAGAGAAATAAATAAAATATTTGTTTTAAGGGTAGAAATGTCCATTTAATATTATCAGGGGGAAAAACCACCATTTCTATAATAATTGAGGGGGCAAATGTGAATGCATGAATAACTGAGGGGGAAAATGTGCTATAAGCATATAACACAGGGGGAAAAAGTGCCATTTTCCCTATATATAAAAGTAAAATCCTCCTAACAAATTTTCCCCCCAAAACTTTTGTAGTAAAACTTATTTGGTAAGTAAATGTCAAATGGAAATTAAATAAATAAATAAATAAATAATAATAATAATAATAATAATAATAATAATAATAATAATAATAATAATAATGTTATTACCTTAAATAAATAAATTATTATACTTTCCCTTAAATAAATAAATTATTATACTTTCCTTTTGAATTAGTATTTTCTATCTATAAATACAAGAGCTTCTTCAATCAAAGAATCTCAGACTCATCTTTCTGCTTTCTTTTTGTATGAATTTTCTACATTTTCCTAACTATATTCTCACGTACTTCAATATGTTTTGCAGTTTGGACATCATGAATAGCTTCATCAACGAGAGGTGACTCGCTTGGCCCACTACAACAAGAAGCCGATAATCACTTCCCGCGAGATCCAGGCTGGCATGAGATTGGTTCTTCCTGGCGAATTGGTAAAGCACGTTGTCTCTCTAAAAACACTAAAGCAGTCACCATATTTACAAGCTCTTAGATGAAATCATTTAAATCTATGTTTTGTTTTATATAATCTCAATTAGGGATTAATAGATGTAAAGTAACTTGGATTTGAGTTTAATTTCATATTATTCTTCCAAAATGGTTAATTTCATATTATAAGTATTGTTATCTATCTTCAACTATCAGTGAATCGATTAGCATTCTCAAAAAAAAAAAAAAATGAATGTCTATATCTACGTGCATTTAAGATGCAACATGTGTATGATTCATTAGGCTTTGAGGCAGGAGAACACATCTGGGTACATTGGTAGATCTGTATCTCATTGCAAAAAAATATCCATACAATTAATTAATTAATATAATTACAATTATCATTATTCTAATTCAAAAAAAAAAACTAAGAATTAATTGTAATAATGAAATTTGTTATTAATATTCTATTACTAATTGACATAGAAATCAGACTAAAAGAAAAATGAAATTAATATTAAAAATGGACTCGAATTAAAAAAATGTGTTTAATAAGTAAATAACTAATTTGCTATACAGAAAATTAAGGTAAAGGAAAAAGAAAATGATTATTAAACATTGTACCAGATTGTTTTTATGATTGAAACTGAATATTACAAACGTACCAGATTGTTTTTATGACCAGGAATAAGAATGAATTTTACACACAAGAATCTATTATTAATATTCTGTTATACTAATAGGCATGGGAATCATGCCAAATGAAAAAAGGATTTAATATTAAAAATTTATTAGAAATATAACACAGTTTTCCCTACGAAAATATTAGTAACCACCAAATGAAATATTAGGAAAAAATTATGAAGAAAAAAGAAATGGAAACAAATATTAACTCTTTCTATGAATGTAAAAAGGAAATGAATATATCCATATTTCACTTAAAATATAATCAGTAATTATATTATATTATTATAATTATATTAATTATTTATGAAGAAAAAAGGAAATGAATATGAAAGGAAAAAAATAAAATTTAGACACGAAAATCTATTATTAATATTCTGTTATACTAATAAACACGGGAATTAGGCCAAATGAAAAAAAAAAGATTTAATATTAAAAATTTATTGAAAATATAACACCGCTTTCCCTACGAAAAAATTAGTAACCACCACGTGAAATATTAGAAAAAATTATTAGGGAAAAAGAAATGGAAATGAATATTAACTCTTTCTATGAGTGAAAAAGGAAATGAATATATTCATATTTCACTTAAAATATAATCAGCAATTATATGATTATAAATATTATAATTATATTAATTATTTATGAAGAAAAAATGAAATGAATATATTAATAGTTTACTGGAAATATAATCAGTAATTATATTTTTTATAATTATATTACTTTTTAATTATGTGAAAATGAATATTAATTCTTTTTATGAACGAGAAAGGAAATGAATAAAAGCTAGGGCGAAAGAGGAATATCATAATTGGTTTCTTTCCCAACCAAATGCCATTTCACAAAGAAATCTATTATTAATATCATGTTACTAATCGACATGGAAATCAGGCCAGTTAATCGACAATTATTAAAAAAAATGAATAAAAATCAATATTAATTCTTTTTATGAAGGAAAAAAAAAAGAAATATATATATTCAAAAGGAAATGAAATATGAAGAAAAACGAATGAATATGTTTATATTTCACTAAAAATATAACACAGCTTTTGGCACAGAAATCAGACCAAAAGAAAAAAGAAATTAATATTAAAAATGGACTCGAATTAAAAAAAAATGTGCTTAATAAGTAAATAACTAATTTGCTATACAGAAAATTAGGGTAAAGGAAAAAGGAAATGATTATTAAACACGTACCAAATTGTTTTTGTGATTGAAAATGAATATTACAAACGTACCAGATTGTTTTTATGACCAGAAATAGGAATGAATTTTACATACGAAAATCTATTATTAATATTATGTTACTAATAGGCATGGAAATCATGACAAATGAAAAAAGGATTTAATATTAAAAATTTATTGGAAATATAACACAATTTTCCCTACAAAAAAAAAAAAAAAAATAGTAACCACCAAATGAAATATTAAGAAAAAATTATGAAGGAAAAAGAAATGGAAACAAATATTAACTCTTTCGAAAAAAGGAAATGAATATATCCATATTTCACTTAAAATATAATCAGTAATTATATTGTTATATTTACATTAATTATTTATGAAGGAAAAAGGAAATGAATATGAACAGAAAAAAATGAATTTTACACACGAGAATCTATTATTAATATTTTGTTACTAATAGACACAGGAATCAGGCCAAATGAAAAAAAGATTTAATATTAAAAATTTATTGAAAATATAACACCGTTTTCACTACGAAAAAATTAGTAACCACCACACATGAAATATTAGGAAAACATTATGAAGGAAAAAGAAATGGAAATGAATATTAACTCTTTCTATGAGTGAAAAAGGAAATGAATATTACTCATAATGAATAAATATATGAATTATTATACATAGTAGCATGGAATTAATTAGTAGGACAATTATATTAGGTAATCTAATTAATAATTTACTTTTTTTAAATTATATTCTCTTTTAATAATGAATATTTTTTTAAAGTATATACACAGATTATGCTTATCAATATAGAATTAAAAGTGTATAGATGTATAATATTATTAGTACAAAATCAATTATACTTGCCTTAATAATTAATTATTAATATTATTGCCTAATAATTATGTGTTGTCACCTTTTTCGGGGTAATTATTATGGTAATTTATATACATATATATTTTTATACTTAATGTATAATATTATTGGGCACAAAATAAATATACTTACCTTAATATATATATATAGATTATTTTTAATATAATTTCCTAATTTATTAAAGGTAATTATTCTCATAATTTTTCTTTCATTCTTTTGTGTAATTATTATGGTAATGTATTTAAATATTAGAAGAGAAAAAATGTTATAATTAATATAATTAATGAAATTATTATTGTAATTGCCACAATATTTGTTAATTATAAATAATATAATTAAGAAATTTGAGAAATATAAGGTTTCTTCCGTAGAAATATTTGTGACAATTTCATTAAATTATAATTAATAAAATATGAAATATAATTAAAGAAATGAAATTATAAAATTAACAAAACATGAATATTTATAATTTTTTTAAAATATACATACATACACTTTTTAAATTTCTAAATATAATTTTTTAAGTATAAATCTATCAATATAAATTAAAATTAATGAAATTATATTATAATTTTCCTATATACATATTAATAAATATTATGTGTATATACAATGTATTATACAATCATATAAGGATATGCGTCCGATTAGAGTTTATATTTGTTCATACAAAATTTAGAATTTACATTTTTATTGATTTCTAAGTACAATTCTCTTAGTTATTATTATTCATATTTTTAGAATTAATAATATATATATATATATATATATATATATATATATATATATATATATATATATATATATATATATATATATATATATATATATAATACAATTTGGAATAAATCAACTTAATTATATGAATTTTTTTCTATAAATTTATCTAAATATGTACATGATTAGAGATTATATTAACCATACAAAATTTAAATTTAAATTTCGTATGTTATGAAAATAGATACTTGACCAAATATATAAAAGTCCAACTATATTATTATATTGTACATTTTAACATTTTTTTATTTTAATTTTAAATTCATAAAAACAAAAAAAAAAAAAAACAAAAAAAAATTCTGTGCAACACACGGTAAAACACTACATTTTAAAAAATACAATTTCATAAATATCATAAATTAATTAGTACAATATCATTTATATTTATAACAATTAAATAAAAAAAATAATTAATTTCAAATATATGAACCAATGATTTCAAAATGAAACTAATATACAGTTACAAATAAATATAGCATGATTTGATTTACTTTAATTAGTTTTAATTCCCTTAATGATATGACTTTTCTTTATCAGTTTTTTGTGGGAGACTAAGGGAGTGTTTGAGTTGCTGGAAATTATTATTATTTTTTGAATACTTACTAATAAAAAAAAATTAAAATATTTTTTACCCCCCTCCCCTTCCCCCAATAACATGTGTAAATCTTATATTTTTTAAATTACAATTTGATAAATATTATAAATTAATTAGTAGAATATCATTTATGTTTATAAATTATAATAATTAAAAAAAATCCATATATGTGAACCAATGATTTCAAAATGAAATTAATATACAGTTACAAATAAATATAGTATGATTTGATTTACTTTAATTAATTTTAATTTCCTTCATGAAATGACTTTTCTTTTATCAGTTTTTTATGGGAGACTAATGGAGTGTTTGGATTGCTATAAAATACTTTAAAATAAAAATTCATACTAATAAAAATCATTTTAAAATATTTTTTTAACCCCTCATAACATGTGTAAATCTTATATTTTTAAAAAATACAATTTGATAAATATCATAAATTAATTAGTACAATATCGTTTCTGTTTATAATAATTAAAGAAAAAATAAATAATTGAAATATGTGAACCAATTATATCACAATAAATCTTTCAAAATTTAAAACAAAAGAACGGAAATTAAAAATAGAACGAAAATATTTCAATAATAATATTCTACATCATCAAGTAAAAGTAAATTAAAAATGAAAAGATAATATTTCAATAATAATATTCTACATCATCAATAGTAAAGGCATATTTTAAACAATAGTAAAGGTAAATTAAAAATGGAACAGAAATATTTCAATAATAATATTCTACATCACCAATTAAAAATAAAACTAAAATTAGGTTAAAATACCATTGCATATGATATTCTAATTGATTAATTGACGGAAAATAAAAAGAATAATTGGTTGAAAATGAATATGATATTACTAATTGACTGATATTTTACGATGATATATTTTCACCCGAGTCACCCATTCTAATGGACTGAAGATGTTAGCTATAGACGATGACGGACAAGATTATGCTGTTACTACCAATGTCGTCTACAATATGAGGTTTTAATAATGTGTAAATACAATTGGTGATATTATGTTTTTTTTTAATGACAAAATTGCTATATATCTACACACAAAAAATAAATAAAAATTTTTAAAGCAATTTAGACAAAAAAAAATAAAAAATAAAAAAATTCATACAAATGAATTAGGATAGCAATTCATTCCTATAACTGAGTTCCTAAATAACGAGCACGTTTGCCTAATTTATAAAAATACTAAACAATGATAAATAAAAGCTTCAAAGTTACAACACTGCATGCGTATATCTACACATTAGCTATTAATTTGAGCAATTATTTGTTTAAATTCAAGCAACGATAACATCAAAACATATAAACGATCCAAACTATATCTTCAATTGCACTATATAATATTTAATGTTCTAATTTAAATAATTATATATCAATCCAGATATTCTTAATATATTACAACAAATTCACGGGCGAAACCATATCTTTAATTGCACTATATAATATTTGAGTTATTACTGAAAAAATCAGTCTTTAATCACGGTTAATTGTATGTTACTTTTTTCCGAGTCACCCATCCTGATAGTCTGATAGTTTTAACTTTAGACGATGATGGATAAAATTCCGTTACTACTACCAATGTCGTCTAGCTATAAAGAGATTTTCAATAATGTATAATTTAAGCCATTGATATTATGTTTTTTTTTTATATACAAAAATGACAAAATTGCTATATAGCTGATCTACATAGAAAATATATCTTCCGTATAAATAATTTATATAACTGAGTTGCTAGACAACGAGCTAATTAGCCCAATTAATACAAATTATAAACACTGATATATAAAATCTCTAAAGTCACAACACCGAATGCGTATATCTACACGTTAGTTATTAATTGGGCAATTATTTATTCGAATTCAAGCATTGATAACATCAGAAAACATAATCGGTGCAACTCAATTCTTCAATTATATTATATAATATTCGATTTTATAATTTATACAATTGTATATCGATATAAATATTTTTAAAATTTTATAACAAATTCATTCCGTGCAACGCACGGGCGCAAATACTAGTTGAATAAATTTGATAGATCCCCAACTACCCAAAAAAAATAAAAAAAATAAAAAATAAAAAAATCTTAGCTTCCCTAGGTAGAATTTACTTTTCTATATATGTCAAATATTACACCAAACGTAGAAATAATTTTTTCACTTTTTAAATTTACCCAAAAGTTTGAACTTTCCTACTTACCAAAATCCTTTGGAAATATATTCAATACACTCCTTATGCAATACTCTATCAAATTATATATGGCAAATTATACGGTGGACCGCGATCCATAACGCATTGTGGTTCAGTCATCAAAACGGAGTCGTTTCTTTTAATAAAAAGAAACGGCACCAGTTCCACGCCGTCCGGAAAAAATAACTTTGATTGTATAACATATTCAGTTTCATTTTGTATACACTGCAGTTTCATTTCAACACAACTACAATTTCATTTCGATATAACTACAGTTTCATTCGATATTATACACTCAAATATGTGAAACTGTTATTCAGTTTCATTTTATATACACTATAATTTCATTACAACACAACTACATTATCATTTTGATATAACTACAGTTTTATTGCACAATATACACTCAAATATGTAAAATGTAATTCAATTTCATTTTGTATTCACTACAACTTCATTTCAACACAACTACAATATCATTTTGATATAACTACAGTTTCTTTAGACAATATACACTCAAATATGTGAAATTGTTATTCAGTTTCATTTTGTATACACTGCAGTTTCATTTCAACACAACTACAGTTTCATTTCAATTCAATTGCAGTTTCATTTGATAATATAAAAACAATACGTGAGACAGTTTTAGTTTAGATACACTGTAATTTCATTTGGTAATTAACACACCAAAAAATACGTGCTTCGTTAAGCTGTAACGACTATCTTTCTTTACTTAAAGAAAACGATGCCCTTTTTTTACCATGGTCCACAAAGCCACGATATAATTGCTGATTATATACCTACCCCAAATGTATTCAATAGTTATGATGTGGAACCGCGTTCACCATGCGGATAGTAAACACGGGATAGATTCTTAATTTCTAAGCTGTAGATTCATAACATCTATACCATACTGTAGATTCATAATTTCTATAATGTAGATTCATAATTTCTGTACTGTAGATTCATAATATCTGTACTGCGAAGAAGAAATAATGCGATTGCGAAGAGAGAAACGTCTTTAACAACAAATAAAAAACAAAATTATGAATCTACAGCATAGAAATTATGGATCTACCTATGTATTCACCATGCGCATGATGAACACGTTTCCACAGTATGATTTGCGAAATGTATTTAAATGGGCCTAAATATATGCATCTATAATCCCAATAATAATAGTGGGAGCGTTATGCTGTGCATCCGTATGCACCATGCATGGTGCATACGGATGCAAAAACGACGTCGTTTTGGTGTCTAATTTAAAAAAAAAAAAATCAAAATTGCATAACACACGTCCATAATTTCACTACGCATCCATAATTTCATAACTACACTTCCAGAATTGCATAACTACACATCCATAACTACACTTCCAGAATTGCATAACTACACTTCCAGAATTTCATAACTAAAAAATCCAAAATGAATGAATTAAAAATAAATAACATAATATTGTTGTTGGGAATCGAAACTGATTTTTTTTTAAGTAGGGCACACGTCTTATGCAAAACGACATCGTTTTTGCATCCGTATGCACCATGCAGGGTGCATACGGATGCACAGCATAATATGCCAGAATACTTCGGCCAAACTCAACTCAAAAAAGTTTGCGATTTTTCCCTTTGGAGTTTTTACATAATTTATTGTGTCTCATTGTGTTATTTATATATTAGAGAAAATTTCAATTTTGGTCACATGACTATAGGGGCATTGTTAATTTCAGCATTTGACTTTTAAAAGTGTCAATTTAGTACCTTGACTATGTAATTTTTGTCAATTTTGGTCACTCCGGCCGAATTGACGGTCAAATTTGGCCGAAAAAATTTAATCAAACATTTAGTCTATAATCTGAGGGGCAAAATCGTCTTTTAATCCTTTCTAGACTAAATGTTGGATTAAATTTTTCCGGCCAAATTTGACTGTCAATTTGGCCGGAGTGACCAAAATTGACAAAAATTACATAGTCAAGGTACTAAATTGACACTTTTAAAAATCAAGTGTTGAAATTAACAATGCACCTATAGTCATGTGACCAAAATTAAAATTTTCTCTTATATATTATCTATTACTCCGTATCTATTATCTATGCTTTCAGTGTATGTTGACCCATATCAATTTACACGGCAAATTATGCTATGTACTCACATTGCAAAGTGAATTCGAATTATATTCACAAATTTTGAATTTTATGTATTTTTGTGCTTCATTAGGTTGAGAAAGTATGTTTGAACAAATACTATAATGTAATAGAGTCAATAGCATTCAAGAAATGCTAGCTTGAAGATCAAAAAATACGGTGAGTATAGGGATGGCAATGTGCCCCGTCCCCAACGGGAATCCCCGATCCCCGCCCCGAAAGAGACGGGGATGGGGAAGATTTTCGGGGAACGGGGACGAGAACGGGGAACATTTGTGATTCCCCGTTGGGGACGGGGACGGGGATGGGGACACCCCTCCCCGCCCCACCCCCAAATAATTATATATATATATATATATATATATATATATATATATATATATATATATATTACATATATAAATATTGTTAGTATAAGTGTACTGTTGTAGTTAATTACATATATATAAGTGTACTGTTATAGTTAATTACGTATATATAAGTGTACATATATTGCCACTTATATATATAAGTGGCAGTATTATTGCACTGTACTATATACACATGCAGTATGCTATATATATATATATATATATATTATTTTAATTTTTGAAATTATGATTTATATTTTAAAAATTTTATTATTAAAATTTAAAATTATTTAACATTTTGTTTAGAAGTTGACGGGGAGTGGGGAATCCCCGTCCCCGCCTAATTCCTCGTGAGGACGGGGATGGGGAATATTTCTAATTTCCCGCCGGGGATAGGGACGGTGACGGGGACGGGGACAGGGAGTATACTCCCCGCCCCCGCCCCGCCCCGTTGCCATCCCTAGGTGAGTAGATTGGTCAAACATTTTTTTTATTTAGTATATAAGGGCATTCACAATAGTGGATTTTGGCAGGAGGTTTTAAAGCTTAGATAAAAATAAAAAAATAAAAATAAATAAAAAAATAAAAAGATATAGGAGAGAGTATTATGGGTTATTGCAGAAGATCATTGATTTTTGCAAAAAAAATAGAGCCCACCAGAAAAGCAAAAAGCTCCTTAGTGTGCGAGCACACCAGGTGCGCCAAGCGGACGTGTTAACCTGACACTTTTCTTTATTTTATTTTTTAGATTTTATTTTCTCTTTTTTTTTTTTCTTTTTTTCCCTTCCTTTTCATCTTCTCTTTCATAGTCACGCATACAAAAACTTCTCAAAAACTATGTCGATGCACCAAGGGTGGTGCAAGCATTAGGAGTTAAACCACAAATCTGCAAGGCACAACTATACCAACTAGGTTGTGTCATTATCCTAGCAACTTGCATACAATTAAATACGATTATACACTTCATACTAAATCATGCCATGGGACCTCTACTATATAGATAATAAGCAAGTTTCTTTACAAGGCATCAAACATTTCCTACCACATATCTACACATACATACAACAAGGAAAACCTTTCTATGAGCAATCCTTAGTCAAGTAGTTTGAAAATTGATTTGATAACGACAAAATTTTAAGTTTGACGACTCATAAAAACAGTCTATGGATCACATGACGTTCTTTACCCGAAACTCACTTTTGATTAGCGGTTGCAGGCGTTGTTAACATAAAAGTTAACTTCAAAAAAAAAAAAAAAGAAGAGCTTCTTACAAGTTAACAAACATTAAAAGTTATTGTTGAAAATGTAGTTTAGTCATCACCAAAGTCAGGCTCAGGTGGTTTCGGCGGTTTCATGGTTAATTTAGCAGATGTTTGGCGCTTTTTGCGCAGAGCATTGGTAGCAAACCTGGATGCTAACATGGTTGCGCGGAGGCCTGAATTGTTACTAGAAATCAACGCCTTAGTTTCATCATCGTCGTTGTCGTCCTCTTCCTCCTCGTAGTAATCCTCATCCACCATATTCTCATTCTCGTCAATCTCGCTGTTCCGAATCTCTGAAATCTTCCTCCTGATGTGGCGGCGCCATGCGGCTTGGATGAACACCGCCGCCCAAGTCCTCCACTGCTGTGAGTAAAACCGGAAAGTGTGCTGCACCTGCCGGCTGTGGATGCGCCTGAACTGAGTGGTGATGAACTTCAGTTCATCGGCTATCAGTGCAAACGCTTCCACTTCTGTCAAGGCCTTCACGGTGCGAGTTGAGGGAGGCAGGTTAGAGCCCGCTTTCGGATCCAGCGCCCATGTCAGCAGCTCCTCACCGCAGAAATCACTCTCTTTTAGAATGCCTCGGTTGAAGAAACCGCTTCTTCCACCGTCTGTCGTGATACTCTCGAGGCGTCCCCGGATCACGAAGAGCATCTCCTGGACTGGATCCCCTTCTCGAACAACGTATGTCTGTTCTGTGTATAAGCTTGGCTTGAGTCGCTCGCATATGGCATCTAGCAGCCGTTCATCCATGTTTGCAAAAAGAGGCACCTGCAATTCTCGCAAACACCCATCTCACAAACATGTCATGCTAAAACAGGCTAACAAATATGCTTACCCTTCTAACTAAATTCAAACACAGATGTCGCTTGATATCCCTCCTCAGGTCTTTTGGTAGATTTTGGACCAGACTCTCTTCATCTACTCCTCTCGTTTCCAACCATTTGAATTGTTCATAACGCCGAACTCTTTCCCTGAGCTCAGGTGGTAGTACTCTGTGATGCATCCATTGTTCAGAGTCACGCCTTTTTATCCTCATCTCTTCTAGCCGAACCGTTATAGATTGAAGATAGGTCTGTTGAATAAAACAAGATTCAAACAACCCTTACCTATGTCTAGTAGGAACTTGCATAAACACACAATCTTCAGATAAAGACACCGAGTAATTTCTAAACCAAAGTAAAGCAACCCCTACAAAATTCTCATAAACTTAATGGAGACGTACCTGCATGTTTCCAATGAGAAGAGAAAACAGAAGGAGCCCAAGAATGGCTAATGCTATTGAAAAGAGAACCTCCAGAGGATAAGTACTTGTTTGAAGCCCCTGCCCCAGAGTACTACAAAAAGTGAAATAGCAATCCAGTTATACTCCCGGGATTTCCTCATTTCCTAAAGTACTGATTTTGAACATTCAAAGTGAACATATTTTAAAAATCAAAAGCAAACAATCAGTTCATCCAAAGTGAAAAATAAATTAAATCAATTGAACAGTTTTTGTTGTTGCATAAATTGGTATGAAGAATAGCTTGCCTTAAATTTTGCAGGCCCCACCACAAACAGTAACAGTATTTAGTGACGAACTCCTCAGAGTCAACAACACCCGATGACACAGCTTTTGCATATATGCCATACTTAAATGCATCAACAGCACAATTTTTCTCGAGAACTTCTCGAGTGATGTTTCTCCAGGCTGCCATATCTGCCTCTCCTCTTTCATGCATACAATACAATAGAGAAAATTTTCCATAGCATTCCTCACTGACTTGACATGCATCTGCCCAGCAGGCATCTTTACGTTCTATAGCTAATAGATACCACAAGGCCCCAAATATCTGCATATTATAAGCAACAAACATATATATGTAAGCCTGAGATGATTTCCCTTGGTTTAGGTGAAGCTCTTGCATATGTGTTGTATCTTGGTTAAGTGCCACAAACAATACACTCTTGCAATAAGAGAGATGCTAAAATAAATAAATAAGGGCTCTGAGTGGTTCAGTAGGTTCAGAAAGTAGTTATGAACAGATACTACATTGTAATAGAGTCAGTAGCATTCAAAAAAAAAAAAAAGAGAAGTTTTTAGCACTAGATAGATATTGTATGCATCAATTGTGCAAAAACTCCCAAGTGGAAAGCATCTAGAAACGAAACTAATATTTGTTGGCCAGAAAGTAGTAAGGAAATGACATATGACCAACAGAGTCATTCATAAAGCTACTCACATGGCTAACAAGCACAAACCACAGCATATAGTATGCAGCGCCAGCCCAGGCAGTTTCTGCAAATACACCAGCAGTCTTTTTCAACTCTGAAGTTAGAGGTAGAAATCGCAAAAACCGAGGAATATACTGAAGAATGATAATGAGCACGAGAGCTCTCTTTGTGCCTAATACATCTGAACCTTTTGATCCATTAAGGAATCTCCAAACCACAATCTGCGGATTACAAGGAATTAAAAGATAAAATAAAATGAATAACAGATTTCCTAACTTGAGTAGAGCAATTTTCTTCATTTTAAACCAAGTCATTATGTTTGTGGTTGAAGAGCAGAGCCACAGTATATGATAATCATATGAAATGTCAAAATGGTGCAAGTAAAAGATGGATAAAAGAAACAAACCTGGGGAAGAGGAAGAATAGAGAGAAGATCAATGGCAAAATAACGATGTATGTATCTGCTAGCTATTTGTTTGGGATCTATTACAAGTTCACCTCGTCCAAATACTCGAGATGAGGGAGCAATATAAGCTGTGCGGAATTGTAGAACCATTCGGATAAGGTAAAATGTATCAATTAATGTCCGCAGAGTAGTAGTTGTATAGGCTAAACTCGTATCTAATTGAAGACAGTTATCTTCACTATTGAACACCAGAAGATAGAGAAACAGAGGATCAACTGATACTGAAAAAATACACGATATGACCAAAAGCCTATTCCAGAACAGGAGAGACTTGTCCTGAGGATCAAATATCTTTTTTTCCGAGACTTTGAGATCCTCGGGGAACACAGCTCGTGTGACTCCAGATTTTAGTGATCGCCCAAATGTCATTAGTCCTTCAGACCCTTTTATCATACCTAGTCTTATTGACGCTGAAGAGTTGGCAGGGCAACCAGACCCCACACCCTCTATACTAAACCCACATTTCATATTTCCGGCCATATCTGATTTAAATGATAACCTACAATCAAACTCCTCCAACCTATACCACCCAAGAATCACCAAAAAACAGATTTTATAACTTCAAATCATTTAATGTTCCAATGCCATCAGAAATCCACTGGCTCATCCATTTTGCATACCTCACAAATTTTTCTTTGTGCCCACCAATACACTGAGTCTTGAAGATTGTGCAGAACCAATTTCATGGACTATGAATGAAATGGCGATAAAACAACATATCAGCCAGTAGTTGAGAAAATTCCTGCTATCCTTTAACCGGCATGTGGGCACAAGAAATATCACATAGACCAAGCCCCTAAACTGCAAATTTATACAACGTATCATTTCATTGTATACCTGGAAAAAAAAAAACCCCCCAAAAAAAAAGTCCTGAAAAATACCAATTTGAGACAATCATATGATTTGATTAGATAAGATTTCATTCTTTCATTAATTATATTCTCCAGTGATCATTAATTACCAAAATGGCTGACACAATCCAATTATCATAACCAAATAAATAAGAACAAAAATCAAAACTGATTGCCCATGCACGCTAACAGTAATAATCATCCTATAGGAATATCAAAATTAATATTTGAACCCTGATTTTGTAAACACAGAATTTGAATCATTTAAAACGGATGCATAAAGGAGAATTGATCGCAAGACTAAGACGAATTGCATTTACCGGAAAGAGTTAGAAAAATTGCAGAGGCATGGTGAAAGAGGGTGAAATGAAGAACTTAGTTGAAGAATCGTTGGGTGATAGTTTTCCATAATGCTGAAACTGTGAGGGGCTAGGCTTGGAGGGTGGGAAATGGATCCTATTTTTGGATGGAAGCGCGCCAACTCAGAACGGTGTTTGAGGAGAAAATTTTTGTTCCAATCTTCTTCTCAATTAAATTGACACAAATTTCTAAGATGTAAAAAAAAAAAAAGGCAACATATTACATTTCCAAGCACCTAACTATAGAAGACACCGTTTAAATTTATATCATACTTAAATTAATTTTCATTCGCACTAGGTTGACCCAATTAAATGACAAAGTGTTAATTATATTAATTTTTTCATACGAGAAAAGGAGTTTCAAACTCACGAACTCTCAACCTCTCTTAAAAAATAAGAGTACACTACCAGTCATGTCAACTAAGCTGGTTTCAACTATTAGTTTTTAATCATACATCTTTATACATAATCTACCATCTAAGTACCAAGTGAATGTCTATGCAAACATGTTAAGAGCATCCATAGTAGTACATTTTAGATGATTTTTTGAACAGTAGCAATAAATTTTGGCTGATGAGAGCAATGGATTTTGTCTTATTTTTCCTCTTGCAAAACAAGGTTTTTTGCAGGAGGAAAAAAAACATGCGCGGAATAGCCCGTTTTGCAGCAACTTCGCGCCTCAGTGGGAGCGTGTTTCCCACGCGCCCGCTGGGACGCGTTAGAGCGGCCGCCAGTTCGGACTAAAACACACCTTTTTCTATTTTTTTTTAAGCGTTAGAAAATCTTTTTTTTTCTTTTCTTTTTCACTCCTAATTTATCTCTCTCCTACATGTCATTCTTAAAAACTGTGCAAAATTTCAACTACTATAGATGCTCTAAAGCAATCTTGTATTTGACTAATGATGATAATGGGTATAATTTGTTATAGCAGATGATGGTGAGAGTGTTGAACAAGTTGTTGATGTGAAGTGAGTAAAAGTTGGGGACATATCTGTACAATGAAGGGGCAATCAGTAATCACATGTCTCGTTACTAATTGCGTTCATGATATTAGGCAACGCGCTCAAGCACTTCAATGCCTAGTATCGTGAAGAGACAATGAGAGCAACAGGACTGTTGAGGCCGTCTACACATCATTTTTTTTTTTTTTAATTATTGGGGGTGTTTTGGAGAAAATAATTTATTTTCTCAAAAAGGTGGCTGAAAAAGTTATTTTGAACAGTTTTTTGAATTTTAGCATTTTGGAGTAATAAGTTGTTACAAAATGCTAATTACCCAAACACTCATATTGACTGTTAATAGTGAAATCTGAGCAATTCTAGCCCTTAATCCAATTACCTATTTAGTGATTTAATGTGAATTCAATCAACAAGTAATGTTCACCAAAAAAAATAAATAAATAAATAAATAAAAATAAAAAATAAATCAACAAGTAATGAACTTGATAATACAGATTCAATTCCTAGAGAAGTAGCTTGTGAGCTAGTTCGACTAATGTTGCATAACTTAGTTCACCTAAATAACGCACAATAATCAATAATTGAAAGCAATAAGAAGACTCTAGAAATTTGTTAACCCATTTTGAAAAAAACTATCACGTTTGGGGGGCAACACATGAAGAGATTGCCCGATTCTTCATTCAACTTCAAAGGAAGACAATTTACCAAATCACAATGATGTACACGAAGAACTCTCGATTTCACAGCTATACCACAGCCAACTGGCTGGAGAGTTTCTTTTTGAAGGATCGGTGAAGTGATCTCCCGATCAATCAAATTGAGGCTTCTCCTCAATTGCAACACTTCCGTGTTATCTTCATGTGATCAACAACACATATGCAACTACGAATTGATTATTGGCTTGACTTGGAGTTTTGTATGTCAAATCACTCAGTTTAGCCCTCTTGGATCTGCCTTAAAGCATATCTTGATTCTCCTCTATGTAAATCACCCCCACTTCATAATGAGAGAACAAACTTTAAGTACTTTTTTTTGGTAAAATATGTAACAGAATAACTGTCTTGAACTTCATATCGAACTATCCTCTTAACTGATTCAGTCATCAATTTTGCCAATTCTGCATGTCTGATATGAGGCTTCCCTTGAACTAACACTTAATACTTAGTTCAGACTCAACCTATTTAAGAACAAAAAACTTGAACTAAATCTTGAACTATATTTTGAACAATTGTTTTGTACCATAAACCATAACAACATAGAGGGGTAAAAGATATTCTTTTGTAACTTATTTTTACAAGTATACATTTTATTAACAAATAGTGATCAAACAATCCAAAATTGGCTAATAAGTTATGTTACAGTCATCTATGTACTAGGGTTGAGTTTATCCCTAAAAGATGAGCAATTGCAAGATAACATGGAGTTGATGTGTAAAAAATAATATTTAATTTTTTTATTATTACATGGGTTGCAAGCTTAGCTTGCAACTATTGCACCTGCAACAGACTTTTGTATTTTTTTTATTTGTTTTAGTTTTGAATTTATTTATTTATTTAGATGTTATATGAAGGTGTGATCCTTTTTAAAAGTGAGAGTGTATTGCAAGGATGTAAGCAAAATAGTAAAGAAATTACAAATTTGGTGATGTGAAAGTATAACAAACTTTTGAAAGTGAAAGAGTATTGCAAGGATAAAGATACCATAAGACTAAATCCATCCCTGAAAGGATAATGCTTGCAAAATGACGTGAAAGATGGTGTGATTTTTACTTTTTATTTTGTAAGGCATGTGATTTGCAAACTTGCAAAAGTCGGCAGCATGGCAACCTTTTGTATATTGTTTTTTACAATTTTTATTTGTTATTTTATTATTATAACTTATTATTGTATTTATAATATAATATAATATGAAAGCACTTTTACTGATAGAGTATTGCATGGATGTAGAGAGAATAGTGAAGAAATTACAATTGTGATTATGTGAGAGTGTAACCTACTTTTGAATATGAGAGAGTTGCAGGAATAAGGATAGCATGAGGATCCACACATCCCTGCAAGTTTACACTTGCAAGGTGATGTGGTCAAAAAATAGCCTAAGGGGGCAAGTTACATGTTTAAACACAATATTTTCTATAAATAGTAGCTCTCATGTCTAGGAGAGATAATTTTGTCAATAAAATAGTGTCGAAAAATATTTTTGAGGACTTCAAATGTTCAAATGAAAAGGAAAAAAAACATTTGCCCAAAGAATCGGAATCATTAATAAATTACTATTGTTAAGTTCGAACTTGAATAATTTGAGTAATAAGTCAAATTCGATTTGATCAAATATATTGCATTGTAAAATTTCTTTATTTTATATAAATGTGATCATAAAATTAAATTCTTATCTGAATATATTTGTATATTTATAAAAAGAATAAAATAAAAATTCTAAAAATTCTTCCCACAATCAAGCTTTCAAATTGGGATGATATCGGGCGAATTCATAAAATAAAACTCTTTCAAATTTCAACTAAATTTTAAATTTGTAGTACTCAACTTATTCGGTACAATTAGACCCACTAGTCCACTACCCATACTCCCGTATAAACCAAACAACCCTATATGATTTTTCCCCCATGTGTTACATGTTATATTAGCATGTTTTTGAAGCTTTGTTCAGAAGAAAATATGAAAGGGATCTAAGGATTTACCATCATTGATAGCTTCATTCCAACAATTTCAAGCCTTTAACCCTAGAGTAATCATTATCCGACTGACCTTATCTTAATGGACTCAAATCCCCATTAAATGTCAAATTTTTATCTAATCTTTCAACACATGAGATACTGCATATATTCAAAGTGTGCTAATTCAAAATTTAACTACAAACTAATAATCTAGTACAATATCTTTTTCATTTTCTTTAAAAGCATGAACTTTGCTCAAATTCAATTAATTGTTACACATGTATATTTGAGTGATGGAATATTAGTCCGGTTTGATAACATAGTTAGCTTATCAATTAATTTTAGTTTGTGTGATCATTATTAGCTGTTTGATTTGGTTAAACAATCAATATAAATGTTTGGTTAATTTTTTTTTTTTAACAAAAGCTGTTCAAAAGATTTTTTTTTTTCGATCAAGTTTTTGAGAAAATAAATTATACCCGTAAATGTTATTTTGCATATAATCAGCTATCAGTTAATAACTAATTTATTAATTAAACATCTTTCTACAATCAGATAATGTTATCAACTAGTCAAACCCACTAACGTTTATTTGCCAAACACTCCCTAAAATCACTCTGAAAAGGGTAAAAGAGTTGGTGGACTATGATTCTTGTATTTGAAAAGCACAAGTTTGACTCTTAGCTTAGCTTGTCAGTAAGCTCAACACCCTCTCGATCTAGCCACGGGATTTTCCTAATACACTTTACCTTTCCTGTGTAATTTACATATTATTATACAGAAGCGGAACTTACCCAATGCATTCTCTTGAATAGTGATTGCGAATTTCTCTCATCACATATAACGAGACACTTAGAATTCCTGGTGAGATTTTGTATGAGTAGAAGTTTTAAACATAATATATGGACTCAATTTCTTCCAATTGTATGATATATCTACTATTTTAATCATTGATAATTGTACTCGAAAATCAATCAAACACCCAACTTAATAATATTAACGAACCATCACAACCCCATATTATTTAACTTCTTTAAACACTTAATTTGTAACAACTCTATGTACTTATTTAGGCCTCTGAGATTCATTAAACTTGTCAATTGTCATCAACTATTCTTTTAGTATATAATAAAATAAATCTCGTAACCTTAACAAAAGAAAATCGTGACCCCTAACTTTAAATCATGTAGTAACGACTTGACATGCAAATCAAGATTTGTTTACTAATTGATCGAATAGTTTTATATTGACAATAAATCATTATTGTCCTCTAAATTAATTATTATTCCATGTCATGCATGCTGGACAGATTTGACTTAAATTTGGACGTGGGGAAGAACTTTATAATAGCCCATGTCATACAAATGATGAAAATACCTTTTTTTGTGGAATTGTGGGGTGTTACCATCATGGCTTTGATTTTTTGACCACCGGTATGATCATATCGATCTATTAATAATCTCTAACCAAAGTAATCATGCATCATTTGAATATTATTTTTACTTGTTACGGAATATTATTTTTCATTACCACTTATTCTAGCTACTAGTTATAATTTGCACATTACTCGATTAAATTAATGCATAACATGAAAATTAAAATAAATAAATACTTAAGTATAATTTTTAAATATTAAATAATTAATATAAAATTAAAATGATTTTTTCAATATAATCTAAATGAGCATTTTCAATTTGTAATAAAAATAGTAGTAAATATGAATATTGTCGTAGATAATTATAATCAATATTAAAAATAATATCCTAACAATTTTCATATTAAAATAAATTAAGTCCTCTTAATGCGATATTGATGAGTCAGTAAAACTTAACTTTTTTTTTTTTTTGTGTTAAAAGTGACAATGATTATATATAATAGGCTTATTGATGTTGTCTAATAGAAATTAAAGAATTATGCAATTATGTTAAATCATATGAATCGAAAAGTTTTCTTTGTATATATGATTGAGACTTCAATTGTTGTTATATATGAACTATTCATTTTGTAATTAACTCTCATTGATATTTTAAAATAATTTTTTTACACTATAATATTGATTAGATAATGAATCTTTTTCATTTAAATTTTTAAAATACTCAGAAATTTTGTATCATACATAGTAAATCAGCTTGCAATAAAATGTACATTATAATTAAAGCAATATAGATTTGGAATGAAAAATTAAAATTTGTGCTACAACAAATAAGGTTTGATTTAAGCTGAAAGAAGACATTGTATTCTTAAAACAATTATAGTATGACATTCACTTATATATATATATATATATATATATATATATATATATATAGTTAAAAGAAACAAATCAAATTAAGTAAATATTATTATATTTTACTGTTACCCCAAAGAAGAAAAGAGTTAAAAAGAATGGAAAAAAAAATTGACATAACCTCCATTTTGTTTACACTAATTTAATTGTTATAATAATAATATAAAAATAAAATATCAATCATCATTATTATTGTTGTTGTTGTTATTAAATGGCATGGGATCCATGTGCCATGCATGCCGAAAGACCGGCTAGCTTGTTCCCTTACGCCTATAAATACCGCATTAATCACAACATGAAGAGGACTTTTGGCAATTTCTATATAGCTTTACTCAGCTCGGGAACCTCTGGCATCACGCCTATAACCGAGCTTAACACCTTAAACCAACTAGCAGACTACGCAAGGGCCGAAACCCAGTCCAATCCAGTATTTCGTACGTATTCATAGTAAGCCTCGTATTTACTGTATCAATACTTAATGGCCAGGGCCCTCATAATTTGCACCATTCATTGCATTTTTCTAAATGGAAAATGATACATTCTCCTACCTGGTGCAAGTACAAACTCAAGAAACAAAAAACATGAACTAACTATAAAGATAGGTCCTCTTAATACGAGTAGTATCGATCTACTATAATCACAGTGTAACTTGTTCTCTAAGTACTTCATGTGGCAATAAAAAACTTAATGGATAAACCTTATGTTTATTCCATGTCCAAAAGATTTTTTTTTTTCTCAACAATAAAATAGATATGTACAAAATAAAATAATGAGAAAATATTTGAATGCTTTAAGAATTTATTAAAATAACTGAATGTATACAAATTTTAATTTACAAAGTTGGAGCAAGTCTAATTTTCTCAACAAAATTCCTAAACTTGAATGGTGGCATGCCTTTAGTCAAGGGATCAACAATCATCAACTAATTGCTTATTATATGCTTAATGATCACTTTCTTATCCTTAACACGCTCTCTTATGACCAAGTACTTGGTGTCGATCGATATGCTTACTTCGACTCCCACTCTTATTGTTCTTAGCTAGGAAGACCGCAACTGAATTGTCACAATAAACTTTTAATGGCTTAAAAATAGAGTCTATAACTCTAAGCCCGGAAATGAAATCCTTAAGCCATACACATTGAGATATAGCCTCAAACCATGAAATGAACTCAACTTACATGGTAGAAGTGGTGACAACTTTTCTTTATAAGTAAGTCTTGAAATTATATTTTGGGGTAAAATTTTTAGAGAAATGATTGCCTCACGAATGAGGATCTGCGAGAAGGGTCAATTTTTTTTTTATAAGAATTACATTTTCTCTTATAAGTATTACAATTTTTCTTTATAAGTCATGATCATGAACCCCTTAATATTTCATTTTGATTTAAAATTATTAAATTTTTATCAAATGTATCACATTTTTCTCAAAAGTATTATACTTTAATTTATCTCATAATAACAACTAATCAATTTATCTCTAATTAGTATTGCATTCTCATAAATAACTATTTCACCCTTAAATATTACATTTTTTCAACGTATTATAATCTTTATTATAAGTAATAAATAATTTATTCGTGATTATTATTACATTTTTAATATAATTATTACTTATCATCCCGATCTGACCCATTTCACAGATAAGAATTCGAAAGTCACCCATATTCGAGGGAGTAAAATTAAGCCGTGAATCACGTTGTTTTGATACTAAATTTTTTTTCCAAAAAAAAAATTAAAAGAAAATGAAAATAAAGAAATATCAGGTGACGTTAGAGCATCCACACTAGTGGATAATATGGGGTTAATGTCAAAACAATTATGTTGGGTGGGGTTAATAGCAAATGTGGGGTGGGGTTATTTGAGGAGATATTTGTCCTGCAAATGACAAAATAATGTCAAAAAAAAAAAAAAAACCAATGTTGTGCGCGTTTGCGCACAGCCAAGTGCCACACGGGCGCGTGCACTACACGCGCCCGTGTGGCGCGTCAGGCGCGCTAACAGCGCTGTCAGCGCGCCTGACAAGGCTTTATATTTATTTAATTTTTTTTTTAAGTCAGTTTTTTATTATTATTTTTTTCTTTTTTTCTCTCCCCTTCCACATTCTCTTTCCTAATCACTCTTACATTATCCCCTCATTCTTCCCAATTGATGTGGATGCTCTTAGAGCATCCACACTAAGGGGAGAATGTGGAGATAATGTCATATGCTTTCTTTTGAATGGGGTGAATAACTAGTGTGGAGAAGAAAGAATGGTGGGAAGAATTGCTCTGCAAATATGGGGAGCATAGGAAAAAAAAAAAAAAAAAAAAAAGATCACATGCTGTGCGCGTGCAGTGCACGCACCAGGCTGTGCGTCAGGCGCGCCGAACGGCACGCCTGACATACTTTTCTTTTTACATTTTTTTTGTTTTTTGTTTTTTGGTTTTGATTTTTTTTTTTTTTTCTCCCATTCCCAGCTTCTCTTTTCTAATCACTCTTACATTATCCCCCAATTCTCCCCAACCATTGTGGATGCTCTTAGAAGATTAGTAAAAAGCCTGGTTTTATGATGACAATGTTCCCTAAAGGCAAAAAGCGAAAGGTAATCTACACTGCAATGCCATGCATCTGAGTAAATAGTACAAGACAATGATTTCACACCCAAGTTTGAGTGAGAGAGAACAATGGCTTGCACTTCCAATTATTAAGTTGAAATGAAATACAAATATTTTGCATATTTATACTTTCTTATTAGAAAAAATTTACCCTTTTAATAGACCTTTTCATTCCAGTGTTTGCGTTTCATTTTAGATTTACAAGTCATCAATTTACCTTTTTTTAATGCTACTGACTCTATTACAATGTAGTATCTGTTCATAACTATTTTCTCAGAGGCTCGAATTCACAACCTCTCATATAGAAGTCTAACTCGGGTGTCATTTGTGCACAAGATGTTTGGCAATTGATTGTGATTGTTAATCTACTTTTTCATTTGTTGAAGTACAATACAATTTTACATATCAATTTTTTTTTTTTTTTTTTTTGTGTAAACCACGAGGTGGTCCGAGTCTTTCTCTATTCATTTAACCGTCTAGGTCTACCCGACTAATCCTCGTTCACTCCTAGAGGCACGGACCCAAGGAGGATCTTCCTTTATGAGAATTGAACCCGGGTTATCCCGACAATTTTACATATCATTGAATACACTTTTAAAGTCCCAGATCTTGATTGTGCATATATGTATGAGAAAATTACCGATTTGGTCCCCCGACTATGAGGATTTCACCAATTAAGTCTTCGACTTCCAAAATTTCTCAATTTCGTCCTCTACTATGCCATTTTTACCCGATTTGGTCCTTGACTATGCCACTTTAGGACCAAATCGAGTAAAAATGACATAGTCGAAGACGAAATTGAGAAATTTTGGAAGTCGAGGACCAAATTGGTGAAATTCTCATAGTCGGGGGACCAAATTGGTAATTTTCTCTATATGTATTATCGAATGCACTCTTTAGTTTTGTCTAGTGCAATTTACAATTATGCGTGATGCATTTTAAAATTTGAAATATTTATGACATTGTCCCCGCATTTTTTTTTTTATATTTCCCTCGCTTTAGAGTTGTTGATCTTGTTGGACAAAATCAGCTATTGTTGGCATTGAAATTCGTCATTTTGTGGTGTAATTTCAAGTGGAGCCCACTCTCAGTTTGGGCCCTGTTATAGTGTATTCATGTTATCCTTAGTGAGAGGTTTAATTCCATATTATACGCTCAAAATGGATAATAAGTGAATGCGAAATTGATTCTCTAAGTATACCCATTTGAATTGGCAAGACGTTAAAGGAACGAACCTTTATCTCACATTAAAAAAAGAGATGTAAGTTTGCATTAGTATTGGTAGCGTAAATGGAACCGGGGTTACGATTACACTACGAATACGTATTTTTGTGAACGAGTAGAAGAGGACGCTCGTAGGTCAGTCGGTCGGTCAGTCTACCGGGGGTTGACCTACTGAGTGACAACTGAGCAATCCGAGGATGAGTAGTATTGCTGAGGGTTGCAGTAGGCGCTAGGCGCTAGTCGGGCGGCCGGGCAGCGCTTAGCGCCTAGGCGGTCTAGGCGGCGCCTAGGCGGATTCTAGGCGGGCACCAAAAAAATTAAAAAAAATAGTAACAGACTTGTAGTTGTAGTTCTTCAATTTTAATGAGGTTGTTTTCAACGTTCACTCAGATAACACATCTAAATAAATGAAATAATGATAATTTATAAGTCATAATGTCATAATAATATTAAAATCAATAATTAATGAAAGACGACATCGGTCAAAATCGAACAAAATCGGTCAAAAACGGTCAAAATCGGTCGACTCGGCCGAGTTGGCCGAGTTTGGCCGCCCAGGCCGCCTAGGCGGCCGGCCGAGTTTTGGCCAAAACTCCAAGGGTCAGGGCCGCCTAGCCGAGTTTTGCATTGCAAGTATCTAGTGATTACAACCGGGCTGCCACAAATGGTGCGGGTTACAACTGTAGAGTGCAAATTATGAGCAGGCTGCTAAAATATGATAGATTGCTAAAATAGTTCAAGGTGCTAAAATAGTACAGGTTGTAATTCTAGAGTGTAATTTATGAGCAGGTTGCTATTACAGAGTGAAGTTTACACGTAGTAGAGAGTAGATGTTGTAATGAGATGAAGATGAGAAGTGAGGGGGAGACCCTCCTATTTAAACAAACTAAGTCGGTTTACGCATTTAATGCACCTGCTGCAAGTGGCTTGACGTGGTGTCTTAGCTTCTCGTTGGCTTGGTCAGGCGGTTGCTCTGCAGCTATGCGTAGGTTGACTGATCGAGGAGGCAGAGCCGTTATTTTCTACAGGTTGTCAGCCGACGCTCTATAGGTGCAAGTTGGCCCCTATAGCTTGTCGTATAAGTTACGTTTTTGGCTCTGCAAGCTACATCACATTGTAGGCTGACCGGTCAACCTACGGGCTACGGTAGACTGGCCGGGTGGCTCTCCGAGTCTCTATCGGGGTGGTTCCAATGGTGATTCAAGAGCATCTTCTTTTGTTACGAGACCTATCGGTATGAGCGGTACAGTTGATCACAAGTGATTTTATAAAAGTCCCGTCAAATTGATGGCTATATATAACAGGCCGGTTAGGTGACTTCTTGACGGGCCAACTATACGGATCAGTCTTCTATGCGTATTTACCCATCAAGTATATATACAATTCTCATTTTAGAAAAGTTTAAATTGTATAGTTTAGAGATTTTCTCTCGTTGCAACTACAAACTGGACTATTGATGCCACAGGATTGTCAACACATCATCCCAAATTGACAATTATATATAATGCGTTTTTAATTTTCTACTATGCATCAATTCTCACATGAACATCCCCAATATGCCACTTTAGATTGTTTTTTCTTTTTGGGTAAAGAAGACACCGCTCACGTGGCGATTAACGGATTTTTCTATACATGTCTCTTCCTGAGTCAACTTGAAGGAAACTAATTATCTCGTCAGGAGGATTTTCGAAGACTCTAATCCCTCAATTGCCCGTTTGTCCAATTTAGATGATATAATTGCAATTATATCTATCCATTTTTATTCCTAAATTATTAAAGTTGATTTGTTTCCCGCGCACTACATTCCGTCGTACAATTCACAATGCATCAAACCACTAAAAATAATGCCGTCAACCATGGGTTTAATTTCTTGGTTGAACTCCAATGCCCCTGTCCACCTCAAGTGGTCCATCTTCATTCTTCATCGGGTATAATCCCATCTACTTATAATAATCTAATAACTTTTTAGTAATTTAAAGTCTACTATCTTAGCTTAGTCCCATAATACAAGAAGGGATTAAATGTATGAAAGAGATAAATGCTAATAATATCAATCTTTTTAGAATATTAATATTTGTCCCATGCAATGCAATGATAAAATTATGTCATTATGAATTTAAATAAAAAATTAAAAAAAAAATAAAATATATTAAAATATACAATACAATAATATGATATATGTGCGATGCACAAACTAAATATTATAAGTATTGTTGTTAATTGTTATGTTATGATACTAAGAATTATTAATCTTATTAAATTTTAAGTATAAATAATATATTATATAAAACTTATTCATCTAACAAGTTTATTTATGTAATTAAGAACTATATTGATTTCATATTTAATTTCTCCTTTGTATATATGTGGAGTCCAATTATAATTAATGTGCGGTTCAATTATAATCTTTTTCTATAAAGTATTACTTGAATTTATAGTACATATACATTTTGTGTCGATTTTGAGAATAGAGAACTTGGGATCCTTTTCCTACCAGTTTCAATGTTGACTTTTTGGGTAACAGATATGCTTAGGTATGTGATTTGGCAATTGTGTTAATATACTTTTGTTTAAAAACTTTAGAAAATTTTTATGGCCAAAAAAAAAATTAAAAATTCCTACAAATGAGTTGATATCTTGGCTAGAGGTCAACACACAAATTATGCCGTGCAACCGTGTGCACCATCGTTTGTAAAAATGACGCGTCCGATTTTTTAAAAAAAATCCGTTTCCATTGCCGTTAACGGCGTTAATTTGAACTATATATCTAGAATGCATGAATGAACTATATATTCAGAATGAATAAACTATATAGTTCAAATTATGTACAACATAACGCCATTAACGACAATCAAAACTATTTTTTTTTTTTAAAGTCGGACGTCAAAATGACGTCGTTTTTGCAACCGTACGTGTGCACCATGCATGGTGCACACGGTTGCAGAGCATTATGCTCCAGGTCAACATGCTTGGATCTGCAAATGCATATTTGTAAAATGGTAGCTATGATTTCCACGGATCTGTTAATGATAAGTTAATACTCTTCCTATATTAAAAAAAAAATTAAATTAAATTGTAATACTAATCCCAAAAAAAAAAAAAAAAAAAAAAAAAAAAAAAAACTATTCCTTAAGCATTGACTCTACGTTTGTATTAGAATTATAAATATGAAAGTTCTTAAGCATCTCATATTATTTGACTATAAAAGTTAATATAAAATTCAAATTCAAATACCTTAAGCATTTAATTACTTGTATGTAACTTTCATACATGTTTTATTTATTGTATATTTCTTCTCCCTATTTATTGTATATTTGTATATATGATGAAGCGCATAAAATGTTTAATTTATGCCAAAACTAATACTAATCCAATTAGTAAACAACAATTAATATATACGGGTAATTTAAATTCAGTATTTTTCATTTTTTTTTGTATTTTGTATAAAAATGAATTTAAAAGTTATTATATATAAGATCACATCGATAATATTAAATTTACTACTCTGAAATGTAATTTGATATATATGTGTGTGTGTGTGTATTTAGAATATATGTAAGCAGTATGTGGTATTGGAATAATTTGAATAGTGAAAATCAAATTAGAGCAATTGATTATTCTTAGTTTTCTTACTTAGATATATATTAATTACTCCTTTATTACAAAGTTTGATCGTTGATGTGAGTGATTAATTTTATTGTAATATTATTACACAACTGCTTAGAGAGTAGTTAAAATAGTACGTAGACCAGCCGATCATTCTTCTAACTTAACCTTAGACCATTTGGAATACCGGTGGGATTTGAATGGCTAGAATTGTGGTTTTGAGATTGTAATGATAGTTTAGATTAGTTTATTTTTTCTATTCATTTGTATCCTTCATATTATTCAAAATTCTAAGAATTGGGACCGTGAAACACTCCAATCACTATCAGTATATATCATTATCTTGAGCACTACCCTAACTAAATAAAAAAATTAAAAAAAAATGAAAGAGATAAATTATTATGTGAAAAGCACATAATTATTTTTGTTTTGAATAAATTATTGAAATTGGATAATGATAAATCAACGTAACGCACACATAGACGTGCTAACAGCAAAATGTTGATAAAAGAATACCAAATAGAAAGAGGCAGCATGTATAATGCATTATTTATTACCTTCCTGCTGGTGGGAATGGTCCAACTCTCCACCACCATTTTCTTTTGCTTCATTTCTGTTCTGCACAACAAAGCCAATACTGTAAGCCATGCCACATTTCACCTTTTTTTTTTCTTTTTCTTTTTCAACAACTTTAAATCTACAAAATGTGTATATATATATATATATATATATATATATATATATATATATATATATATTCATAATCAGGTGAGAATCAGTATTAACCAGACAACTGTGAACTTGTAAAGGATTGCACAACACTTACTACATGATTGCACTGCACTCGGATTCGATAGCACCGGTCCCGGATTCGATTGCACCACAAGGTCCTTCAGACATGTCTCGGAGCCGTAAGTGTAATCATGTAGTAGTTGCGGTGTAATTATTCACAAGTTCACAGTTCGTAGGTTAAAGTTAGTTCTCACCTGATTAGAAATATATATATATATATATATATATATATATATATATATATACATGGAGTATAATTCTTTACACATGTCAACAATGCACTTCTGAAAAGTAACAATGCACTTTGACTATATATTGATATTGCCATTGTGCCTACTCCCATGTCTTCTCTATCAAAGTGTATGTGGATGAGAATCCAAGGTATAGTATCCCAGGTGGCAATTTGGCCTTTTTAATTTAGGTGCATTTCCAGATTCGGTTGATTCAAAAAAAACCACTGTTAAGAAACGAAACAAAAGTTAACATAGTTAATTTTCTTCTCCCAAACATAGTTAACAAATGAGTTAAGAAACGACGAAGTCACTTCACAGACAATTAAGAGATCGATGAAAAGTGACGATAATATAATTAAAAGACAAAAAGTGTTATTTCTCTATAATTTAGAGATGGGAAATTGTCATTTTTTCAATTAATTAATTAATTGTGTAGAGTATAGATCAGAGCTTCTCCAAGGCTGACAGGTGGATGGATTATGAATTAGGAAAATTACAAAAGAAAGAGATGAAGATTGAGGTATTGATGTATGGTGTGGAGATGGAATTATAGGTAGAAAATGAAGCTAACATGGGAGTGGCAATTGCCAAAATTTGGACAAATTGAAGGAAACAAAAACATGACCATCATACCTAGTTGCATACATTCATTCTATCGGTTGGTCGTGCACGCAAGTGTTGTTTTGGGGCAAAATAAAAAAACAACATCCTTAGCTTTAATTTCTGGAAATGCATTCCATTCCATGATTAATTATGATGTTTTACACAATACATAATGCGACACGCGACGACTTTATTCTTATACAAAATGATATTGACAAGTTAAATTGAAAAATAAATCTCTTTAGAAAAATTTTACCTAGTTCATAAAAGTTTAAACACTTTGCCATAATGTTAGGGGTTTGGGTAGGAGAGCAATAATATAGTTCTTCGATCTATATTGAAGATATTTAGTCATGTTTATTTTGGAGAATTCTAAATATGTAGCTAAGTAGCTTGGTTATTACTTGAGAGAATTGTAATTTTAGTTATGGAATTGTAGTGGAATATAATGATTATTTTTGGAGTTAATACCCAAAATGGTCCCTCGACTATGCCATAATTACTAATTTGGTCCTCAACTACTATTCTTTCCCGATTAAGTCCTCAACTATGTAACTTTTACTCAATTAAGTCCTCAACTATACAATTCTTACCCAATTTAGTCCTCAACTATACAATTCTTACCCAATTTAGTCCTCTGTATTAATTTGACTGTTTGTTGACTGTCAAAAGTCGGGATAAAATTATAATTTTACAAGATTTCTCCTTCCTCTCCATTTAGCAGCGCCAAACCATGCAGCAATACAATCCGATCAGATTTCGATCGTTAAAAAATCATTGGAAATCAAATTCATGGGCTATCCGATGCATAACCACTACTTCGATACTGACAGGTTTAGAACCCAATCGGAGCTTATTGTTACATGGTTTGGCGCTGCTAAATGAGGAGGAAGGAGAAAACTTGTAAAATTACAACTTTATTTCCACTTTTGACAGTCAACAAACAGTCAAATTGACAAAGGACTAAATTGGGTAAAAATTGTATAGTTGAGGACTTAATTGGGTAAGAATGATAGTCGAGGACCAAATTGGTAATTACGACATAGTCGATGGACTATTTTGGGTATTAACTCTTATTTTTGTCATCTTTAATGTTCCGTGTGTGCATATATAAATAGTAGCACGCAAAAATTTATGGGATGAGTTCGATCAAGAGGGTGTTCGCAAATTAAAATCAAACTCGTAACTATTTAAGTACGGGAATCATGCTTTAATTATTCAATTTCCCTTCCTAGGACATTGTCCATCATCATCATCATCATCATCATCATCATCATCATTATTATTATTATTATTATTATTATTATTATTAAGTTTCCATCTTACGCTAGACTAATCCTAAATCTTCATAACCCCTACCCAATTAGCCCTCAGTTTTAACCATTGCATGTACACTGCCTTAATCACATTTGATCAATTTTTTTAGTTCTGAATCACCGAATAACCTCATATTTTCAGTGAGAATTAAACCCCACTTTTGACCAATTGTCCTTTATTATTAATAATAATTGTACATTATATGTATTTAGTGATTATTAATTGTTATGTAGCCATTATATTGATTTATAAGAGCAACTTAGTAAGAGATTTTTCTTGATTTTTGCAGGTCCATGTAAGAGAGAGAAACAAGGGGAAAAAGAAAAACTGAGCTAGTTTCCTACAAAAAATAAACTTAGGGTAACGCACCTAGCTGCACATGCCCGGCTAGGGCTTGGAGGCATCTGGTGCGCAACACACACACACCTGAATAAAGCTTTATTTGATTTTATTTTTTTGGTGGACTCCACAAAAAAAAATAAAAAAATAAAAAAGTCCTTGCAAGGAGATTTGAATTTTCTTTTTTATGTTATCTCTCCTCCACCTCATACTTGACCTCACAAAAAATCATCTAAAACCTACAAATGATGGTTCTCTACGAACTTGAACAAATGCTATTTCTTAAATCTATGATTCTCTTCATTATACATCTTAAATAGATTATTTTTATAATGAATTTTTACGGTATAACACATGACATACTATATAGTTGGATTTAAGTGAATGACAACACCTAATTAAGAATCTAAGATCCGTATATTGGGCATATATGTTATTGATCATTGAAGAGAATATAATTAAAGAAATCATAAGAAGTGAATTTTTACGTGCACAAGATGGAATTTAAAAGAATAAAAGATACCCTCCAAGGGCCAAAGCCATAGTGTTCCAATCACAACAGGTAAAGAGTAGCAATAACAGGGGTTGGCCACACGTTCAAGGCAATCAATGCCTCTCCTAAAGCCAAAACACCATTTTACGGTCCGGATCCACCCGATTGATCATCATTCACTCCGAGAAACACAAGAGCTAGCTCAGGAAAAATCGTCACTTGTGAGAATCGAATTAGATTATCCCAAAAATCTTCCCAACAAAGAGAGCTCATTTATTACTTAAGCTAACCCCATTGGGTTAACCTATGTAGTATATTGCTAAGAGTATTTTGACAATTAATTGCTAGCTGGCTATTGTAAAATTACTAATTTAGTCCTCGATTATTTTTTTGACTAATTAAGCCCCTCAACTTTAAAAATTAAATTTTAGTAATAATAGTTGTCTTTTTTTTTTTTTTGGTATTTAATAATATTTTCAATGTAACAATTTCAACCCAAAAAATCTAAGCCCCACCACGGGATTCAAACCTATAATCATTCAATTTGAATGGTAACCGGGATGCCATCACACTATAAGGTAATTGGCATACTAAACTTAATATTATGTAAAAAATTAAATTAAAAATAATTTTAGTTAAATCTCGTCAATCAAAACAAACACATAAAATTAAAAAAAAAAAAAGTTAAAAAAAAATTAAAAAAAAAACAGCCATGATGAGCATGGTAAAATGACCACAACTATCACTTTCTTTACCCCCTACCCCACTCCCACCCCCATCCCCAACTCTCCCTTTAGGAACAACAAATTTGTCCTCATACTTGAGCCTGCAATCTCACCTTTCTTTTAGTCAAAAGCAAATATGGGCCCCTCCAATTTCCCCCTTTTCTTTAATCCCCATCTCCCAAACTTCAACTCACCACTAAAAATATACTAACAACAAAGCCAAACTCCTTCAAAGTAATATATAGTATACTATAATCTAGTAAGCACTGTTCTTAAATAACCAATTAACATCAGATTCCAAACCATGTTTACTATTCCAAAGAATTCTTCTTGTACTCATCCTCAATATGATTATCCAACTGTAAAGCAAGATCCCACAAATAAAAAGCATTAAAAACAAAATTCTTGAACCCCTCCCCTACCTTTCTTGATTTTTCTTCTTCATTTTCTGTTCATTTCTCAACCCAAAGAAAAAAAATTCAATCTTGAACCAGGGAACGAAGAATGCCTTCAAGGCAGGCTTTGTCTTCAGACTCCGAACCCAAAATAACTGATATCTTCATTGCCATCACAACCTTAGCTGCTCTCATTATCCTCTTTGCAATTCTTTACTTTCTGTACTATTTGTGGTACTCTTTAGTCCACCGCGCCCGCACCAGCCCATTTGATTCCAATGCGCCTCTGGTGAAGCTGCAGAGGTTTTCTTACAGGGAGTTGAAGTGGGCTACCCAGGGGTTTAGTGAGTCCAGCTCTATAGGGAAAGGAGGGTCAGGGAGTGTGTTTAGAGGGAAGTTGAAGAATGGGAAGTGGGTGGCTGTGAAGCTCTTGGATTGTGCTTCTTTCCAGACTGAAAGGGAGTTTCAGAATGAGCTTCAGATTCTTGGAGGGATCAAGTCCCCTCTGGTGGTCTCTCTTCTGGGGTACAGTGTGGAGAAAAGCAAGAGACTTGTGGTGTATGAGTATATGCCCAATAGAAGTCTGCAAGAATCTTTGTTTTCTGAGACTAATTTGGGGCTGAATTGGAGCAGGAGGTTTGATATCATTCTTGATGTGGCAAAGGCTCTGGCTTTCTTGCATCTTGAATGCAACCCACCAGTGGTCCATGGGGATGTGAAGCCCAGCAATGTGTTGCTTGATTCAGAGTTGAGGGCTAAGCTTTCCGATTTCGGGTTATCGAGATTGAAGGTTGAAGGGGAATTTGGGGTGGATTTGTTCAGCCAGGACTTGGGGAAAAGCCAAGACCTTTCTGGGAATTTAGGGGTAGGCACTGGAGGGACTCAGACCCCTGGTGAGAGCCATGATGAGGTAGATTTTGCTTTGGCCTTACAAGCCTCTTCCTCCTCCAAGAACACTGCTAAAATGGTTCAGAATGTTAGAGCTCTGGGATTGATGAATTCCATGAACTATAATGCTGTGTTTGAAAGTGATGAAAAGAGCAGGAATTTAAAGGGGAAAGAGGTTGAAAACAGTGAGTTTGGGAACTATGATGATGAGCTAAGCAGCAGCATTGACCACAGCAAAGAGCTAGGAGGGGGTGATGATAATGTGGTGAGCAAAACACAATGGGGTAGAGATTGGTGGTGGAGACAAGATGGAAGTGGTGAGCTTTGCAGCAAAGATTATGTAATGGAGTGGATTGGCAGCCAGATTTGCCCTTCAGCTAATCCTGATTGGGATGAACATAACAACAAGTCCCCAAATCGAAAACCCAGTTTAGAAAACTCGACTCGATTTACCAAGTTCGAAGAAGCCAAAGAACCAGAATTGGGGAGCCTCAAGAAGGGGTTTGAATTGGAATCCCAAACCAAGAAGCCAAGGAAGATGAAAGAGTGGTGGAAAGAAGAGCACCTCGACGAGCTGTCCGAGAAGAAGAAGAAGAACACCACAAAGGAAAAAAGGCTTAGCAGAAGACTGAGTGTCCCCCATTTCGATCTTGGAAAACGCCTCGTCTTCTTCAGAAGAAGCAGGCCCAAAATCCAGGCTCAAAACGCAAGCAATCTCGAGAGGGAATTCAGCTTCAGGAGAGGCTGGAAGAAGAAGAAGACCAATTCCCATTCCATTGGCAGTGATATATGGAGTGGAGACCTCTTCAGCCGGGAACTAAGCAGCACTACAAGCATGAGAGGCACACTGTGCTATGTTGCCCCCGAATTCGGGGGCTGTGGCTACCTAATGGAGAAAGCCGATATCTACAGCCTGGGAGTCCTCATTCTCGTGATCGTCTCGGGTAGAAGGCCTCTCCACGTCCTCAATTCGCCTATGAAGCTCGAGAAAGCGAACCTGATAAGCTGGTGCAAACAGTTGGCTCATTCTGGGAACATACTAGAACTAGTGGATGAAAGACTGAGAGATGAGTACAACAAAGATCAAGCAAGCTTGTGTATCAACTTAGCTTTAGCTTGCTTGCAGAGAATGCCAGAACTGAGACCTGACATTGGTGACATTGTGAAGATTTTGAGAGGCGAAATGGAATTGCCACCCCTCCCGTTCGAGTTCTCCCCGTCTCCACCATCCAAAATGTTCAACAGATCAAGAAGAAGACAGAAGAGCAATGCAGAATCTGCTTCCAAATAGCCTTGTAACAGAACAGTAGATTTTAGAGCATGTGTTGCATTCTTGTTGTACATGTTTTTTTTTTTTTTGCAAATGTTTTCTTGTAGACATAAATTGTTATTGCTGCCATTTTCTCTGACTTGATACAGAATTCATCAAAGAGTCTTTATCACTGACCAACACAATCCAATATTAAGATTCATTCATTTTAGGCAATCTTGGTTAGTTTTTCTTTGCCGGTTAGAGTCATAAGGCAGGGTTTACTCCGTGCACATCCTCGGATAGTGATTGGAGGTTTTCTAAGGGTGTAAATGAGCCAGCTGCTCGATCAAAACTCGGCTCGAGTTCGATCAACTTCAAACTCGAGCCAGCTCGTTTCGTATCCGAGCCGAACTCAAGCTCAAATGTTTTAGGCTCGTGAGTCGTAGAGCCGCTCGCAAGCCATATACATACACACACATATATATATATACACAAAATTATAGTCGAGCGACTCACGAGCCACTCAGCTCGAGCTTGAACTCGAGTCTACCTATTGTTTATCGAGATCAACTCGACTTATTTATACCCTAACGTTTTAATCGACGTCACAAACAAAAAAAATATGGTTCTGGTAGCATTTATGATTTGTTTAAACATGTTATATTTAAAAAAAGAAAAAATATATATCATTTTACACTAATTAGTTACCTTAATCTATTCAGATTGAGTGGGGCAATAGTGTGAAGATTATGCTAAGCAACCTTAAAATATTACAAAGCACATTCTTTGACTTACTGCATTGCTTTAGCTTTGGTGACCACAAATCCAAACTAGAATAAGATTTCTTTGACTTCTTAAAGATTCTTTTTTTTTTCTTTTTAAATTAATTTGTAATATCATGTTTATTCTATTATGTCCTCTCGAATTTAGCTTAATTTGAGGGAATGATGGCCCTACCCACCGTCTTTGATAAATTATATGGTAGAATATGAATAAATTATTTGGATTTGATGTTCAACTACTAATGCTCTGTCGGGTCAGGATATGGGCCCTTAGGGTTGGGGTTCAACCTTTTGGAAGAATAAATAAATTATTTGGTTCATTTACTCAAATAATGTAATTTCAAAAAAATAACATTTAATATAATAAAAATGTATTTTATCAATATAGAATTTTTATTTTAAAAAATAACTGCTTTCTCTCTAAACAACTACTTTCTCTCATTTTTTTCATTGTAAAGGACCCGCGACTCCATCCTCCGGCTGACCCTCTAATGGAGGGTTGAGCCGGCGGTGCCATTAGTAGACTCCATCCTCTGGCTGGTTTAGGAATAAGCGTTAGATTTCATATTATCTCCGATCGTTTTTTCAGATAAGGTGTTGGAGACTCTTCCGATCTGATAGGTTTTCTATCATTTTTTCATTTATTTTGTTTTGTTTTGGTTATGCGTTATTCCTTTGTTCCTTTGACTAGTTTGTTTTCTCTCGTCTCTCTGACGAGTGTTTCCCTCTCGTTTCTTTGGCGAGTTTTTCTCTCGTTTCTTTGGCGAGTTCTCCTCATAAACGTGGAATGATAAAATGATCATATTAGAGTCAGGCTTGGCTATGTTTGACCAGATCTGTGAAGAAGCACCGAGTTCATCCAACTTCGGCTTCAAATTTATAAAACAGTCCGAGATCCAAGTTTTCTATAACATTGTTAGAAATTTTGTTTCTATGTCTGACTGTAAAGAATGCAATGTCATTCTAACGATCTGTATTGTAAACATTTTTGTTTATGATTAATGAATAGCCTTTTATTTTTTAACAAAAATGTATTTTATCAGAGTGATCTATCTTACAAAATGGACCCATGTCCACGATTGCAATAGTTATTGTGTGGACCGTGGTGGACACGGTTCTATGTTCATAATTACTGAACTATATGTTCATAATCAGCTATATATTCATAATTTTGAACTTTATATTCACAATTATTGATTTTTATATTCATAATTGCAGAACTATATGTTCACAATTATGTTCACAACTCTATATTCATAATTATAGAACTATATGCTCATAATTATGAACAATTTTAGAACTGTGTATACCTTGCAAGGTGGACACGATTCCACAGAATATTGATGGTTCTTTGCCAGGCCAAGCTCAAATTTTGGGCCATTTTAATGTGGTTGGGTCAAATTCTTACAGATGAATCAATCTCCAAACGAATGAATTACACCCATTTCACTGTTGAACATTTTTGTTCAACTAACAACAATCTTATAATCTTCTCAAAAAGAAAAGAAAAAGAAAAGAAAAAAAAAAAACAATCTTGTAATTTTGTTTGAGTACTATTGACTCTATTACAATGTAATATTTGTCTAAATATATTTTCTCAACCTATTAAAGCACAAAGAGTTGATGCCCGAAGTTCAAATTTGTGACCTCCCATTTGAGAGAACCACAAAGATGTCATTGAGCTACAAGCTACTTGACAACAATCTTTTAATTTAGTTTTAAAGAATTTATTTTTCAAATACCTTTCATTGCGGTGTGGTTTTAAAAATTAAAAATAATTAAATATTTTGATTATATTAATTGATTTTTTAAAAAAAAAAAAAACACAAGTGATGGTCACAAAAATATCTCCCTTTTTTTACTAAAAAAAATCCCTAAAGATATCAGGATTGTTCCCGAGGTCGAGGGCTCTTAAAATTTTTTATTGTATTTTGATTGATTAACCGGTTGAGGTATACTCTGTGAGAAAAAATTGAACTTATAATGGCTTTATTTGACAGAGCTTATTTAGGAGCTTATAACTTATTTTAAACTACTAATAAAGTTATAAGCTCTGTTTGATAATGTTCCCAAAATAAGCTCCTAGTTTCCTAACTTTTTTCCATTTTTATTTCAAATGTTAATTTTTTTTTAAAAAACAAAATGTTAAATTTTAATATGTAAACAAACTAATTTAAATTGAGTTAATACCCAAAATCGTCCTCGACTATAGTGGTTTTTCTCAATTTCGTCCTAAACGACTTTGGTGACCTAATATCGTCCAAGACTTTTGTGTTTCGCTCAATTTAGTCCCAGACTTTTGTGTTTTTCTCAATTTAGTCCCTCATTTGTTATTCTGTCCATTTGGTGTTAAATAAATAGACAATTCAGTAATTTTAATATTGGCATCTCTTTACTCATAGACATGTGAACTGCGAAATCCTTTTTTTTTTTTACGAATTACCCCCCAGAATTACTCCTAAAACTGCGAATATAAAATTTGATTTGCAGGTCCGGGAGTAATTCTGGGTGTAATTCGTACAAGAAAGAGGAATTTCGCACTTCACAAGTTGAAAGTAAAGAGAGATCAATATTGACATTACTGAATTGTCCCTTTATTTAACACCAATTTGACGGAATAACAAATGGAGGACTAAATTGAGCGAAACACAAAAGTCAGGGACGATATTAGGTCACCAAAGTCGTTTAGGACGAAATTGAAAAAAACCACTATAGTCGAGGACGATTTTGGGTATTAACTCAATTTAAATTTTATGAAGATGTCCTTTTTAGTCTTTTTACATTTATCCGCTTATCAAAAAAGTTAATTTTACCAAACACTTTCAATTATAACAGCTAGCTTAACAACTCTTCAATTTTCAGCTCCGAGCTTATAACTTTTCAGCTTTCAGCTCCTAGCTTATAACTTTTCAGCTATGTTTACCAAACAGAGCCAATATCTTATTAATGTCATTATAAATTTATAATTGAAGGTCACGTTTACTTTAATTTTTTAGTTTTTAATTCTCTATTCTCTATTTTTAAATTAAAGAAATGTACAAGTAAATAAACATTTTTACACAAATGTACATTTAAATTAAAGAAATGTACAAGTAATTCTCTATTTTTAAGACAAATAAATATTTTTTCAATTATTAAACACTCTTTTCTTTAGTGATTGTAAACATTTTTAATTGAAAAAAAAAATTCAAAAAAAAAAAGAGTAGATGTAAATAGAGTTCTATTACATAAACTCTCAAAATTTTACTCCCTCATTTATACTCGTTATTTTCATCATGTGAGACCACTGAAAAGTGTCTATATCAAAATATGTGAGAGGGAGTATAAGTTGATAGTTTAAAATGGAAGTACACCAAGTATTTTCTATGTTTTTTTTTTTTTTGAAAATTATTTTCTATGTAATTATTAGGAAGTTAAAATTAAAGGCAAAAACCTAATAAAAGCTGATTGAGACTCCGTACCTACCTAATGACCAATTAATGATTATATCCAAGACACAGACAGCTCAGGCGTAAAAGATACTCTACTCTCTCGAGTCTCCTCTATATTGTACCTGCTTTTTTTTTCTCTTGCATTAATGTGATTGCTCTTAGGGTACAAGCACAGTGATTTTTGTAGGGCTGTTTCATGACATGTTTTACCCATCTTGTAAAAGGTAAAGTAACTAAAGTTGCAATGAGTTATTGAGTTTGAAAATAATAATGAAAATTTGAGGGAATATTCGAATATCAGAAGATTGAACTCCGAAAGTGGTGAGAAATTGACTATGTGTGCTATAATAGTTAGAGAAAGTATAGAACAGATACTACATCGTAATAGAGTCAAATAGTGTTCAAAAAATAATAATAATAATAAAACTTAAGATTTAAGAAAGAAATGTCAAAATAGGTCATAAAATTTACTGAGTATCTATTTTTGTATAATTGAGTCACTAACGAATAGTTAGAGAAAGTATAAAACAAATACTGAGTATTTATTTTTGTATAATTGTGCTATAATAGTTAGAGAAAGTATAGAACAGATACTACCTCGTAATAGAGTGAAATAGTGTTCATAAACTTATGTTATGTCCAATCGAGACATTTTTCAAGTTCCCTTTAATGCAATTTTAGTTAAAAATATTTTAATCTTTACTCCTAACTATAGTATATGAGAGTAAAAAGAGAAAATTTTAGTACATACTATATATGTGATATGATAAGATTTTTCTAGAAAATTTTAAAAAATAAAGTCTTAATTACACATATGTTGTTTGTTTGATAGTACGATTATAAACTTTTTAAGTTTAATGATCCAATGACACAAGAGTAAGAAGTTCAGTGATCTATTTGATACTTTTTATTTAAAAAAAAAAAAAAAAAAAACTGAAGAAGAGAGAATGGTTACAGTAATTAAACATTGCAGCCCTAAGAAATCATGTCATTTCCCAAAAAATGGAGTTAAAGAAGGAAAAACAAAACAAAAAAATCTTCCAATGATAAATCAACAAATGACAACATTCATTTTCACTTTTACAATTCACTACAACTGCGTGCTGGTAAATGGTAAATGGTAAATACTCATTTTTGAATGGTTGGATAGCAAGCATAATTCTACAGGCTAAATCCCCAAAAGAACCCCAGCAATGATGAGCAGCCAAAGAGCAAGCGGCGGCGTGGAGGCAGAGGCGGCGGACTTGGTGTTTGAATGGTCAGCACCGACGGCGGATTTAGGCGGAGGAGGAAGTGGGTGGACAACAACCGAAACCTTCATGCCATTAAAGCAGCCACCCGTGCCACAAATGAAGTAATACCTCTTAGCCTTGTCGAGGAGGACGAAGTCTTTGCCGCTGCTCCAGTTTCCGACAGCCCCTTCCGTTGTGCAGTTGTCGTACCCGGTCTGGTTCACTTCAAACACATTGTACTGTGTCTTCTGGTACCTAAACGCTACACAGATTCAAAAACCAACCAACAAAATTAGAAAAAGATTTATTGAGTTGTGGGTACGTAGTTGAAGAAAGTGTACGTATATATGTTGTACATACAGATGAGGTCGCCGACGAGGAAGGTGTGGTTGTTGGCCCAGAGGGTGTAGTTGATGCCGGGGTTCCAGCCTCGGTTGGCGCCGACGATGTGGTCGGTGGCGGAGACGGTGGTGGAGGCGGCGGCGATTAGGAGGACGAGGAGGAAGAGGAGGTGAGAGATGGAGGGTGAGGTGGACATGATTGAGTGGTGGATAGCTGTGAGGAAACCTGTCACCAGCTGCTTTTTTAAATAGAAAGCTGCACAATTTGCTACTGCTTTGTCTGCTTCTACTTGTCCACCACGCCAAATTATTGTTTTTTTGTCGGGCCACGAGCTGTCCTGAGCATGCTTTAATTGTAGTAAATACTTTTAAGCTCGTGATATATTCAGACTAATTTTCATTTGCACAGGACTGACACAATTAAGGAGCAAAGTGCTGGGCAGATTGGTTTTTTCATACAAGAGGATGTTCAAACTCCCGACTTCTCTTAAGGAACGAGAGTGAATAGGGCAAATTATTTTTCACACAGTGCTGTGTGAACCATAATAAAAAATACATTTTTCTACTGAACATACATTATACAAAATAATATATTTTCAATACTCAAATAATATATTTTTTCTGAATACAATGTATATTTTTAATATGTTAAAAGTTCATTATTTAAAATGTACATTATTTAAAAGTATAATCTATATAATGATGGTCAACCACTTCCTCCAACGGTTATTGCCGGATCCCAAACAAATTAAATCATGTTTTATCAACTAATTAATGAGATTTTGTCAGAGACGATAATGCCTGTTAACTGGATCTTTCTTCATTATATTGTCTGGTTTATTACACAAACACTGTGATTAGTTTGTGCATTTTCGCGTTTTGAGTAGTGATGACGACTTTTTCATGTCACTCACAACAAAATTAATGTTATTATGGAACTTTACAATGATATATTTTAAAGTTAATTTTGAATTTAGTCTTTTTTCACTGTCACTCATTTTCATTTTTAGTCATTGACTTTTAAATAGAAAGTTGCACAATTTAGTAACTTTAAAAGTCAATGACTAAAATTGAAAGAGTAAATATCCAAAATGATCCCTCAACTATAGCTAAATTCACAAATTGATCATCAACTTTCAATTTTAACCAATTAAGTCCTTAACTTTGCAATTTTAACACGATTTGGTCCTTCGAACACTTCTGCATTAACGCCGGCGCCCGCGCCATCATCGACGATCTCCAGAAATACCCGCAGCTCTCACCGGAGCACATGGAGGCCTCCAAGATGACGCTGCACCAGTTCGAAAACATGTTGTCTTCTTCACTGTGGTACGAACTCAACTACATTGAATCCAAAGGGAGGATGAAGAAAGGCGACAGGATTTGGCAGATTGCTTTTGGCAGTGGATTTAAATGTAATAGTGCGGTCTGAAAATGCAACCGGAACCTTAAAAAATCGACGATAGACCATGAAATTACATATGTATCCTCAAAAATCACAGTCAACAAACGGTCAAATAGACGGAGGACCAAATCGTGTTAAAATTACAAAGTTAAGGACTTAATTGGTTAAAATTGAAAGTCAATGACCAATTTGTGAATTTAGCTATAGTTGATGGACCATTTTGGGTATTTACTCATATTGAAAATAAGTGACAGTCAAAAAACTAAATCTAGAATTAACTATGATGTGTTTAATTCCCGTATGTATGAGTCGGGTCGTATTTCCTTTGACTGGGGAATATACAGGCGGAATCGGGTAGGTCTGGAGTGATTGCATCAAGTAAAAAAGTTCTCCTTTCAGTATTAAATGCACCTTATATAGGCAGAAATTGAGACATATTACTGGGGATCTGGGACTAACATTTCATTGGTGTAGCCTAGTCCCTTAGATAGTAACATGATGATACGTAAAACGAGAATTCATTACTTATTGGTTTCGACAATGATATTAATATTTTACTCCGATTTTTAAAGATATTGCAGAGATATTGTGCCTCTAGTATATTACAAGTGGGAGGAAAATAAAATAATCAGATTGGTATATAAGAATGGTGTCCCATGTTGTTGTCTCTATAAAGAAACCATGTCAGCATCACATGCATAGGACCATTATTAATTTATTCACGCCAGTTGGTTTTGGAAATATATATTTATTCTAAAGTTCTAATGTCCTAGCTGGCTTTGCCACATGACAAATACACCCAATAATCTAACCTCCCTGCCCTGGAAATTATAAGAGGTGGTAAATCGTGGGATACCCCAAGGCTAAGATCCTCTCCCATAGAGGATTCGAATCTGGGTATTTGCTAGGTCACTACACCCATGCTCAACTTTTCGACCACTGAGCTATGCCCCGGGGCACTTACAAGTCAAATATGTATGCAACAAAGGCTCAATCTTTGCAATCTCAACTTTAAATAATCAGAAGTTTCATCATTGCCAAGCTTCAGATAATCAGATTCTACTAGTAAAGTAAGAGAAGAAGATGACTGTAAATATATGGAGGAAGTGTGAGAGTGCACCTGGTTTGTAGCAAAGCTTCATTGTTCCAACAAGAATGCTAAGCCACATTGATGAAGCCCTCACTAGAAATGATGAAACCTTCAAACTCAAATGTCCTTCTATTATCTCTTCTTTTGTGTGGGGTTATCGTGTTTTTGGCTCCTAACCACATTGCCTTCTCTGTGGTGTGTCCATTGAGTTCTCTTGCCATGTTTTACGGTACTGTCCTCCCTTTCACTCCGATTACCACCATTTCTATTAGATTCCTTCAGTTTCATGAGCTTCTGGAGCTTTGGGTCATCGACAATCCCATTACGTTTCATCTCAGCATATAACTCTTTGGCCCTGACTAACATTCCGCAATTCAGGAGCCCTTCCACCATCACAGTGTAATGTGCAGAATCGGGCATTACCTCGTACGATTTCATCTCCACCCATAGCTTCATCGCATTTTCGGGATCCTTTAACTTGAAGAACCTATTGAGTGCTAATAGAAACGTATCCCTGCTCGGTCCAAGTCCAGCTTTCCTCATATTATTTAGAAGTTCAGAAGTTCCTTCTAGGCTTGCAGCTGAGAGTAATGCATGGTATGTTACCCTCGTTGGACTTACGTTATCCCCTATCATCATAGCCAATACGGTTCTTGCTTCTTCCAACTTAGACGCTTCACAAAGAGGAAATATGATCGAGTTGTACGTAGTGGAATCGGGCTGCACGCCCTCTTTTTTCATCTTATCCACGATTTTCAAAGCTTCCTTCAGGCAATTCTCATGGGTTAGTATATACACCAGAGAATTATACACCGATGTCCCAGGAACCCAACCTCGTTTCTTCATTTCATCATAGAGCCTGAGGGAGTCAAACAGATTGCCAACTTTGGAGAAACAGGAAATCATGTGCATGTAAGAAGTCCCATTTGGCACAATACAGCATTTCGACAATTCTCGCCATACCCTCTTGGCTTCAGATATGTCAACCGCAATATTACACCATCCATTTAAAATTACGTTGAAGCCATCAATTCCCAACGGGAATAGCTTCTTATTGACAAGCATGAATTCTTCAGCCTCTTCAATAAATCCATGTTTACAAAGAATATCCAAGAACGATAAGAACACTTTCTGATCAGGAGACAAGCTGAAATTCTCCATTATCTGAAATGCCCGGATAGCCTTGTCAGGATAATTTGCTGCAGCGTACCTTTCATATAGTAATCGTGAGAACCATGTAAATGATCATCATTTCAAGTAATAGATGAGTGAATAGCTTATTTTTATCCAAACAACACTATAACATATTTTGAAGCCAGAAACTAATCATGTTAATGCATAGCTTAAAACCATATTACAAGTTTTGCTCGGTAATGTAGGAGCAACTGCTGGTCCATACAGAACACAGAAGTTATATTACTCTCATTCTTTTTTTGTTACATTAAGTTTCTCAGTTTACGTCAGACTAATCGTAAGCCTAAAACCCCTGTCCAAGGCCCATTAGAGGAGGTAAATCGCGAGTGGCTTCTCTGTCCTGTCCGTTTAATGGTCCAGGTTCACCCAACTAATCCCCGTTCGGGCACAGGAGCTGGCCGAAAGAAAAATCGTCACTTGTGGGAATCAAATCCGGGTTATCCCGGAATTCTCCTCGCAAAGAAAGCTCATTTCCCATTTGAGCTACCCGTTGGGTTTACACCCCTTGAACTTTGCTATCAAGAACCACAGTCACAAACTCACAACACATATCCATCTATGGGCATGCTTCAGAATAGAAAATCAATCACAGACTTTCAATATATACAATGTAGGTAAATTTGATTTTAGGTGTAGAATGAGCATGAATAACTTAAGATTATGCCTTTAAAAAGAAAGGGTTCAAATTACCTATCAATCATAATGAGAACGGCCTCTTGGACATCCACTGAATTGCGTACAAGGCCACTGATCAAAGCCCAGGCAATACTGAACTTCTTGTGGTTGCCCAGCACCCATATCACCAAACACCAAGTTTTTTCAACAATGCACTCCCATTTCTCACCCCACTTGAATGCTAAATAAGCCAACTGCCACTGGTCTCTCAGAGCCCATATCACCAAAAAGACAAAATCTTTGCTGGGTTTGACACTACACTGATCAAGAAAAGCAATGGCTTCATCTCCTGAAGCAAAATCCTTTGCCTTTTCGAGTAACCCAATGAATTCACTCACACCCAATCGGGAATTTTCGCCTAGTCGCTCAACGTGTTCTTCAAAATTAATAATTTCGTAAGTCTGGGCGGTTTGGAAGCTGGAGAAGTTACGAGTTTGAGGAACACGACTGAAAGCTGTTCGACGAAACACCCCAGAGAAATGCCGCCGAAGATTGTGCTGAGCAAGAGTAGGCGAAGCAGGCAGAAGAAGTTGTGAGGTGAAGATGCGAGGAAGCAAAAGAATTGAGTTCGTTTTCTGCAATCTCCGAGCAAGATCAAGCAGTCGCACCATTCTGCCAATGATGGTTCATTTCGGGGGCAGCGACAAAACTACTAGTTGAGAAAAGCGACTTGTTTTAACCGGTGAAAACAAGCCCGTAGAAACGAATATATTATAGTGGCAATTTATATCATAGACCAGGGTCCACATAGCATTATGGACTCTGAATCAAAATAATGAGATATAAAATTCATACTCGTAAGATATATAATTTTATAACATGACACAAAAATCACAACACATACATATATTATATACTCCATATTTATTTATTTTTCAAATTTAATTTATGTACATAATTTATGTTCATAGTCATAGAATTTCACAACACAAATGACAAAACACATAAATTCATAACATACGATACAATTACTAATTTATTTTAGGTACATGATTTTATAACACAAGACACAAAACTCATAACATATGACACATATACATGCCCCTAATTCACAATACACTGTGAACCATAGTCCATGGTATAAAGATTGGTTGTTAGAGCCATCAAAACAAGCTTAACTAATCAAATTAGTCTATGTCCTTCCAAAACTACGAGATAAACTTTGAATTTTATGGTTCATATTATTGGCAGACTTTTTAACTTGTCCCACCAAATGGCGAGTTTTGGAGGCCAGCCGTCAAACATGCATAATATGTATACATTACTAATATTAGTGTATAAATATACCATTTTATATAATTATATATGTAGACACTTAAATTTTGATAAATATTGATTATTTATCAATATTAGTATATTTGAAATATTTTGGATAATATTGATATTATCTAATTTGTTAATTAGATAATATCAAAAGAGTTTGAGCTTATCAAAACTCTCTATCCTACAGCTATAAATAGGGCATTTCATTTCTATGTAATCACACATCCTAGGAAAAGTGATGTAAACATCTAGAAAAATATTATTCAGGATCACAATAAAAATGTGATACTGAAAGTAGAAGTTCTTCCACCAAAATGATCATGCCTATGCCTATTGATACTAACCTCCATTGAAGATCAAGCCATTTGAACCCGGAGGCCCTTCAAGAAGAACAAGCTATACAAGCCCTTCTTTGAAGATCAAACCACTTGAAACCCGGAGGCCCTTCAATGGTGGAGTGTTCAAGGCATTCAAATTGAAGAATCAGAGGACATCCCAGAGACTTGTACTCACACCGCATTGATATTTGATATGTAATCAAAAACTTTGAATTTCTAAATATATATTCAATTTTCTTTGTTTACAAATTGGCACGCCCAGTGGGACAGCTCTGCCTCTCATCTCTTCATAGGCACTTTCAACCGGTATGGGGGCAAACCCCATATGAAATTTGAAATGGATGAGGCTAAATGATACTCCTTGGCACGAGTTTAAACGGCCTCATATCTTTCAAGGCTCCTTGGCACGAGTTGAAACGGCCTTATATCTTTAAGTTGTAGTGTCGAGACTTTCTTGCACTACATACTTTCAAGTGTTATATGCTCTCAAGTGGTGTACAAGCAAGTCTCGAGGGGGCATTTGTAGACACTTAAATTTTGATAAATATTGATTATTTATCAATATTTATATATTTGAATATATTTGAAATATTTTGGATAATATTGATATTATCTAATTTGTTAATTAGATAATGTCAAAAGAGTTTGAGCTTATCAAAACTCTCTATCCTACAACTATAAATAGTGCATTTCATTTCTATGTAATCACACACATCCTAGGAAAAGTGATGTAAACATCTAGAAAAATATTATTCAGGATCACAATAAAAATGTGATACTGAAAGTAGAAGTCTCTCCTCCATAATGATCATGCCTATGCCTATTGATCCAAACCTCCATTGAAGATCAAGCCATTTGAATCCGGAGGCCCTTCAAGAAGAACAAGCTATATATACAAACCCTTCTTTGAAGATCAAGCCACTTGAAACCCGGAGGCCCTTCAATGGTGGAGTGTTCAAGGCACCAATTGAAGAATCAGAGGATATCCAGAGACATGTACCCACACCGCATTTGATAACCAATGTAACGCAGAATTTTGAATCACTATATATATATTCAATTTTCTTTGTTTACGAATTGGCACGTCCAGTGGGACGGCTCTGCCTCTCATCTCTTCATAGGCACTTTCAATCGATATGGGGGCAAACCCCATATGAAATTTGAAACGGAGGAAGCTAAATGATACTCCTTGGCACGAGTTTAAACGGCCTTATATTCAGACTCCTTGGCACGAGTTTAAACGGCCTCATATCTTTTAAGGCTCCTTGGCACGTGTTGAAACGGCCTTATATCTTTAAGTTGTAGTGTCGAGACTTTCTTGCACTGCATACTTTCGAGTGTTATATGCTCTCAAGTGGTGTACAAGCAAGTCTCGAGGGGGCATTTGTAGACACTTAAATTTTGATAAATATTGATTATTTATCAATATTAGTATATTTGAAATATTTTGGATAATATTGATATTATCTAATTTGTTAATTAGATAATATCAAAAGAGTTTGAGCTTATCAAAACTCTCTATCCTACAGCTATAAATAGGGCATTTCATTTCTATGTAATCACACATCCTAGGAAAAGTGATGTAAACATCTAGAAAAATATTATTCAGGATCACAATAAAAATGTGATACTGAAAGTAGAAGTTCCTCCACCAAAATGATCATGCATATGCCTATTGATCCTAACCTCCATTGAAGATCAAGCCATTTGAACCCGGAGGCCCTTCAAGAAGAACAAGCTATACAAGCCCTTCTTTGAAGATCAAACCACTTGAAACCCGGAGGCCCTTCAATGGTGGAGTGTTCAAGGCATTCAAATTGAAGAATCAGAGGACATCCCAGAGACTTGTACTCACACCGCATTGATATTTGATATGTAATCAAGAACTTTGAATTTCTAAATATATATTCAATTTTCTTTGTTTACAATATATATGCTTATTTATTTATATTGAAAAATATTATATTAGTATTATAATCTTTTTTATATCATTAAAAAAAAAACATAGTACGTCATTAATGACTAAAAATCATCCAAAATATATAATGGGAAAAAGTTAAACCAATTAATGGTCTTCCAATATTGATTATCATTTATCAACCAGCTACTTGCGCCTTTGGTAAAGAAAAAAATCCTGGGCATTAAAATATTTTGGCCCTAAATTTCTTTCTTTTTTTTTTTTTAATACTAATGATTCTTTACAAAGGTAGTATATGTTCTATAGTTTCTCAAACATTTTTAGTCCAAAGAATCTAAGCCCCTCTCAAGAATTCAAACTTATGACCATCCAATTAAAGTGATAATCAAAATGTCATTACACTACAAAGTGGTTTGTCCTAAATTAAATTGAAATAAAATGTCAAAAACATGCATCCTACTAGTAAATATATACACACATGCATATATAAGGGCATAGTTTTCACATCACAGCACATGCACAAGTGTGCATAGGAACAATGGACTCCAAACTCCACTTTCTGCTGCACATGACAAGAACCCTCACCCATCTTTTTTACAACTGTACTGTACCCCGAAAGATGGTCAGTTTTGGACTCGCAACTCGCAAAAAGATTACACTCTAATTTCGAGAGTTCCAACTTCTAAAGTCTCCGTGAAGAAGGTATATTGCACAATGTCTGGCCTTGATGAGTAATGAATTTGCGGACTAGGTTTAGATGTAAGAGCATCCACATCTGTGAATTATTTACAGTTTTTTAGGCAAAAAATGACAACATAAATGAGAGAGAGGCTTCAAGGTCTCTCTGCAATTTTGGAATTTTTGACAGCTTGTGGGGTCCACATGATGGAGAGAAAAAGCGTCTGACTCACGCGTGAATGAACAACCCGTGCCCAGCTAGGGCGCGGATTGTTACCTTTTCTGTTTATTTTTCTTTTTCTTTAATTCAGTATATTTTGTTTTTGTTTTTTTTTTTTCTCTTTCCTACTATTTTCTCTTTCATAATCGCACTTACAAAAATTATTCTAAAATCACAAAAAAATTATACTATTATAAATGCTCTAAGGATCGATGTTGGGATGAGTAGTCTCGGATTCCTACTCCTTCCCATCCCATCAATCATAATTTATTACCTAATTACGGAGTATGATTTAAAATATAGTATGAAAATATAGCTCAAAAAAAAAAGAGGAAAATGAGTAAATATGGAGTACACTATAAATAGGAATAATGCAATTATGGAAGTTAATATAGTCCCAATTATGAATAAAATGGTTACACATTAAGTCATTAACCATATGATCATCTGCCATAACCAATTTAATGTCTTATCCAGAAACAACATTTCAAATACTCCGGGAAAATAAATAACAATTTCGTTGGAAGAAATTACAATTTCATTCCTATTTAATTCCCAGATAATTTCAAAAAATAAGTAAATTCATTCGTTTGGTTAGAGGAAATTGCAATTCCGTAGAATTAAAATTCCATCATTTTCAAGGAATTAGAATCTCATACTCCCCCTTGTATTTCAATTCCATAGATTTTAGGAAGAAAAAAATAACTTTACAAAATTACCTCTATCTTTTTTAACCTAAAATTGATGTTTGAACTTTCTCTTTCTATTATAGCATGTCTTCTTCTCCTACTCTCAACACAGAACGTCAATTAGTAGTCTAACCTCGATCAAATATGTTTTCTCAAAACTCTCTTATCTATTTTATTGCTTTTGTTATGAAATTTTAGGATTTATTTACAACGTGTTATATAAATTTTAAAACCAAAATTTGAATTTGGCCATTTAGGATTTATAATAATAATAATAATAATAATAATAATAATAATAATATTATTATTATTATTATTATTATTATTATTATTATTAGCTACAAATGTTTAGTGTCTTATCCGATGTTACAATACCTTATTTAACAAGTTATGTCAAGTTGTAGCTAATTTATTAAATATTCCATAAAACACCATACCCTATTCAATAACTTATTTCAAGTTGTAACAAATTTATTAAATATTTCATAAAACACCCCGAAAATAACATTTACCTCTACAACACTAATTAATTGCATGTGTAATATTTAAAAAAAAAAAAAAAAAGTGTGTGAACTCCTTTTTTTTTTTTTTTTTTTTGAAAACGTGTGTGAACTTGAATTAGCATTATAAATCATTAACTGAGTAGGTACATTAGTACATAGAGGCGATATTCTTGTTCAAGTTTTAATAAGAATTCAATGTTTATTATTTGTAAATGGTAAACAATGAGAATATGCGAGTTCAATATTTATTTTTTAAGTACTATTAACACTGTATACTTTTCTAACATATTGAAGCATAAATAGTCAATACTTCACTAGATTTTAAACTAGTGATCTCTCATTTGCAAGAGTCACAGTTATATCGTTTGACCATAATAATTTCTTTGCCGAGTTCAATATTTATTATTTGCATTAATTTCTATATGTGTATCTTGCGGTCCTTCCAAGGCAAGGCAATCATTTGGTTTCCAACTCTTATTTGGAATGAGAAAGTCTTGCTCGCTGCCCGTGTGTCTCGCCGTGGATGAGCTTCGTCTTTTTTAGACAATACCCCAAAATTTAATGAAATGACTTAAAAGGTGTATTTGGTTGGAATATGAGAACCGGAATTGGAATTAAAATGAGAATGAAATACGGAGTACTTAGTAATTTGTTTTTTTTTTTTTGCAAATTGCAATCAAATACTTTAGTAATTGGAATGAGCTTTAGTAAATGTAGTTTATATATTTAGTAGTAGAGTGAAATTTGAATGATTACCAATATTGATGTTTGGTTATTTATGATCATATAATCTGAATAAATGTTTTAAAAATCAAGTCAAGTGATCTTAAGAGTGGTGATGAAATGAAAATGGATAAGGCTGAATTAATGGAATGATATATGATTTAAATTAGGCAATGAGTTTTGTAAGTATATAGGTGATCAATTGGTATCAAGACGAAAGCCAAGTCCAGTTCTAGATGGGATGTGGACCAAGTCTAGCCCTGAGAGAGGATGATGGGCGCAGAGGTTAAGGATCGAATCAGGCATGTTGCATAATTGAGCTTGATTTGAAGTAAGATATGACATCGGCAATTAGATAGCCAAAAAAGAGAGTAAGCATAGTGCAGCGCTGAGATCCCTCATCTTCATACCATACAAAACATATTGGAATTGATTTTCATTTTATTTGTAATAAAATTGCTATTGTAATAAGGAAATTAAAGTAAACTTACACTTTACGTCTTTACTCATGGGTAAGGATGCTAATAAAAAAATTCAATTAATTCCATTTTATTGAAGGGGTTATTTATATTTGATTATTCAAGTGTATAAGGTATAAACAACAAATTTTATAATCCCTGCCAGCAGTAACTTGAAGCGGATTGGTATGCAGTATTCTTTTCTTGCTCCAGCAGGCAATGCCACCGATATTCTTCTCATTCGCTTCAGATGTGGATTTCTCTCTTCTCTCTCAGCTTTCTTCATCAACTCTGCCTCAGAAAATCGCTTCGGGATTCGTGCATCTATTCATCCCAGATTTGATTTGTTCTCTTCTGTTTAAGACAACAAGAATGTTCATAACCCGAAACACCAAATCCATACAATAAAATGGGATGTATACTACTCACCATTTCTGGCTTTTCTTTAATTGGAGTGACTGGAAAATCGCACAGATCTTCTGCTCATCATCCTTCGCGTTTCTTCTTGAAACGCTTTAATTTCAATATGAACTGGAAAAACGTAACCACTTCAGAACTGTCATGGTCTGAACAATGTCAAAATAAAGACATTCAATCCTATATATATGCAAAAAAACCTTTTATTGGCTATCAGTCACACGTTTTGTTTGATTGAGAGCTCGAGAGTTATGCAATATCAAGTAGTTAATCCCGAGAACAGAGTTCGTTACTTCCTTACCGGCTTCATGGTTGTTTTCGCACCATAGGATATATGGTCTCAGCAGGCATTGGAAAGCAGATCAAACCATTTGCATTCCTATTTGATCAGATAAAAACTAAAGTTATATAACCTTAATCTAGTTTGCGCTACAAAATGAAATCATCATACCGGGAAACCTTTGAAGTTGAAATGCTTGTCTACTAGGAAATGCAATTATATAACTCCATTACAGCTTATATGATGCACAATGAATCCTGAAAGCTCGAAATGCTATATGGGAATATGCAAGACTTGATTCTTGGAGCAGTAAACACGAATTTGAGGTGGAGAAAATGGTGAAGGTATGGATTGGCAAAGAAACGAATGTATATATATTTCATTATTCATTGAAGTTTCTATCAATTTGTAGTAAGTACAATGAATATGACCTACAATTGATCTATAATCAATAAATCCTCTACATCTAAGCAAAATTTTACCCTATAGCTCACCTTAAACGCTCCTAAACTCCTGCACGAATTGTATAATCAATCGGATACTTTTGTCTAGCATGAGATGGAACCTCAGACGAGACTTCCAAGGATGTCGCGCTAATATCAAAGCCAGTATCAGTACTGGGGGTTAAATCGCCCGGGTTTTCATTGCCTACCAATCCTCGTTCTTCATCATCATAGCACGACGAATCTTCTTCGTAATCCTCAATGCCTTCCACATCGTCTTCATCTGACAAATAGTATATGGAATCCTCGTCTTCAGATACACAACTCCAGCTAGCAGACCCGAATTCATCAGACACCAACACGATGGAATCGATAACGTTTATATCTTCAACCTCTTCCACTTCCTCAAACAGCCAGTCATCGTCTTCATCCAGGCCTTGCACGAAAGGGTGATTCAACAGCATTTCTGCAGTCAATCGATACATATCGTTCTTAACGAAACAGCCTTTCAGAAACTCCATGGCCACCTTAGATAGGTCACTGGGAATTTTAGGCAATTGCCCTTGCTCAATCTTTGTAAGAATCTCCTTAGCATCTAGCTGGCCTTCCTCGGCCCAGGGGGGGTTTCCGGTTAACATCTCGAGAACAATACACCCGAGAGCCCATACATCAGAAGGGGATTCTTGAACACTATCTTTAACAACCTCAGGGGAGAGATACATAGGGGTACCCCTCCAATAAGGCTCCAATCTCCTCTTCTTGCTCTGTTTCTCTCTCTTGGTCAGTCCAAAATCCCCAATTTTCGCCCGGAATCCAATACCCTTCTTCACCTCTCCAGAACTAGGAACTAAGAGTATATTATCAGGCTTCAAATCACAATGAACGTAGCCGGAGAAATGGATATGATTCAAGCCTCTAAGCAAAGACCTAGTATGAAACCTCACCTCCAATTCAGGCAATCCTTTCTTCTTCTCCCCCCCTGATTTCTTGATCCTGTCCGCTAGGGTTCCACCAGAGCCATACTCGAGGAGCAAGTTATAGACCATCTCACCATTCTCGCCGGTGGTGGTCTCCTCGCCGAAGCATCGGATTACATAGGGATTGGCCTTGATTTTGGCGAGCACCTCCCTCTCCTTCTGAATTGAAGCCGAAACTGAAACCTCAGCGGATTTGACCGCCATGACTGAGGGAAAGTAGCCGTATTTCGATCTGGGTTTCTTCAGACTCGCCATGTAAACACACCCGAAGCTTCCTTTCCCCAACATTGCTCCTCTGCGCCATGCAACTCCGTCCCCATATCTCCTCTCATTAACACTCTTCTTCTTCTTCAGCTCCATTGCTTCATCATCAACCCCAACTTCCCCTCTCTTCCCCTGCTGCATTCTGCTCCCCATTCCTCAACCCTCCCTCTGGGAATTCAGAAAAATTCTCTACCTTTTTTCTGCCAAGAAAAATACAAAAGGAAATGCAGACAGACAATAAACACAATTAATCCCCCCCAGCTGGTAATCAGGTTAGGGTTTTTCAAGAAAAAACCTGCAAATGGAAACCCCAAGCTGGAAGAATTGGGAACAATTTCTAGGGTTGACAACCCAACAAATTGTTGATTGCGGAGGAGAGTTGAGTTTTGTGTCTGAATTTATACTCCTGGAATAATTTTTTCTTTATTTTTTATTTTTTCCTTTTCTTTTATTTGCAATGAGCCGCGTTTTCTTTCGAGTGAATACAAACGTAGACAGTAGCTAAAAATAAAAAAACCGGAATAACGGTCATGTGCTCTTTTTTACGTATGATGTACAGATAACAGAATTACATAATAATATTAATATATATATGTCCGGTCCGGTCCGGTCATGTAGCAATTGGTACAAACAATTCCCGAAGATAATAAAGATATAAGCGTGATAAGTTGTGATGGAGTATGATAGGATTATGGGCAAAGTACCCGTACAAGTTTAGCTCAATAGTTCAGTAAATAGTATTTATGAGAAGAGATCAATGTTCAAGTTCAAATCTCGACAACGGCAGTATGCGGATTATGCACCGACATTTGCCTCTGTCTGTCTGTTGAGTCATTGAGTCACTGTGATTTACATCATCCTAAATGCTCTGTCAGGTCGAGATGTGGGGCCCTGGCGGCCTCATGTTCGAACCCCAGTGTGAGCATTGACTATTTGTGCTTCAGTAGATCGAGAAAGTATGTATGCACAGATACTACATTATAATAGAGTCAATAGTAGTATTAAAAAAAACTTGATCTCTCATCCCCAAGTAGATACATATATGAGAGGTATGAACATGTATTCAATTCAAAGGTAACGCAATCTATTTCATATTTGATAAATATCTATCAATGATCAGCATTAAATGTTACTTTCTTCATCTTATTTAACGTGCTTAGTTTAATTAATAAAAATTGTTCCCTAAAGATTGAAGCCCGACAGAACATTTAAGAGGATGTAAATTATGGTAACTTAGCTAAACACATAGGTTAGACCTTTGTTTACTGTAGATAAGGAGCACCGCTTACTTAGAGAGTTTACTCTCACGCTGTCATTAATAACACTCGATTCTGGTCATTGTTTTCAAATTTCAATGATCAATTGAATTGTCCATGCGAACTAGTTTAATTAATAAAAATTGACTAGAGCTATAGATAAATGAATTCTTTTTTATTATTTACCTTAGTTATTAGTGAATAAATTTGATTAAAAATAATGTATTAAACACAAAAAATGGGGATAAAATGGTGGAATGGTCAAAAGGGTCAGCGGAGTTGAATAGTTTGCAAGTGGAGGCTATGGGATATGGCTTTTACGTATTCAATGCATTGATGAAACGCTGAAGAAGCTGCATGAAGACAAGTCAGAGATCATTCACCACCTAAATTGACTTACTATTATTACTACTTCTTTGCTTATTCTTTTGTTAACTACTTGTAAGTTTTTACCATTTTTAGAACTCATTATTTCCCCTTTTCGTACTTTTTTACTTTCCTTCTTCAATAACTTAATGCTGTGAGCTCATATCTTATATATCTAGTGTTTATGTCATTAATGGAGTGCAACATTGCTCTTCCTAAACATCGTGATTGCTGTGAGTTCAGGAGATCACTCGTTCGAGTCAGAAAAATTTATCATAAGGGGACTGTTTAAGTGTCACCAAACTGAGACATGTCATGGTAAGAATATAATAAATTGTTGTTTTGTCTCCCCTCTTTTTATCCAAAAATGGAGTGCAACTTTTGTTTCAATTTTTGTTATTTATTTAGTTGTCAAAAGTAGTGATGAAGAGGCAAATATTATGAAACTTTGCAAACAAAAGAGAATATCAATTGAACAATTTCGAACTTGAAAAGTAAACTCGTGAAAAGTGTTCATAAATGGCAAAATAATTGTATCATCAATTGTAAACAATGTCACATTATTAATTACCTATGAATACTTAAATTGTGGCATATTACCAATTGACCGAATAAAACTACATTGTTTTAAATTCAATTTGATATGAATTTGAAGAAAAAAAAAAAAACTAGTAACATTACCCATTTAAAATGTTTTTTCCTACATTTAGAGGGGGTTGGAAATATATTGATATTTGTATTTTTCACTTTTTATTTATTTTGTACCACGAACATGACAAATTACAATATTACATGATGTCATTGATTAAATATTTATAACCCAACTATTTATGTATTTTATATATAGTATATGATATGATATGATATGATTGCTATGTAAGTCATGATGACATACAAATACATATGCGCCATGACAGGATAAATTTAGCAAAATATTACTCTTCCTCCCCCTGATTGAATATCAATATATCATCCTTCGCCTTCCATTATATATAGGTATTATATGTATTAAATATGTGGGTGTTCCACAATAAATTTATGAATAAAGCTATTTTTCCTCCGTAAAGAAAATTATTGATTTGGATGAGGTTATCCTTATCCTTACAATACTCTCTCATTTTAAAAAATGAGTTCCACTCTCACATTATTAAATTTACAGTTTTTTTCATTATTTTCTCTACATCCCTATAATATTCATCCACTTTCAAATTAAAGGTGGTCCCAGTTTTATATTATATTATAAATATGATAATAAAATAATAATAAAAAATTTTAAAAAAATCATGCCATCCGCTTTTGTTGCCAATTCAAATGACAACAAAAATTGTCATTAGCAAACTTGTTAAAGTAGTAAGTTTGCTAGTCATGTATACATTAAAAAAAAAATTATTTTTTTCCATGTCACTTAAAAAGTGGCATAATGACTAGAATAAGGTCAACCTAATCTATGTAACTCGCAACTCTATAATCACTAAAGTTATTCTCTTTAAGTTAGTTGTATAATCATAAATTTTCTCGACCAGTCAATTAAAGTGATACAAAATTCAAACCCGAAACATACTTAAATTGAAAGAAATATACATTATCTCATCCAAACCCACGAGTTGATGATTTTCCATTTGGATGCAATTTCTTCATTTTTAAACTATTTGTTTTAAAGACATTAATCAATTCAATTATTTATTTATAACGAAAATAAATAGTGAAAATTTTAAAAATCCAATCATCCGTTTGTTGTGTTCCTTAATTGACAAACTTTAAAATTAATGTTGTAGCAAATGTACAAATTTCCCTAATTTCCTAACAAAATAATATATTAAAATGGAATTATATATTTCTAAAAATATTACAACCTTTCATGTGCAGATTCCTATGTTCTAGTAATTACCTGGCACTTTAGTAAAGAAACAAAATGTTGAAATATATAGTCATTTAATTTAATTTATAAATAGCGAATAAATAAAAAAATTATTAAAAGGTCAAGACTAATTATTATGATTTAAGAATGAAAGGTAAAAAAATGAATATGAAGAATTGTAACACTTCAAACTATTTTTTTTTTTTAAACAGAAAAAAAAAAGAGTAAAAAGAAAAGGATAAAAGAGGTGCAATACAGCTAATCCATGGTGGAGGAAAATTAAAGAGTTAATACCTAAAATGGTCCCTCGACTATGCCATAATTACCAATTTGGTCCTCAACTACCATTCTTACCCAATTAAGTCCTCAACTATTTAACTTTTACTCGATTAAGTCCTCAACTATACAATTCTTACCCAATTTAGTCCCCAACTATACAATTCTTACCCAATTTAGTCCTTTGTATTAATTTGACTGTTTGTTGACTGTCAAAAGTCGGGATAAAATTATAATTTTACAAGATTTCTCCTTCCTCTCCATTTAGCAGCGCCAAACCATGCAGCAATACACTCCGATCAGATTTCGATCGTCAAAAAATCGTTGAAAATCAAATTCATGGGCTATCCGATGCACAACCACTACTTCGATACTGACAGGTTTAGAACCCAACCGGAGCTTATTGCTACATGGTTTAGCGCTGCTAAATGCGGAGGAAGGAGAAAACTTGTAAAATTACAACTTTATTTCCACTTTTGACAGTCAACAAACAGTCAAATTGACAAAGGACTAAATTGAGTAAAAATTGTATAGTTGAGGACTTAATTGGGTAAGAATGATAGTCGAGGACCAAATTGGTAATTACGACATAGTCGAGGGACTATTTTGGGTATTAACTCAAAATTAAATTACAAGTTTGGGATCCAATCACCGACTAGACTATATTTTTAGATGTTTTATAAAGCCACACTCACACACTTCCAAATTCCAATTCAGCTTTTAATGGGCTTCCACGCTGGAGGCCCAACATCTATCCTCTTGACTTATGCTATGTAACCGTGTGCACCATGCAAAAACGACATCATTTTGATTTTTGACGTCTGATTTAAAAAAAATATTTAGAATTTTATAATTACACATTCATAACTTCATAACTATACATCCAGAATTGCATAACTATAAATTCGGAATTGCATAACTATACATTCATAACTTCATAACTATATATCCAAAATTGCGTAGTTACACATCCATAACTTCATAACTATATATCCAGAATTGCATAATTACACATCCATAACTTCATAACTATAAATCCAGAATTGCATAACTACACATCGATAACTTTATAACTATACATTCAGAATTGCATAACTACACATCCATAACTTCATAACTATAAATTCAGAATTGCAAAACTACACATCCATAACTTCATAACTATACATTCAGAATTGCATGCATAACTACACATCCATAACTTCATAACTATATATTCAGAATTGCATAACTATACATCCATAACTTCATAACTATACATTCAGAATGTGAAATTATAACTTCATAACTATACATTCAGAATTGCATGCATAATCACGCATTCATAACTTCATAACTATAAATCCAGAATTGCATAACTACACATCCATAATTTCATAACTATAAATTCAGAATGTGAAATTATAAACTTATGAACATATGTTTACATAACTAACGGCAATTGAAATGATTTTTTTTTAAAAAAAAAAGTAAAACGACGTCGTTTTTGCATCCATATGCACTATGCATGGTGCACACGGATGCACAACATAATTTGCCGTTTTCGCCATGGCAATAGATGATCTGCACAACAACTGTGTGGATCACGGTCTAAAAATGATGTCGTTTTGTGTATTTTTTTTATGTGACTTGTTGCAATATAAATTTTTATAAATCATAATGTACATTATTCTAACACAAAGTACGTTATTCTAACACATTATGTATTTTATCTTACATCATAAATTTCATTATTCTAACACATAAAATGCATTATTCTAACACACAAAATTTAACAACGTCATTTTGAACCGTGGTCCACACAACTGTGCGGATCGTAATTTGCCTTGGCATGGCTTTGATCATTTGATTCTCTCTCTTAAGTTATTTGGTCAAAGTACTTATCCTGATTATTTCAGTAATAACTCATAATTTGCTTTCAAAATCTCGATTGCCAAAATAAAAAAATAAAAAATCAACTTCAATATATTAACTTCCCAAGAATGTATAATATCCACAAATCATACAAAAGAAGTAGATTACAGTAAAAAAATATTGTACGAGAATCATATTCTATTCACTCAATGATTCATTTTGACATTTTAATTTTTGTTTTTTTTTTTTAAGTTCAAGTGATGCAAATTAATTGGTTGTTGTAGTATATATATATATATATATATATATATATATATATATATATATATAGAGAGAGAGAGAGAGAGAGGCACGCTTTAATGAGAATAAGTGTCCATGAGAGAAAAAAGAATCACTTACAGAGCTGTTCACGTGTCCAAATCAGCGAATTAAATGTAATTTAAAAAAATGACGTAGTAGCATTTTCGTAAATAACTTGAACTTTGGTGCAAGTAAATAGGTTACAAGTGCAAGTAACTTTTGCACCTTTGCAAGTAAAATCACTTACAAGTGTACCTAGTTACACTTACAAGTGCAAGTAATTTACCTTGTTAACATTCATGCACTTAGGTGCAAATAATTATATTGTTAGGTGCAACTAGTTATAACGTTAAGTATTCTTTTATATTAATGGTCATTTACCAACTGATTTTTAAAAATTTTGCTTTTACATTTTTTTCTTTTAAAAGGATTAAATATGCAATGTAATTTTTAAACATAATATATAATTTTAATTGAACTTTTATAATTATCAAATGAGGACATGATGCTTTTGTAAAAAGTGAAGATTGATCTTATCTATCCATTAGTAACAAAAACACGTGATCAATTTTATAATTATTGAAAACTTTTAAGAACGGAGTTCATTTTATAATTATTACAAAATTGAAAATTTAATAATGGTAAGATCCTAACATTTGATTTATCAAAATAGATGGTCTGGACGTGTTTACACTTTTTACAGGAAAGAATTCAGGTGATAACATGTACATATTTCCTTGCAAAAAGTGTGGACCTTATCTTGAGTATAACCAAATGCGATAATAAATAATATGGTATATGTATTGTGGCCTTGTGGGTGGTACTTGCGTGTTCTCTGCCAATTTCTATTCACATCATGGAATCATGGGCTTTCTAATCAAGTACAGAGTCGTGCACTAGGATTGTTCTTGTTGTGCATTTTCTTGTTAAATACACCAACACGTAATATACTGCATCATATATCCCAACATGCACATAACTAATATTTTGTCATCACAAGAGATATCTCCCCAAATTTAAAAAAAAAAAGAAAAAAAAAAAAAAAAAAGAGATATCTCCAAACGGCCACAATTACTATTAACAACATATGGAACGTCGCATAAGTCATACAAGTCATCATCACTACCTATAATAGGAAACTCACCATTACCTTATAAAACAAAGAGTTAATACAATTTGAGGTTCTCCGAGTATAGTAATTTTGTCACGTTTAGTTAGTGCTAAGCTTTTAAATTGACCATCTGTGGTCATTCGATTTTCTAATCTAACCATTCATGATTCAAGTTAACCGTCCATGGTCCTTCAAGTTTTGAAATTTAACCACTCGTGGTCCTCTTGAAAGAACCATGGTTGGTTAAAATGTGATAGTTCAAGGACCATGAATGATCAACTTGAACCACAGGTGATAATAGTTTAAAAGTCAAAGGACTAGGTGGTCAATTTGAAAGTTTAGAACTAAACGTGACATAACCATTATACTTGAAAGATATCAAATGGTATTAACTCTAAGACAATTCATTGGGGACTGAAATAAAAGTTAGTGAATCAGAAGGAAACCTCTGTCATCATCACCCACTTGAAGAATAAATATTAATGGTTGAGAAGGTACATGACTACATGCTAGACAAATCAAACATACTCTACATAATCCCATTCAATTGGAATAAGAGTCAAATAGGTCATCCAACTACACACTAAATTACAATTAGGCCAGTTAATTCAAAAAAATAACAATTAGATTCCTACAAAATACAAATTGTTACAATTTAATCTAAAATGACTTGTTTACCTTTTAATATGATGATGTGTCGGTTTCTTTATTTTAAAATAACTTTTAAACTTTTATTTTAATAATTTTTAATTAAATAAACATTTTAAATTAAAAAATAAAAAATAAAAATAAAAAAACAGTCGGAGACCCCTTCGTCTCCAGCCAGCCATGGAGAACCCTCCGTCTACATGGCTGGCCGGCGACGAAGGGGTCCTCTTCGTCTCCGACTCCGTCCAGCCATGGAGACAAAGGGTTCTCCATATGATCCCTTCGTCTCCGTCCAGCCATGGAGACGAAGGGATCCATGGAGAACCCTTCGTCTCCATGGTTGGACGGAGCCGGAGATGAAGGGCCCCTTCGCCCCTATGGCTGGACGGAGTCGGAGACGAAGGGACCCCTTTGTCTCCGGCCCGCCATGGAGACGAAGGGTTCTGCATTGCTGGCCGGAGACAAAGGTGTCTTCGGCTGTTTTTTTTTTTTTTTTTTTAAATTTATTTAATTAAAAATTACTAAAATAAAATTTAAAATAAAGAAATCGACACATCATCATATTAAAAGGTAAACAAGTCATTTTAGATTAAATTGTAAAAATTTGTGTTGTTCAGGAATTCAATTGTTGTTTTTTGAGTTCAATGGCCTAATTGTAGTTTGGTGCGTAGTTGGATAACCTATTTGACCCTTATTCCAATTCAATTATTAAAAAAGTTTGAGACAAAGACCGAAACACCCTTATATAATAAATAACGTGGCGCTTGAAAAACTCGCTTCAAGTGCGACTTCCAATCTGACGTGGAAGAGAATCACCGGAGATTATACGCGGGTATTAATTAATGGGACTAAATGCGAAGTAATCACTTATAATTGGTGAAATTTTTGTTAAATGTATATAATCCAAACATATTTTGTTACGCGAAAGTAGCCTCAATGTTAGTGTAAATGGTTAAGTCGTATCTTAGATCATCTCCAAAGAACACGGTAAAGGGAATAAGTAGTATAAAGTCAAAAATATCCATTGTTGTTGTTAGGCATTAATTTTATATTAAAAAAATGGGTAATTTTAATTAAATAAGTATTTTATTTAAAAAAAAAAAAAACAGCCGAAAACCCCTTCGTCTCCGGCTCCGTCCAGCCATGGAGACGAAGGGATCCCATGGAGAACCCTTCGTCTCCATGGCTGGACGGAGCCGGAGACGAAGGCCCCTTCGCCCCTATGGCTGGACGGAGCCGGAGAGGAAGGGACCCTTCGTCTCTGGCCAGCCATGGAGACGAAGGGTTCTCCATGGCTGGTCGGAGACGAAGGGGTCTCCAGTTGTTTTTTTTTTTTAAAAAAAAAAATTAAAAATTATTAAAATAAAATTTAAAATAAAGAAACTGACACATCATCATATTAAAAGGTAAATAAGTCATTTTATATTAAATTGCAATAATTTGTGTTGTTCAAGGACTCAATTGTTGTTGTTGTTGTTGTTTTTTTTTTTTTTTTTTTTTTTTTTTTTTTTTTTTTTTTTTAGTTCAGTGGCCTAATTATAGTTTGGTGTGTAGTTTGAGACAAATACCGAAACACCCTTATATAATAAATAACGTGGCACTTGAAAAGCTCGGTGCGACTTCCGTGGAAGAGGATCACCGGAGATTATACGCGGATATTAATTAATGGGATTAAATGAGAAGTAATCACTTATAATTGGTGAAATTTTTGTTAAATGTATATAATCCAAACATATTTTGTTCAGCGAAAATAGCCTCAATGTTAGTGTAAATGATTAAGTCGTATCTTAGATAATCTCCAAAGAACACGGTAAAATGTAAATTCTTATTATCGATGAACAATACATCGTCATATATGGCGTTGCACGCTTCACCAAACAACAAATTTGGTGCATTATTATTATTTTTTATTTTGCCCTTGTTTTTATCTGTTAATTCTTTTTATATCCTTTATTTTGTTGTTATGCATTTGTATATTTTGTTAACTACTTAAGTATAAATTGTTTATTATTTAAAAATAAATTACATCATTCGAAAGATCTCATAAATTATAAATTTTAGGACTATGTGGTCTAATGGTACCCGAGTTGGACTTCCATTTAGAAGGTTGTGAGTTTGAGTCTCAGATATACAAATGCATAACAACAAAATAAAAGATATAAAAGGAATTAACAGATAAAAACAGGAGCAAAATGAAAAAAAAAAATAATGCACCAAATTTGTTGTTTGGTGAACCATGCAACGTCATATATGACGCTGTATTGTTCATCGACAATAAGACTTTTGTTGCAATAACGTATTCATTGATTAATTATATTCTTGTGCCAAAAAATTCACCAATTTAACATTTTACAGTATTCTTTAGAGATGATTAAAGATACGACTTAACCATATGCACTAACTTCGAGGCTATTTTTGCGTAACAAAATATGTTTGGATTATATAGATTTAACAAAGATTTCACCAATTATAAGTGATTACTTCGCATTTAATCCCATTAATTAATACCGTCGTATAATACTATAATCTCTGGTGATCCTTTCCACGTCAGATTGGAAGTCGCACTTGAAGCGAGCTTTTCAAGCGCCACGTTATCTACGGCTGATGCTCCTTAATTCATATGGGCCCCACACACCGAAACCTTTTAAATTCTCTCATTTAGCCTCTCAAGCGCCAAAACTCTCTCTCTCTCTCTCTCTCTCTCTCTCGCTCTCGCTCTCGCTCTCTATCCTCTGATCTCACAATTACTACTCTCTACTGGTATGGACATATACATACATATTTTGCGTATCAATGCGAGTGCTTATGTTTCTAATTTGATTTTCCATTTCTTTATCTGCTGCAGCTTCTTGCATTTTCTTTATATGATTTCATCTGCAATTGGGTATAGGATTTTGCAGTCTTCTTACGTGTATAGGAACTCAGGGTAATCTTTTTGGATCGTATACCTGGTGTGGAATTGAGGGATTTTCTTTTCTTTAACATTCCTTCGTTTTCTAATTTTTGGGCATTTTTCTTTGTGGGTTGGATTCTTGAAACCTTTAATTGACTCTGCGGTTTATTTATGTTTATAGAAAGAACTGAAGATCATCTTTTGTTATAGTTTTCTTGGCGGGTAAGTTGTTTCATTTGATTTTCAATTCGGGGGTTTTGTGGGTTTCTGGGTTTATTTGGATTTGGATGTAACCTCAGAATGCCTGTTTTGTGTTTGAATGGAAGCCAGAGATGAATTATGTTTTGATGAAACCCACAATTTGTATGATAGAAATGAGTATTTGTATGAACTGAGAGAATCTTTGGTGTTCCCATATTGTTTTCCAGTTTTCCCTTGAAACTTGTAAATTTGTTTGCATATCAAACTTTAACTTTGACAAATATTGAGGTTGCTGAATCTGTGAAGATGTGAATTCTTCAAGTTTGATAATAATGGCTTGTTTTCCCTTTACAATCTACAGGTTCTCTTTCTCAGGTTGGAACTAAGCAATGGGATTAAAGGATCAACCTGAAAAGGAGAACCTACAGGCCTCGAGTCCTACCCGAGGGGATGATGATGATACTGCACAAAGTGCAGAAGCACATGGCGGTGGGGCGATGGAGGGGTTTAATGATACTAGTGGTGAAGATCTCCCTCCTCCTATCACTACAAGCGTCATGGGAGAAACCCAGCGTTCAACAAACATTTTACTAGATTTGAATGCTCACCCTGCTGATGCTCAGTCTAGCTCTCCAAGAAGCATTGACAAGAGACTCCAGACAATTGGAAGTGCAAGAATCAGAAAACCATTACAGAGGAGATCAAGAATTAAACTCAGTACCAAAGAGATTGCCGGTAAACTAGATAAACTAGTCTTTCAATTTATCAACTATTAGACAAATTAGAAGTTCCTTGATCCCAACTCAGCTTTGTAGATGATCTTTCAAAGCTCCGAAGTGATGATGATGCAGCTATGCGTAGGCCGAGTGGAAGTTCATTACCTTTTCCACTGACAGAACAAACTGATAATCATGACCCTTTTTCTGCAACAAACAGTGGTATAAGTTCGGCTCTTGTTGGTCCGACCAGTTCGACATACAATCAAGGCTTTCGAGGTAATAAAGCTCTATCATCAGTTCCATTTAGCAAATTAGTGGTAGTGGAATTTTCTAACCATTCTAGCATGTGTAACAGCTCAAAATGTTGCTGGGCAGACACTACCCTTCACAAATATTCCCATGTTTGGGAGCATGCCACCTGGATTCACATATTCCCATGTTCCCGTGGGTAATAGAGGTTTACTTGGCCAAAACCATTTAGGTAAGTCATACTTTCTATTCGATTTCTGAATCTAAAATATCACTGAAATTATGTATCCTTTAGTATGGTAATCTTTTAATCCTGCGTGTGTCACAGCTCAACCATTTTATGGAAACAGTATGAGGAACATGTCACCTCGACCTTCCATGGCTTCTGGAGGTTTTGCGGATTTTGCCAGGGATCATGGAGGTTTTGAGGCTTTGGCCAGGGGTAATCATTTAGGTGAACTGTAAATTACAAGTCGTTTAAACTATCTAGCCTGTAACATTAGTTTAACATTAAGGCATGCCATCGATTCTGTGTTATAGTTTTACGTTTGGACTAAGAACTCTGGAATACTGTTCCAGTTATATATCAAATTTTCTTCTCTCGGCTCTATATTTCTTTGCTCCTAATGCTGTAAAACTCGGTTTATTTCTAGGGGGTCGTGGAACACAAGGCTTTCAAGGTGTTCCATTTTCATCAAGCATTCAACCAGCTGGTGAGTCCCCATTTTTATGGAGCTTTTGGCTAGTTAATATTTATAATGAATCTTCGAGGTTCTTCATCTGCACTTCCAAAATTCTATTTTGGCTAACTACATTACGTGATTGTTTGCATCCTTATGGTCCTAACTTTGACGGGGAACAGTTTCTGCAGGTCAGCAGTTGTCTATTGGTATTTCTCAAGCTGTTATGAGAAACCAATTTCCTGCAAGGTTTGGTATTTCTCAAGCTGATCTGTTGGGCGCCCAGCAAAGCGGTATACCTTTTAAGCATTTCTTTTCAAATATACCTTCTTCTAAGCTCACTAATTTTTTAACGAACATTTCAGGTCGTTATCAGCAATATCAGGGTCCAAATGTTCGGTATCCTATTTCATTTCAAAGAGGTATCTTCTTGGTGCTCTTTTATTGTCATTAAAAATGGTCTGGCTGGCCGGTTTCCTGATATAAAGACATGTACTTGATATAGGTCAAGGAATTCCTTATTTTGCTATAGGAATTCCTCGGGGTTCTATTATCCATGTCCAACCACCTCTGGGTACAAGAGGACTCGAAAGCTCTCTGGCTGGTTGGGCCCGAGCCCGTCCCCGTACAAAACCCACACCTTCTGCTCCTCCTCCTGCATTGCCTCCTGTGGATGATGAGCAAGGTACCTCCTCCGATCCATCGTCAAAATTGATTCGTTTTGTGTATATGAATTCGAGTTTGAAAAAGCGTTGTGATTCTTTTGCCAACAGAAATGTCAGATGCAGATTCTGCACCGTCGTTGGATGAGTCTCCACCATTGGTAGAACCTAATCAAACTATACCCCCATCTCTTCGACCAATGGGGGTGAAATGCTGGATATGCAATAGGGATATCCGGTTCACTCCAACTGGGCCGCTGTCTCAGCCTGCTATGCCACCGGTTGTCGCTGTTCTTTCTTGTCACCATGTGTTTCATGATCACTGCTTGGAGAATATCACACCTGAGGATCAAACTGAAGATCCTCCCTGCATTGTTTGTGCCATTCGTGAACAACAATGAAGCGAAGCTCCGATCCTCCTGGTGTTCGTATTTTTGAATCAGATCAGAGTTTGTGTATAGTTCAAATCTGTAGTTTAGCATCAGATCATATCAGATTTTTGTGGGTTATGTGTATATCAGCAACTGGGAGAGCATGTTGAAATTGCAGAGATGTTGTCTCTATAGGAGTTGAAAACTAGCAAATATGTTGAGAGGGGGTGAATTGTACTATTAAAAATGTACTAGTAAAAGTATACTTGATCATATGCCATAGTACAAGTAATTCAGATCTTATGAATACATTCTTTTACTACCTTGGTTATATTGTTCTATGTTGGATACTAAAAATAATTTTGTCGATACGTATTACTATCAGTATTTACAAATCTTTCTTACGATAAAGTTTTTTGAGAAGACAGAATTTTAGATTGCACTTTTATTAAGTATTTAGACAACAAATAAGTATAAAATTTATAATTTTTCGATACCATGTCATAAGTTTACAAAGAATGAAGCAAAATGTGTCGAAATTAAATTTGAAAGTTCAAACAGTATGACTCGAACTCGAATTTGAACACGGAACTAATCTAGTCGAGATCCAGCTATGTAAAAATTTGATGAGCCAATCGAACCCGCCAAAATTTGTTAAATTAAAAAAAATAAAATAATATATAATCTAACCTCTGACCCTAGCCTCCAGTCTCTGACTCTCGCCTCTCGTCTCTCGGTTCTCGCCCGCCTCCACGGCTCCACACTCGCATCTCACTATCTCCTTGGTTACTTCCCAATCTTCAGTTCGTTGCTTGCCGAGAACAGCCGATCGTCAGCCGTACAGGCGACAGTGAACCAGCGACTGTTTGCTCCACAGACCGCCGCCGCCGTCCACCGTGAACCAGCGACCGGAGCTCCACAGACCGCCGCGCCGCCGCCAATCTGCCATTTATTTTGGTTGAGAGGATAGTGTTAACTGAAGGCAGAAGTGAAGTGGAGGAAGCTAAGGTACAAGCGTTAATGGATTTGAACCTAGGTTTCACAATAGTCAAAATCAGATGCATATTTTATCTCTTGATTCGTCAAGTAAGTTTAGTGTAATTGATTTGAATCAGTTGGTGACAATTTTCATCCTCAATATGTTCATTATGTTGGAATTGAGCTTTTCTCTTTTTGCTAGATTACTCTTTATTCTAAAATCATTGTTGGCTCTTATAGTTTTATTATTAATAAAATACCAAAAAGGATTGCCTGGAAACTTAATTGAGATGAACTGGACCTTTTTCTTTGTCTTTTGTATTTGATTGTCCATTTACTCTTCACCGGAAATATGTGAAGTATCTTGTATGTTTATATTTTTTTTTATACTCTTCTATATATGCCAATCTGTCATATATATTTGTATGTTTATATTTCTGTTTAAGAAAAAAAAAAAAAAAGAAGAAGGAGGGGGTGGTGTGGTGTGCTGGGCCCCTAGCTCGTGGGCCCGGGGCGGTGGTCTGCGCCAGCAAAACCTAGGCCCGTCAAGAGCGGGCTTTTTTTAGTTCAGCCCGTCAGTCCGTATTAATAGTTCTATTCTCAATAAAAAAAGCTCATATATATGATTTTTATTTTTTATTTAAAGTTTAATTATTATTTGTTTAAAGTTTAAATAACAATTATTTGATTAAAATTTAATTATTATTTTATTAAAGTTTACCCTATAAGAATTATTTTTATTTTTAAAGTTTAACTTTAAAGTTCAAATATTTGATATAACCATTTAAAAAAATTAGAATGAAAAAATTCTAAAAAGAATTAATTGTTGAATTTAGACTATTTTAAAAATAAAAAACATAATTAAAAAAAAATTTCGGTTTGAACCGGCGCCGGTTCCGGAATCGGAACTGGAACCTTCTTAGAATATTCCGGTTCGTCATTTTCCGAAACTGGGAACTGTCAGTTCGGAACCGGAACCAAACTGTGGTCACCCCTAGCTAAAAGGAAAAAAATGCAATTTTTCATTTTAAATTTAAAACTCAATTTCGGTTCAAGTTCTTGAAGTTTGATTTACAGGAAAGTCCAAAACTGCTATATGAAATTGTATTGTTGATATGAGTGAAGTTTACCTTGTTAACCTAGACATTTCACGAGTTGAATTTGAAATATTGTGATTACCAAGACAATTATTCCACTAACTTGACTGAGTTGCCCCGACTACATGAACTATATGTGAGATTATTAATTATTAATTATATAAATTATATAAATCATTTAAAAACCATAGGGAGTCCATAAAGAAAAGAGATTTGTAACCTTTGAACTCTCTGGCGGCTCGCCCTCTCCCTAACTCCCTGTCATAGACCCAGACTGCAGTTCTCTGCCTCTGGTGTCCGCTCCCTTTTCTGTCAATCTCCTCGGAAGTCGGAAGCGGTCACCATCGCCGATTGCCAGGGAAAGTTCAAGCACTCAAGCTACTTGGTATCTCCTGTCATTTGTGCTTTCTGTGAAGCTCCTGGGATTTATATTATCTAGATTTTCTGTTTCGTGCTTCTGTTCTTATGCACTGTGCCATTTCCAATTGGTTGCTTTCTGTAAATTATTTTGTTGGCAGCCAAATGGAAAATTGAGTTTTGGGTAAGAAAAATTCTGAATAGTTAGTGATGATACATAGTAGTAGTATGCATATAATAATTTTGAAAGATTTCACAGTGAACTGATGAGTGTCCTCTTTTATTTGGAATGGCTTATTAGCTGTTAGCATTTTATTAATCCTTTAATTTGTTGAATTTTTTTCTTTAATCTTTTTATTTTAATTGCGGAAAGGAAAAGTGATTACATTTTCTTTGTTAGATCATTCTTGTTTTGTTAATACAACTAGTATGTACTTAGGAGCCACAATGTTTGATTGAATCTTCTAATGTTTCTTTGACACAAATTATATTGTAATTGAAATATCTTAAAAGAATTTGTTTGAGATAGGTGCAGGTAAGATTCATTTTTGCCTCTCCTATGGCTTATGTTTTTTTTTTTTTTTTTTTTTTTCCAAGTTTCCAATTATAGCTTCCCAGAATCGCAGCTCTTCAAACACTGAAGCATCAACTCCTTTGCTAATCGTTGCAAAACTCTTCACCGGTGTGACAGTGTCGTGCTTCAGTGCTTTGCCACAGCCTTGGATGGTCTTACCAGGTTCTTTCCTGCTCTTTAAATTTGTCTGTGTTTAATTTGTATCTAATTGATGCTGAATGAGATCATTTTGTAGAATACTTACTGAGTTTTGCATTTGATGGAAAAGTGGTTTGACTTCATTTTGTTACTTTATTGTTCATTTATAGTATTCTGAAGGAGGGCTAGTTTCCTGAGTTTGTTATACTGTTGTGTTAGATTAAATATCAGTTTTAAGAATTGGATGATTTTGGGTTTTCTGCCTGTTTCTGCCATATTGATGCTGGAAATCTATAATTTTGCAACAATCTTAGTTAACTTTGATTGTATATTTTTTCTTACATTCCCAAGTTAAAACATTTTGAAAATTTTCTTTTTGGGACCCTAAAAGAAAAATTCATAAACCTCATGTTATTATTATGCATGATGCCATTCATCAAGTAGAATTACATTATTTACATGCTACAATCCATCTGACTCCATCACAATTCATCACATTTTTAGTCTTTACACACACACACACACACACACACGAGAGATATGTAAGGATATATAATTGTTGCTTTCCTCTAACAGTTGTTGTTACTGTGTAATAGAAAATGCGTCAGTGACAAGAAAATTGGTGATTGTGTGTTCTCTCTTCACCTGGATTCAAACATCTCTCTGTCGAGTTTTCTTGATGCTTTATTTAGAGCTGCACAAGCTTTCATATCAGAAATGCTATGGAGATCCAAACGCCTCTTAGTCAGGCTTTCATATCAATCAACTAAAACCCAATTTCTCTCCTCAATTCACAGTCTCTGTCCACCCATTGATTATCCAATCAACATTCATCAAACTTCTTCCTCCACCGAGCATTTCTGCAAAGCTCCAGGGACTTACAGAATCATCCTCACCCCACAGGTTGTAGAATCCACTCTTCTGAATTGCCATTCTGATCTGATTTCTCTTTGCTTCTTCTTATGGTGTGCTAAGCAACCAAATTACTTTCATCAAAAGGGAGCTTTTGCGCACATGGTGAATGTAGTCTCTCGGCTCACTCAGAGGTTCAGAACATTGAAAGGACTTCTTGATGAGTTGGAGAATGTGGGTTCTGTGATAAAGGCAGGGGATTTATTGCTGTTTTTGAGAATTTATTGGTTTGGAGGAATGCACAGTATGGTTTTCGAGACTTTTGAGGAGATGCTTAGGTATGGGTACACACCAAACACGTTTGCTAGGAACATACTGATGGATGTGTTGTTCAAGATTGGACGTGTAGGTGTAGCAGTTCAAGTTTTGAAGGAGACCCAGGTCCCTAATTTCTTAACTTTTAGCACTGCTGTGTGTCATTTGTGCAAACTCAAGGATTTGGTTAATCTCCAAGGTGTACTTAGGAGCATGTTGAGGAAAGGCTATTATCTTAAACCTGAGACATTTTCATTCGTTTTGAGTTGTTATTGTAAATTAGGTCAGTTAGCAGTGGCTACACAATTGTTGGGTCTTATGATTGTCTTGGGCATTCCCACCTCTGTGCGTGTTTGGAGTATATTAATTGATGGATATTCTAAGTCTGGCAGGCTTGATATTGCTGATTATTTGCTAGCTAAGATGGTTGCTGGTGGATGTACCCCAGATATTGTAGCATGCACCTCTCTAATCAAGGGATATTTAGAATCTCAGATGACTAGCAAGGCATTTGAGATCTTAGCGGCTATGGAATCTAAGGGATGCTACCCTGATTTGGTTATGTGCAATGTACTAATAGATTGTCTCTCAAAACTAGGGAGTTATGATGATGCAATTGATGTTTTCTGTAGTTTAAGTGAGCGGGGATTGACCCCTGATTCTTATACGCTTTCCTCTATAATGTCAACCATTTGTTTGTCCAAGGAATTCACCCTCTTACCTGTACTGATCAGTGGACTAGACATAACTGCTGATTTAGTTGTGTGTAACTCCTTTCTGAGCTATTTTTGCAAAGCTGGTTATCCTGCTGGCGCCGTTGAGTTTTATAATGACATTATAGGTAGAGGTTTTCAACCGGATAAGTATACTTATACTGGATTATTGAGTGGGTTATGCAGATTAGGTAAGACTAGTCAAGCAGTTAACGTTTATTGGGGAATTGTAAAGTCTGAACATGGACTTGATGCTCATATTCACACTGTGATCATTAATGAGCTTATAAAGTCTGGTGAATTTCATCAAGCTGTCAGATTATTCAGGAAAGCTGTAGCAGAGAAGTTCCAGCTTGATGTTGTTTCCTATACGGTTGCCCTTTGCGGGCTCCTCAAAGGTGGCCTTGTTGGAGATGCGTATATTTTGTTTAATGAAATGAAGGAAATTGGTTTGGCTCCGAATATACACACCTACAATTTGATGCTATCAAGAGTATGTAAAGATGGAGATGTTAGGATGATTAAAAAGATACTTGTTGAAATTAATGATATAGGGCTTCGGTTTAACCATATTACTTTCAGATTGATGAGGAAACTTCTGCACAAATCGCATCATTCTAGTCTTGTATTTAACCTATTTTTGGAGTTGTGGGATTCTGGAGTGCTACCTAGGAATACACAGAGACTTGTGTTTGATAAAGCTATTTGTTATCAAAATGTCAAGGATGCACATTTAGATAACCCCTTGCTTGTTCTTGATACTGATACATCCAGCTCCGAAGACATCCCTGATGTGGCTGTTTCAGTGGGTTGATGGTAACTCGAACAAAAATCTGTAGAAGCATGCAATTAGGGTTGGAGAGCAGAAAAGCATTCTATCCCTAGACCCCAACAACATGAAGTTTCAATTGGTTCCCCAAGGTTGTGTTTGAATCTTATGTTTCCATTATTTGTGTGAAATATTCTGTTCACCTAAAATTTTCTGTTGAAATCGTGGAACCTAGATATATTGCTTCTGAGCAAGTGCCTGTTCAATATGGTGGCCTTAGCCGAGAAGGTGATTATGAGCTCACTACTGCTGACCTGTAACCGAGGATGCAATCAAGCCAACTTCTAAGCACTATCTAATTGCCTGTTACTGAGGTAATAAAAAAAAGCAGTACATAACAAGCAGCTTAGCCCAATTTTGAATTTTCCATTGGTGTAAGTTAGGAGTTTTTAATGCATCTAATTGTTAATGTGAGTAGTTGGATTTGCAGGATTGCAGTTTGGTTTGGTAAGTGAGAGTGATAGGCTAGGACGCCTCTGTTGAGCATATAACTATTAATGTTCAATCCAACTATCAGCTTAGGCTTTTAGTTGAGATGGAGCACATGCTTCAATTTGGTATCAGAGCCAACGCCTAATGAAGGCGTCGAGAAATGAAGGGTGGATCGGCCAATGAGACGATAACTTGGCAACACATACAATTCAGAGGGTGCAGGGAAAGGTAGTGCTAACATTTGACAACCAGACTTCTTAAGGGAAGAAGTTTCTCTACAGGAACAAGACCAAGCCTTCTGCTTCATCAACTTCTATTTAAAAGGGTTCTTTTCTTTCTCTATGGATTTTTTTTTTTTTTTTTCATTCTTTTCTGTTATAAGTTTAATTTTATGGTTTTATACATTCATCCCTATGTTCGTACACCCGAATTGAAGGTGGAAGAGGAAAGGAATACAAGAGAGAGTAAAGAGAGCTAAAGAGAGTTGAGAGCACATTATAATATTTTTTCCATTCTTCTCCCATTGTTTTTTTTATCCAGTGACATTGTAACAACCTTTGAGAAAGTTAATTCTCAATGATAGTTGCATAAATTACAAATTATAATTTCTAAAGTGTCACCACCACTAAAATTATTATTAATTAACAAAAATGTTTAAATATTTGTAGCCATAAGTTGGAGAAGAATTTTCGTAACCTCCTTTTGCATTTCTTACCATCCACACAAATGCAAAGAGCATAATTAACACTAAGTTGTGTCAAGGTTTGATGCGTAAGTGCTAGTATCTAGAAGATGAATGAGTGTATAGCTCAAAAGGTGATGAATGATAGGATTCCACTTTTGTGGTTAAACAAAGTCATGGAAAGAATCACAAAAATAGTAACAATAGTTATGCCATGGACTTAGTCCAAAATGACACAGTTTACACGTATGAAAATAATGGTGTTGTTAGTGGCACTATTTTCCGCAACCAATGATCTTTTTTTTTTTTTTTTTTTTTTTTTTAAATTATTGAAAACAACTCAGCGAGTGAATATTTAGTTTTGTAATTATAGAGTTTATGAAAGTGTGAATATAGAATTCAAAAATTGTGAATATAGAGTTATGCAATTGTAAATATTGAGTTATGTAATTTTGTATATATTGAGATCTAAAATTGTGTATATTCAGTTCTAAAATTGTGAATATAAAGTTCAAAAATTGTGAATATAAAGTTCAAAAATTGTGAACATAACTAGGGTTCACCTTGCAAGATGAACCCGGGTCCACAACATAATTTACCAAATTGGTATACTAATATTGTGAGTTGTGTTGTGAGGTTGAGCCTAAAAGCTCTTAATGAATTCATAACCGTATGAGGCTGGTGATTCTATTGAGACAGGTTTAATGAATTCATCATTTAATGATTGAGAGGGTGAGCATATATTGCCCTTAATGAATCCTTAATGTAATAAGAAGGTGGTCATTTTGAGATGGACTTGATAGATTCACCGACCATACTAGAGAGGTTGAGCCAATATGAATTCTTGATGATTCGTTGAGATCATCTAGTTGAGTGTGGAGTGACCTCCTTCTATGAATTATGACCAGTTTTTCTAGAGCACTAGTGAGTATTCTGAGGGAGTCATTGCCTAGTGTTTATTGCGAAACTCATATAGGCGAGTGTGTGTGGTTCAAATCTTTTTTTTTAGGAGTTCAAGAATCGATCACTCACTAGATAAGAGAATAACATGTGTTAGTATATGATATTTCAAATCTTTAAACATTGACATGACTTAATGTTAATTATGCTTTTTGCATTTGAACAGATACTACAATGTAATAGAGCCAGTAACTTTCAAAAAAAAAAAAAAATTATGCTTTTTGCATTTGTAGGGGATTGTAAGAAATGCAAAGAGATCGAAACTATGAGAATTCTTCTCCAACTTGTGACTATGAATAATTGGGCATATTGTTAATAATAATAATAATTTTAATGGTTGTAGCATTTTAGAAAGGATTAATATTTGATGCATCGTCGGTCGGTGTATAGATGTTATACACCAGCGGTGAAAGAGAAGATGCCACATCATTAAAAAACAAAGTTAATATTAACCAGGTCATTTTTTTACAAAATATCTAAGACTTCCTTTTATTAGGTAAGTTTTTTATTTCTAATTAACAAAATATATCTACTCTCCTAAACATATTTATCCCTTGATTATTATATATCTAATTATTAACAATTTTACACTTTCGTTATCAAAAAAAAAAAAAAAAAAAAAAACAATTTTACACTTGTAGGTTCAATTCTACGACAGTGACAAATGAAGCCTGTATCATCCTTATGAGGCAATTTATATCCTGCACCAGGGCGGGCGCGCATTGCATTGTGCACCCTGATGCAAAACGACGTTGTTTCAGATTTTTATTTTATTTTTTTAAAATTTCGCTACCCTGTGTTGACGGTTAATTTTCTTTAAAAATAAAATTCATGATAAAAAATGTACATAATTTTATACTAGAATACACATAATTGTATACATGAATGTACATAATTGTACAACAAAATACACATTTTTTTTAAAAAGATAATACATATAATCTAACATAATACATAATATACATAAACTTTTAATATAATAAACATCAACTATTAACATAATACACATAAATTTCCTGTTTCGGATGTACATAATTGTATAAAAAAATATACATGATTGTATAAAAAATGTACATAATTGTATAAACAAATACACATAATTGTATAAACAATACACATAATTGTATAAACAATACACATAATCACGTCAACTCCCTACATAACTTGCCAAAACGATGTCGTTTTGGGAGGCGCGGGGCCCACAGTGCTACGCGCGCCGTGGTGCAGGGTATAACGATCCTCCTTATGATTGACAAATATTGTTAAAAAGGTTCTTTACTTAAAATTTATAATTCTAATTGAACTGAATTTCTAAATTATTATATTTATAATTATGAATTTTTAATTTTAATTAACAAAAATCATCTAATTTTTTATATCTATCTAAATTCTTATATTTATTTAAATCCCTAAACTCCTAAATTTAAATTACAACCTTATTCATGATTAGAAATAATTTGTGGCTCCTCACCAAATTTGTGGCTCGTTTTATGTTTCATCATCCTAGTTTACAAATTTGATTTCTTACATTATTGGATACTGTTGTGTTGAATATTACATTTTAACTTTTTAATAAGTTTTAAGATATAATTTGACTATTATATAATATTTGATTAAGTGTTGATTTTTTTTACATTATTGAATATGTATTCTTACAAGATGTTGCAATTGTTTGTAATAGTGACTAAGGTTGTAATTTAAATTTAGGGGTTTAGGGGTTTAAATAGATTTAGGAGTTTAGATAAATATAAGAAATTAGATGATTTTTGTTAATTAAAATTAAAATTTTTTAATTCAATTAGAATTCTTAATTTTAAGTATAGAACATGTTAACAATATTATTAATCATACGGATGATACAGGTTTCATTGTCACTGTCGTAGAATTGAACTTGCAAGTGTAAAATTGTTAATAATTAGATATATAATAATCAAGTAATAAATATGTTTAGGAAAGTAAATATATTTTGTTAATTAGAAATAAAAGACTTACCTAATAAAATACAAGTCTTAGATATTTTGCAAAAAAGGGCCCGGTTAATATTGAATTTGTTTTTTAATGATGTGGCATCTTCTCCTTCACCGCCGATGTATAGCATCTATACACCGATGGTGCATCAAATATTAATCCTTTTAGAAATTATAGTTTCTAATTTTTACGTTTATTATTGAGAGTAACTACCTCAAAGATTGTTATAATGTCACTATGTAAAAAGGCCCTAGAAGGATAATATAAAATGCATCATAAGAGCACTCAACTCTCTTAGTTGTCTATGCTCTCTCTTATACTCAGATGTGGTAAATATTGTCATCTCCACAAATACGTATAAGTTGTGAGGTCGGATCGCAAGTGAATCCTTCAATAGTTTGCTCGTTGGTTGAGTTCTGAGCTCAAGTAGGAACGTAAGGTCAGAGGGCCTAGAGCTATAACGTAGTAGGTAAAAATGTCAAAAGTCCCTCCTTTTAGCATTAAATGCACTATTTATAGTGGAGAGAGGGAGACATATGTCGGATTGTCAGCATGTCTAACATGTGTCGCACATACAGTTGGTTGGCTCGGGAACAACGCCATGATAGTCACATGTGTTGATATTCTTGACTATCCACTTAGAGATGTGGTTGGATTAAAGTTAGGAATCTAGGTTCAAATCCTCAAGTAACCTTGCTTGGAATGACCTTCCCGACCTAAATAGGTCTGGGTTGGTCCCAAAGCAATGAAGTAAAACTACTATCATAATTTAGTTCGATCAACGCATTTAGGTCAGGAATAACAATATAATGGTCGGTACAAATCAGAAATGATTCCTCTTGGTGACCTGACTAAATACCAAGCATATACACGGTACATAGAAAGAGTCATGCTCGGATAATATTCCCTATCCTATTCATTTCCTCTTCTTATCCATTGTGAGTATTTGAATTTCAACCTCTAGTTCAAGTAAACATAAGGACAACCTAGGAAGGCTGCGCCCTAGATAATTAGTCATACATGGATTCATGGAATATATGTGTACAAATTTTAAAGAGTGGTAACTTTTTAAATTTTTGATTTGATTCTTTTGATACAATTGTTATGTACTTATATTTCTATAACAGACAAGGTTGTATTAATGTGGAACGTATTCAGGACAACATTTGTTATTAACTATTACATAACTTTTTCTGTAAAATTTGCGTAAATTTGGTATGGCCTTTCTTTTGAAATTACTTTAATTTTAATTGGTGGCTTACTCACAAATTCTTGTTCTTTGCCACTCTGGATTTGGTTCATTCTTTGTTATTATCTTGTCTGAATGAAAATATTTAAAACGTATACTATTCATCCACTTTATAAATGATTATTAGACGGTAAAATTTTATTATTTTATTTAATTAATAAAGATGACATTGACTAATCCTGTAATTGATATCTAGTTTGACTCTTATCTAATCTATATAAAAACATAATAAGTCTCAATCAAAGTTTTCTTTTTTTTTTTTTTTGAAATAGAAGTCTCAATCAAAGTTATATCCCTAATTTATGTTCATATATTTAGTGCAAATCATTTTGTACATTGTGCTTTTAGAGTTGTACTATACAATTTTTTGGACAAAAATACCCCTACCGTTATAACTTCTGTTATCTTTTCCATTATTGTTATCATACACATGCATCGATCATATATTTTCTTATATTCTTTAATGATAATAATATTTGATTTCATATAGATTTTAATTAGTAAAAATTTGTTAGTTATTTTTAAAAATATAAATATTGGGTATATGTTTTTGCACATCGCGCATAGAAAAAACTAGTTAATTTTATAAGAATCAAAATTGAAATTCTTCTTAAAATAACAATATTATATGTGTTGGTTTTAAGGTTTTTGGGCCCAGGTAGGTCCAACACAACCTTGATCAGTGGCGGAGCCACAATGGGGGCAGTGGGGGCCAGTGCCCCCCCTCAACCATTTGTTCTAATATATAAGTATATGTATAAATCACAAAAGTGCTCAATAGATCAGTGGAAAGAACCTTGAATATGATATGGAGAGTCCTAGGTTCAAAACTTGCTAATAACATTTTTATATGTTTTAGGCTTTTAGCTTCTTATCTTTATTCTAACTCTTCAATAAATTAAATGTATTTTTTTTAATTCTACTTTTTTTGCATGTATATTTTAGCTTCTTTTCTTTATTTTAGCTCTTCTTACCATTCAATAAATTAAATATTTTTTAAGTCTACTTTTTTTGAATCATTTACTTAATGTAGTCAACAAGTTTATATTATACTTCATTGTATTCAAATTAATTCAAACAGAATTGTGAAAGATGCAATTTTTTCTTAGAAGTGAAATCTGGAGTTAAATACGCCCCCACTCACACTATTTTCTGGCTCCGCCACTGACCTTGATTGGTGGATTCACCTTTCAACAAAGCTTAAAGAAGTGGAAAGGAATGAACAAAAGTAGAAAGAATGTGTCTCTATTCTCTGGGCATGGACTCGCCCCTTTTACATTCTCGAAGGGACCTTTATATAGGAGGCCCTCCTTTAATTCGGACTTAAATACATTAAGAGGGTCTTAAAAGCTAATTACGTCGCAGAGCCGTTGGGGCTGTCGTTACTGGGCCTCCCAACGGCTCCTTGACCGAGTTCTTCAATGTCGTCATAAATGCCGCACAACAGCTCTTTGCTGATCCGGCCGAGTCCTCGTCCCATCCTTGGGCTCAGACCGACTCTTGGACTCGGCCCTAATCTCTTACGGGCCTTGTTACTTATTTGGGTTCCCACCCCTTGGGCCGTATTTTATTCTTCCTGGGCTTTTTCATCCTTCTTGGACTTCTCCCTTCCTCTTGGGCTTCTCCTTTTGTACTTATTCTTCTTGGGCCAGGGTCCACACCCCATCAATATGAATCCAAAAAAAATAGAGTGCTAATTTAAGATATATATAGTTGTGTTAAGATGAGAACCGTCGTCGGACACAGGTAGAAACCTTAGGTATACAAAAAAAAAAAAAATAGAGTGCTAATTTGAATAGTAATTGGATGATTAGAGAAACTATCCCTACAAACGGAATAGTATCAATTGTGAAACAAGTTCGGGTAGTAGCCTGATATCAATCGTGTGTGCATTAAATATGTTTTGGGATGATTTTGAGTACCATATAGGTAGTGTTAAAGGATTTTGGAATGGGTAATGTTAATATTCATTCATGCTCGATAGTTTTAAATGTATTATGATTCAAATTTGAAAATAACACACACACACACACACACACACACACACACACACACACACACACACACACACACACACACACACACACACACACACACACACACACACACACACACACACACACACACACACACACACACACACACACACACACACACACATATATATATATATATATATATATATATATATATATATATATATCGTATGAATAATAGTAGTAATGCTAAGATAAGTAGATATAAGTGGTGAAAGAGTAGGTAGATAGTGGTAAATGTATATTGATAGGTGGTTGGGTAGATAATATGAGTAAATAGATAAGTAAAGTTTATATGTACTCCGTAATAATTATAGTGATTATAAATTAAGTTATGTGTGATTATTATTTGAAAAAAAATTGGAAAAAAAAAACTTGCAAATTCTTTGTTAAATTGAGAAAATGAAAAAATAATTTTTCAAAAAAAATAGAGGAAAAAAAAAAAGAGAAAAAGAAACCATGCTAAATATTTTTTGATTTAATTACCTCTCAAATTTAGTGGCACGCAATTCAAGATCGAGCAATCTACTAATTGAAATGAAATGATTTTTTTATGATGTAAATTGTGAGTGCACAAAGAATCCAATTCACATTTTACTCCAATAATGTTTGAAGTAGGGTTCGAATCTTCAACGTGAAAATCTTACTTGCAATGATGTTTGAGATGGAGTTCAAATCCTCTTACTTTGAGTCTTGTGCTAGTCCTCGGGAGCCCAACACCCAATAGTTATGAAATGATTTTTATAACTAAAAGATTAATTGCATATTTCTTGGGGTCCCAAAAATTATTATTACTATAAATTAAACTCCACCTTTCTATGAAACTTTCCTATTGACTTGGATTAAATTTATCCAAAAAATCAAATTTAAAAATGGAAACAAGACCGAATCCAAAGCCAACCATTTTCATTTTCCACGCCGAAAATGGGACGAAATTATCCGCATATGCTTTCATTAATTCCACCGGTGTTTTCTAGGTGGTCGAAACAACACGAGGTGCATTCCGGTAATTTCACCCAGCGGGCCCCACAACACAGCAGCTCAAATCATCAAGTAAACAACTACCGCTGTTGAGATCCAACCTACCAAAACACGACACCGAATCCTGTCCGTCCAAAACCTTGTAGATTCCATCACGCCCCGTTGATTTTTCCCCTGTCCCTTCCAACCTATCTCATTTCCCAACACCCCTAACAACCCCGACCCTCTCAACGTACTGTAATACTAAAAACTTAGAAAAAGCTCTGATCTTTTTTTGGTGTTTTCTTGACAGAAATTTGCAGTTTTTTCAATGAAGGAGTCTACAGAGAAGACCCCCATGGCCATGGACATGGAGACTTTGAATGGCTTCTCCCACGTGCCTTCTACTCCAGTTTTCTGGAAATCCCGGAAAAGATCAGGTAGGTACTGTAAATTACTAAAACCCCACAGATCTTTTCCTCTGCATTTCATCTTCAATAGATTAGATCTCCTTAGGGTACAATCTTTTTCTTGGGTTTTTCCCTTTGTATGATGGGTTATGTTGTCTTCTGAACAATTTTCTGTAACTTTAACTCTGCATGATGTTTTGTTCCTGTTCCGGCCACCGGAGTGGCCTTATTCTTGCCGGAATCTTACCTTAGTCAGTCATCGGAATTAATTAGTAATTACCCAGTGTTGAAATACTTGGCTGAAAAGTGAGTTCCATTAGCAGCCATAAGATGGGTGGGTGGTTAGATTCTTACAAGTTTGAAATTGGTTGGTTGGCCCTGTCCCCCCTGTGTTACAAAACAAGCAATTCTTGAAAAGGAAAAAATGAGAAGTGAAAGCATGTTCCTTCATTCATGGCTGTCGTTTTCTTGGTGAGCTGGCTAATAAGGACACATGCCAATGTCTAATCATTTCACAAATCCTTATCAATTTCTTGTTTGGAAATTTTTTTGGGATTTAATATATGCTACCCAGCAGCCACTTGGGTGATTCTTGTGGATTTAGAGATAAGAATAAATCCTTGGTTCCATCATCTGTGTTGACATTTTCAAGAATTCAATAATTTATGCTTGTCTGTATTGAACCCTAATTTGTTCCTTTCCTTTTGGTGCCAATTCAATAATTTATCACGATTACGAAGTAAACATTCATTTATCTGAACTAACTGTTTAACGGTTTCACCCTTCTTAGTGAAGTAGTAATATTTATTGTGAGTTGTGATGGTATGATATTATGATGTTTACTTGCTGGGAGCTTCGAACTAAGTAGTTGTTTCTCCGAGCAGTCAGTGGGAAGAAGTTGGACAGTGTAACGGATGAGAAAACGCCAGAGAAACAGCAGGAAGAATTGTCGGGTGATGAGAAAAAGGAGGAAATGGATGTGGATGCACTTTCTGTTCTTTCTGAGCGCAGAAAGGCCTTGTTTGAACCATTGGAACCCATAACAAATGCGAGTGGCAAAAGACCATCAGCCGAGTCGTTGTTACCCCCACCTGATTTCGACTCCTCGAGTTACCCTAAAGGGTGGCTTATTGGGAAGAAGCGGAAGCTTGTAAACGTGGATGTTGTTGAGAGCATGCGTAGGATTGCCGTACAGGAAATGAACAGAAAGGTGATGTTCTCGAGTCTCAACACAATCATCTGCTCGCTTTCTTTAAGCATATACTACTTTTCTGCTGTTTCGATTCCTATTTGAGCCCAGGGGCTACAATTCTATTCTGACTGAGCTCATCAAAAGTAATCGGCCCGCACACGTGAGGGGGCGTGTTGAGCATATAATATAACATAAACATAAATGTGCAATCCAACTATCAGCTTAGACTTTTAGTTGAGATGGAACACATGCTTTAATTTGGCCTTCACCGGCCTCCGTCCAACAGAATTAATCCTGTAGATGAGAGACAATAGTTAAGAATGTGGTGATGATTGGTGCAGGACCGAGAAATTGATGGGCTGAACGAGCAATTAGAAGCGGATTCACGGTGCTTGGAACATCTGCAGCTGCAGCTGCTGGACGAGAGGAGCAAGCGGGCTGATGTCGAGAGGCAAAACACGATGTTGCAGAACCAAATCAACATGCTCATGGACATGTTACAGGAGAATGATGCAGTAGAGGGTGAAGGTACAGAGGATTCATAATTTGTTTGTTGGTTTATTTTTGCTTAGAAATATATAGAAAATGTTAGGAAAGAATGGTGGGATTATGGAGCCATTCTTTTGTCCTATAAAAATTGTATTTATATTTCAGTGTCCAGATGCAGCAACACTATTGTGTTTGTTCTTAGAGTTTATTTGCTATTTGTAATATGCTCTGTAATGTCTAAATAAGAAATAGAAATGTATATCAATAAAGATAGAAATGCTACTCATTTCTTTTTCTTTTCTTTTCTTTTAAGCTTGTACTATGTGGGGAAGAATTGATGTTTTATTGTAAATAGCACTATTTAGATAATTCCTTTATTAATCTTCTTCTTAACTTAATTATTATAAGCCAGCACTTTGTGCTCAGATGAATGAGATGACATGTAGTGACCTCTCCCATATATCGAGCCTCAGAGAAGTATATTTGAACAGATACTACAATGTAATAGAGTTAGCAGCATTAGCTGTTGGCTGATTGGGTTAATGAATTTGATTAGTTGATAGCATTAGCTGATTGTAGAAAGATGTTTTGTAAATTGACTGTTAGTTGATAGTTGATTATATGCAAAATGACTTTCTCAACAAACTGATCGAAAAAGCTACTTCGAACAACTTTTTGAATTTTAGCGTTTTAAAGCAATAAACTGTTACAAAAAAGTTAATTAACCAAACACTTATAATGAATATTTAACCAAATCAAACAGCTAATAGTGGTCAAATAAGCCAAAATTTACCAATAAACTAACTATGTTACTAATTAGGGCAATATATAAAGAACAATGGTGATAAACAAATTGTTGCCCAAACAACAAAAGACTAGGAGCCTATAAAGAACATGTGTGGTGGATTCAGAAAACATAAAAAGATTCTCAATCTTTGTTAAAATAAGGTTGTTTCAGAGGGTACATTGGAATATCTAGCTAGGTTCAAGGCATGTATGTGCATATTGTTTACATGTTTCTGGGTTAGGCCTGCATTACACTGCTATTTGGTACACAATATTATAACTAAAAACATCTTAAATCAGTGAGTTCATCTTACCAGGGATTTGAAATTGACTGATCAATCTTTGGGATATTCTTTGAAATTGTATTGTAATTTCAAGGAATTCTTAACTATATATGCTTCCCTTTTCTGCATTTACTCTTCCACTGAATTCGGGTCATCGTGGTTGTTCACAAGCGACGCCATTTCCATGTTTGCAGACTCTCCACCCTTCCTAGTATTCAACAGTTCATCCGGGAGAATAGAAGCATTTGGATCGTCGCTACGGGGCACGAGGAACAGAAGCCCAACCGGAACGACTCTCAACAAACTCCTCACCACTATCGCCACCCAAAGGTTTCCAAACTGAGTGCGTGTGACGTGCAAGACGTGCAGGCAAAGCCCCCCGGCCCAGGCCGCAGTGAGCGATCCGATGTGATCGATCGACATGAGCAGAGCGAAGAAAGTTCCTTCTATCCCCGAGGGGCAAAGCTTTGTACTGAGGACAAGAAGAGGCATCCATTTGAGACGTGAAATCATATGCGAGATTGCTGCGTCACTCACAGCAACAAAGTAGTCCGGGATGCCAATCCTCAAATTCGCCCGAGATACCAGTATCAAATCCAGCAACCCCGAAGCACCATACAGTAACTGAGCCCAGAAAAGCACACGATGAAAAGGGTGGTGTTTGAAAGCGTTTTGATAGAGAATAATCCCAACAAGTGAACCCACTGCACCGATAGACGATATAGCTCCTACAGCTTCCTGCATAAAGCGCAATTCAGGTAGATTTCGAGCCAAAAATTCGTGTTTTAAGAAAAAAATTTGTACCTCAGAGAAGGACGGACCATTCTTCGCTTCTGTATACCAGTAAAACATTCCCTCGTGGATGTGTAAACTCAGTGCAATAGAAACATACATATACAAACACGGCCTCCAAACATTCTTGCATTTCAGAGCAATCCACGTAGCCTTACCAGCATCCCGTAACTTTTCACTGATCTGATTTACAAGCATAACGTTAAAGGGAAAAGCCTCGTACTCTCGTGTAACTCTAGTGAAACGATAAAGGCTAAGAAAATACTAACTCTCCTATCGGCACCCCTGTTGACAAACGTTTCTCCGATCATCAATCCTACTATAACTACCAGAGCAGCAGGTATACTCAAAACTCCAAACACCCCCTGCCAAATTAACAACGTCTTCGTAAATGAAAACAACGACACAAATCTTAATATCATTTCACCAACATAAGTTCCTAATGACATATTCTTATGAAAAAACGTTACTAGGATGATCAACATGGAAGCAAAAGACGTGTGGGTATCGAACCTTAGATCCAATTAGATGAACTAAGAAGCCACTAACGGTATATCCAACGAGTTGTCCTATGGATGAGCTGACTCCACAGAGGCTCTGCATGTCAGTGGCGAGAAACGGATGGCTTATACTGTTCTCTGTCACGCAGGCATCAATCGTAACGTCTGCTACTGCCATCCCGGCACTGCTAGTGATTAGGCATAACAAAGCGAATGCAAGGTGTAAGTCTTGTTTTAAGGACAGAATCACCATGGATATGATACCAAGAAAACCTAAACAATAAAGGCGGTCAGATCTTTATTGCTGTTCTTTTATTTTCTTGCATTAACATGAGCACTTAATAATCAGATCACACATTAAACTGGTGTCCTTCATTCTTCCTAAAACCTGGTTCAATGTCATTTATTTCACAAATGTAGCTACTCTTTCACCATTCTTGAAAGCGGAAAAATCAGCTAATCTACGAATTGAATTGAAGCTTACATATATAGTAACATGTTCATTTTAACTTATTTAAGCAAATAAATGAATTTGATTTCCCATAAAAGAAGAAACAAGATTCAGAAATGAAATTGAAGAGTACATACCAGCAATAATAAAATAAGGCCTTCTCCTATAACCAAAAATGGGAAGTGTATCAGTAAGCAGACCCCAGAAAGGCTTAACCACCCAAGGAAGTTGAAGAATCCCAAAATAAACTTGAGCTTCAGAGGGCTGAAGCTTCTGATCATCCTTCATATAGTACTGGGTACTAATTTTACTCAAACTCATACTCAACCCTTGATTGATTCCGTACACAATCACCACAGCTGAAACAAAGCTCCAGTGCAGCTCATCACTCAGCATCTTCAACCAACCAAATGGCCTCCCAATGAAGCCCAAGATTCCATCTTTAGAGCTCATCCTCTCTTTCTGGGATTCACCCTCTGGTTCCTTCATTATTCAGGTGATTACCGTTCAAGATTTTAGTTTGGGATGGGATTAAAGAAAGACCCAGATCAGAAAATGAGGATTAAATATATTATTTAATTGAGGAAAGGACATAAATTAAATGGTAATGTTCTGAATTTGTTATCTGGGCGGGTCAGGGTGTATAGAAATTTGTAGAAAGCCAATGAATTGAGATGCATATGCTGGAGAAACGAGGAAGAAGACGAAAAAAACGCGGGGGTCAAGAGGCGGTCATTTAATTTAGTTGTGTACAATGTAGACCGTAGACCCCAAGATACGTTTTTTGACTTATGCTAGAGTGGACAAATCTTTAAAATATATGTATATATATAATAATAATATGAGATCTTTGTTTTGAAACTTGAAAGGGAGGTTTAAAAAAAACAAAACAATTCCATTCAATCAGAGAGTAACATATTATAAATGATAGAGGGAGGGTGTGCAAACCACTCCAAGTAATCAAACATAGAAACAGACTGTTTTGTTAATAGATGGGTTGTTTGATTTGCAGATCGCTTAGTAAGATAAAAATACTTGAGTAAAGCTACTCATAGGTTTTTTAAAATCCCTAAAACCCGATGGAATAAAGATTCTCTCTTAGTTGAGTTGAGACCCTGGAAGTCGGTTTCAACATGAATATTATTAAAGTTGTGAAGTTTTAACCAACTCAAAGCCTCCTTATAGCTATTGCTTTCGCTTCTCTTGAAGTAAAGGTTCCTCTATAGAGAGATCCTTTTGTTGTGACAAACTGGCCATGATCATTCGTAAAGAAGGTTGGAAAATAACATAAAATGGTTATTTTGTGGTACAAAAATATGTGGAGTCACTTTTGAATTAGGTCGGGTCAAAGTGGATTCAGGTTTTTCGTAGTAAGACGAAGATATTGATATATTGTACGCTCAAAACGGATAATGAGTAAATGAGAAATTGATTCTCAAAATAAATTCATTTGCGTTGAAAAATAAAGGTGAAAATGCTTTAAAGTAACATTTGTCCACATTAGATTGGAAAGTGCGTTTGCACCACTATATATACAAGAACCTTTTAGGGGGAGAGTGTTTCGTTCAACTCGTACTAACAACCTAAACCCTTTTTCCTGATGGACTGAAGGTGTTAGCTCTATACGATGATGTATAGGATTGTGTTGCTACTACCAATACCGTCTACAAAGATGTTTCAATAATGTGTAAATACAATCGTTGATATTATGTTTTTTTAAATGACAAAATTGCTATATATCTAGACAAAATAAAAAATAAAAATTTCATACAAATGAATTAAGATAGCAATTTATTCCTATAACTGAGTTGCTAGAGAACGAACACATTTGCCTAATTTATATATAAAAAATATTAAACAGTGATAAATAAAATCTCCAAAGTTACAGCACCGCATGCGTACATCTACACATTAGCTATTAATTTGAGCAACTATTTACTCAAATTCAAACAATGATAACATCAAAACACATAAATAATTCAAACCATATCTTCAATTGCACTATATAATATTGGAATAAGGTTCAAATTGGCCACTGAACGTAACCTGAAAATGCAATTAGGCCACTGAACGAAAAAAAAGTGCAATTAGGCCACTGAACACTCCAAAAATGTGCAATTTCACCTGATAGCAGGTTACCCTCAATTTTAGCAAGTTATCTGCTTACGTGGCAGCTGAGTTGGCATTTTTAATAAATTTTAAATCATTTTTAATAAATTTTAATAATAAATTTTTATTTAAAAAAATAAAAACGACTTTATTTTATTTTTTATTTAATTTTTTTTCAATTTTTTATAAAATTTATTATTAAAATTAATTATTAAAAATTATTAAAAATGTCAACTCAGCTGCCACGTAAGCAGGTAACCTGTTAAAATTGATGGTAACCTGCTATCCGGTGAAATTGCATACGTTTGGAGAGTTCAGTGGCCTAATTGCACGTTTTTGGAGTGTTCAGTGGCCTAATTGCACTTTTTGTTCGTTCAGTGGCCTAATTGCATTTTCAGGTTACGTTCAGTGGCCAATTTGAACCTTATTCCTATAATATTTGATGTTCTAATTTAAATAATTATATATCAATCCAAATATTTTTAATATATTATAACAAATCCATCTCGTACATCGCATGGGCGAAAATACTAGTTAGACATAGAAACAGATTATTTTGTCAATAGATGGACTGTCTGATACGTAGATTTCTTAGTGAGATAAAAACACTTGAGTAAAGTTACTCGTAGGTTTTTTAATATCCCTAAGAACGAGATGGAATGAAGATTCTCCCTTAGTTGAGTTGAGACCCTGAACAACATGCAGTGAGTCGGTTTCAACATGAATATTATTAAAGTTGTGGAGTTTTAACCAACTCAAAGCCTCCTTATAGCCATTGCTTCAGCTTCTCTTGAAGTAAAGGTTCCTCTATAGTGAGATCCTTTTTGTTGTGACAAACTGGCCATGATCATTCTTAAAGAAGGTTGGAAAATGGCATAAAATGGCTATTTTGTGGTACAAAAATATGTGGAGTCCACTTTCAAATTAGGTTGGGTCAAAGTGGATTCAGGTTCATCATACTAAGATGAAGATATTGATATGTTGTACGCTTAAAACGAATAATGAGTGAATGAGAAATTGATTCTCAAAATGTACTTATTTGAGTTTTTAAAAAAAAAATAAAGGTGGAAAGACTTTAAAGTAACATTTGTCCACATTGGATTGGAAAGTGCGTTTGCACCACTATATATACAAGAGCCTTTTTAAAGAGTGAGTGTTTTGTTCAACTCGTACTAAGGACATCCCCAATAAAAGGTTCATCACCACATTTTAGAATAGTAAAATCTCCTTGGGTTGGATTTTGACAAATGAGAAGTCAAGATTTTGACAAAATTTTCCACCTGCTATTTGCAAGTTCATGTCAGGCCAGTTTCTTTGTTCTCATTACTTTTTTGTTTTGTTTTTAAAGCGGGCCAACGGTCAGGCCAGCTTATTTGTTCATTTTTTTTTTAGTTTTGTTAAATTCTATTATTAAATTTGTATATGATAAAATTATAATTTAAAAAAATTAAAAAGTTTATAATTATAAATTTATTTTAATTTTGCTAAAAATTGTAATAATAATTTTTATAATATTATTTTAATTAAGTTTCCAACAAATGCAAGCTTGCAATTTTAAGTATATATATATATATATATATATATATATATATATATATATATATATATATATATATATATATATATATATATATTGGAAGCATTCTTCTAATGAATTCCCAGGGAACTTCTATAGTAAATGGAATATATAGAATTGTGATCAATCAAATATTGCAAAGCCCCGGCATTTATTACCGGTCAGAATTGGACCATAATGGAATTTCGGTCTATACCGGCACAATAATATCAGATTGGGGGGAAGATCAGAATTAGAAATTGATAGGAAAGCAAGGATATGGGCTCGTGTGAGTAGGAAACAAAAAATATCTATTCTAGTTCTATCATCAGCTATGGGGTCGAATCTAAGAGAAATTCTAGAGAATGTCTGTTATCCTGAAATTTTTTTATCTTTTCTGAGTGATAAGGAGAAAAAAAAAATTGGGTCAAAAGAAAACGTCATTTTGGAATTTTATCAACAATTTGCTTGCGTAAACGGGGATCCAATATTTTCTGAATCCTTATGGAAGGAATTACAAAAGAAATTTTTTCAACAAAGATGTGAATTGGGAAGGATTGGTCGACGAAATATGAACCGAAGACTGAACCTTGATATACCCCAGAACAATACATTTTTGTTACCGCGAGATTTATTGGCAGCCGCCGATCATTTGATTGGACTGAAATTTGGAATGGGTACACTTGACGATATGAATCATTTGCAAAATAAACGTATTCGTTCTGTAGCGGATCTTTTACAAGATTAATTCGGATTGGCTCTAGTTCGTTTAGAAAATGCGGTTCGAGGGACTATATGTGGAGCAATTCGGCATAAATTGATACCCACTCCTCAGAATTTGGTAACTTCAACTCCCTTAACAACTACTTATGAATCCTTTTTCGGGTTACACCCATTATCTCAAGTTTTGGATCGAACTAATCCATTGACACAAATAGTTCATGGCAGAAAATTTAGTTCTATATATATATATATATATGTTATGTATGTTAATTATTTATGTTTATTTTAGAATTATAAATCAAATAAATAAAGAAAATAAGAAATAATTAAAATATGGAAATAAAATGGTGGATCCACAAAAAGTTGTGAAAAAATTTAAAATTAATGGGAAGAATAGTTTTTGTGATTGGGTGAGATGGTGGATGATGATATGGATATTGGGGCCCAAAAAAATCTGGGGTAAAATAGACAACTATTAAGGATGCCCTAACAACCTAAACTCTTTTTCCATTGTTTGTGCTTGGTATTTTTTCCAAAAATACCATTTTCATAGTAATAGTTTATGTGTAGTATGTTAAGAGTTAAAAGTTCATGTTAACCACGTACTGATCAATCTTTTAAGAGATAAGCTTTTTAAGCTTAAGGGTGTGTATTAGGACTCTATAACTTTATCAATCTTTGTATATTATTATAACCCTACTAGGACTATCTCTTGTCTCTCTATAAATATCATATCTTCTTTTACTTTGTAAACACTGATGATCAATAAAACTCTGAAAAAATTCTTGTTCTCATCTCAGCATTCAAGCATAAAAGAAGGGCAAAGAAATAATATTGGAATCGTTACAAAAGAAAATCTCCTAATTACTACTAACAAATTGAAACAGAACTGTTTACAGCGGCAGACTTTTTTTTTTAGTACATATAGGCAAAGAAATAATATTGGAATCAAGTTTAACAAACCACATAGTTAAATTCTAAATCCAAACCACTAAGTTAAATTATAAATCCCAAGCAGTAGGGTTGTTGATCTTGATCTGCATTAAAGCATTGATGAAAAAAGGCTTTGACAAAAGCTTGGAAATGACAGGTTCAATGCTAAGACTAATAATCAAAACTCAAACCCCATGGCCATTTTCTTTGTGTTCAGAGGTTGAACCACCAAAGAAGTAGAGTCCCTTCCCCCATTACACTGTGCAGCAAAGCTTTGCATCAATGGAAGCCAAGCATATGCAGAAGGCTTGGTAGCCAGTCATTGGATATCTGCAAAACAATACCATATTTTCATTTCTCCAGTTTTCCATTTCTCCAGTTAGTAAATGCGCCCACATGTTTTGGCTATTAGTCGAGCAATAACGGATGTTTATTTACCTATAGTCCATCACATACTTCGCTTTCCCTACCCTTCCAAGTTGTAGTATTGTCTGCCTTCCATTCTTCTGGAGCCAAACAAAAAAAAAAAAAGATAGCATAAATTCATGTTCTAAGTTCATGTTCTTGTTTTGTCGAGAGATAACGAACTCATCATTTACCTCCATTGTGAGTTGAAAATTCTTAACTGAGCTCTGGATCTTGAGACCTGGCCTTCCTTTGTCTCTGAAGTCTAATTCATACTGTTTTGAAATCTACAACATTTGCAACATGAGTGACAGTTGATGAGTTAAGATCAAACCGAATATCATACTGTTGAGCATATAATATATAAACATAAATGTGCAGTCCAACTATCAGCTTAGACCAGACAGAAGTCTAGCCTTACCTTGTTAAAGTGGGGAACCCTTGAGAACAGCTGATGTACTTTATCCATATGCTCCTTCCAATCGATTGGCATTCCGTTAATATGTTGGATCTGAGGTAAAAAAGACGAAATCCCAAGCTGGGAATTAGTAAAAGTGTGCATCTCGAAATCATTCTTAGCTTCCTCGCATTGGTTGAACGTGATCGATCACCTGTGCCGTGCTCTTCAACAGCATGGATTGGTGCTTCGGTATCCACGCTTTGATCCTTCTATAACTGCCACTCCAGGTGGCCACAGTAGCCATGAATCTGTGAACATGAGACCAAACTCTCAATTCCCTTTCTTCTATTATGTTTTTGATCAAAAGGACCAGAAAGAAGCTTACCTTAAAACACCCAAAAGTTTTGATTGTTTTGCCCCAGAATTAAGTTTCCCCTGAATGGAGTTTTCAGATAGTTACAAAGTGTTGTTTGAATCAAGCAGACAACTTTAACAATTCATCAAAAATTAGCAAATCATCAAAGAAAATGTACCTGATCCCATATGTGGTATTTTGATCCCATAAGATTAGCAGTCACTTTCCCAATTAAACTGTCTTCTGAACTCATCAATAGTCCCTTTGTATTCTGAGCCACTATGAATTCAGATTTCCCATTACGCCTTCTGTGATGAGCCACCGCAAGCTTCCGATTCTGCCTTCCTTGACCCTCCTATCATTTTTGAAGAACAAAAAGAACTTTGCTAAGAAACATGTGAACAAACATTCAAAATTTGGCATTGAAGTTCTTTATAAATATGTAAAATGTCATATACATCATATTTGCTAAGAAATTTTCACAGATTTAAGGTAGCAGGCAGTCTAAATCAAATAAAGATTTACATTTTAAGACACAAACTACTGAGACTTCAATTTTTCTTGAAAATGCTGTGACTAAGAATGTTTATCAAAGCAAGAAACTAGTACACACTAGAGGAGTGCTCAAAAATGGGCTTACATAGGTGTAGAGTGAGTAGAGAGTGCCTCCATTGAACCCATCTGGAGATGTTTCCTTCACTATAACACAGGTACACCTTCCTATATCAACAGGCAAAGGCCTACACAGCAATGATCTGAGGAAACAAAAAACACCCAATTCTTAAATTTCCCACACACACTGAAAACTTGTCAATCTATCTGCAAAAAAAAGAAAGAATCTCCTGACCTATTAGGTAGAGTAGACCAAGAAGAAGCCGGGGCGGCCTCCGAATCCGAATGGTCCCAAAGATTGCCAGAATTAGGCCCCTCTGCGTCAATGGGAGAAACAAGTTTGGACCCGAAAGTGGAATCAGGCTCATGCTTTTTCATGCAGAGTTGAAGTGAAGATGGCTTGAGATGAGACTTAGCTCCACTTCCGGGAACCGCATTTTCTTTCCCAGAAAGACTCCATTTTTGGGGCTTATAAGGCGAGTCATTCTCTTTGTTATCAGGCGCGTTAACTAGAGGGTTATCATAGAGCGAATTGTAACAATTCGAAGGGCGAAGGGGATTCGAAGCTTTCTTGAAGGCAGCCATGTTTGGGTCATCAAGAATTCAAGATTGGTTTCTGGGATGTTGGGAAAGACAGGATTTTGGGTGGAGAGGCGGCTTTTAAGGTGGTGGTTAGATACGGGTACTGCTTTATCTTGTGCTATTGCTGCTGATGCTGCTGCCATTGATGGTATCAACAGAAATTTGAATTTGAAAGTTTGGCATTGGGAAATGCGCTTTAAGTGTGGAAAATGGAAGCATATGGTGTGGGGATATCTTGTTTTAGGTGAAGCCATTAACGGTCACTATTGGGACAAGAATATGTTTGAGTTACTTCAAATTTGTGTTGTGACTTGTGTACATCGCCAAAATTCGTATTCAAACTATTGTATATACTATGTTTGTTCCATACTATTGTTTCCCATACTTCTTTAGTATGCTTTTGTTGGCAAATACAAAAGGAGAGTAGAAAGAAACTTTTTGTCTTATTATTAATTAGAAAAAACTCTACCAAAAAAAAAATTATTAATTAGAAAAATGTTTTAAAATGTAAAAGCAGAATACCCCAAAAAAAAAAAAAAAAAAAAACGTTTACTTATATAGATTTTTTTTTTAATAAGCGGAGTTAATATATGATTTGGTTCCTCGACTATTAGGATTTCACTATTTTGGTCCTCCATTTTCAAACCTGTTCAATTTCATCATCAACTATGCAATTGTTAACTAAAACCGTCCTAAACAGGACTATTTTGGTTTGGACAAAGAACTATTTTATGTAAAATTTACATAATTAGAGATTAAATTGAGCAAATTTGGATGTCGATAATCAAAGTGATAAAATTCTAACGGTCAAAGGATCAAATCGGGTATTAACTCTAATAAACATAACCAAAAAAAAAAAAAATCAAAAGACATAACTTTATAATCATCATTATCATTATTTGTGTATGCTCATTTCATATGTGCAATAATTTTTGTATGGAAAATACTACATGTACTATAATTTTTTACTCTCAACTTTTACTCCTATATACAAAATCTTAATGTAGACATTTATATTAGGACCCATATAAAAAATAAAGTAGCATATCAATATCTGCCACATCAAGGAGTAAAATTTAGAAAATAAGATTTGGGAGTCTATGTAATAGAACTCTTATTGTATGGACCATACTATCAAATAATGTACATTAAATATACAAATAATGTATTATTAATAGTCCGTATATTAAAAATACATATTATATTTATAAAAAATACATTATTTTGTATAATATGCATTCAGTTCACGAATAATATACTTTTAATATATTAAAATATATATTTTGTTATAATTCACATAACCCTGTGTAGACCAAAGAATAATTTGCCTCATATATCTACCCTTACACAGTTAGACCATCATAATTCGGTCATTTCTGGAAGGATGAGAATGGCAACCTTGCCACGCTAGATTTCTTCTTCATCATCATCTCTCTCTTTTAATAATCGATATTATTATTATTATTATTATTATTATTATTATTATTATTATTATGTTGACAATGAATTGAAATTGTAATGATACAAAAATAAAAATAAAAATAGTAGTGAATTCCAAAAATGTTGATATGATAGATTGATAGTAGAGTTTACTTTTGGAAAGAAAGAGAGAATTGTAGAGATAAGAGTATTTTCATAAATAGTTTTTAGTGATTTTTAAAAGTATGTGGATTGGGGAGAGTGTGAGGTGGAAGGAAGAGAAGAGTGAAAAAAATGAATTTGCAATAGATATAGTTTTTTTTTTTTTTTTTGGGCCCTACGAACTAAAAATTAAAACTTCTTGTTGCGTGTCGAGTGCATCAGATGTGCCCGCTGAGCACGTTAATAACTTCTTTTTTTTTTTTGATTAAATTTGAAAAATGAGTGCTAGTAAATATATTTTAAGTAAAACATAAAAAGTAGATAATGAAAAACTAGAAAACTGAAATAAACAAAGCCCTAGTTGATTTATATATAAAAAGAAAAAAAAGAGTTGTCAAAACTTTGTAGTCTAGCAATATATGTTTAAAATTTTTTATAAGAAATTTTAAGATTAATTTTTAAAATTAACAGTTTGCCAGCCTGAGGCCCAAGAGAGATGTGAACCATCGCCCCCGGTTTTCGATTGTTGGCGCCTCCTTCTCCTTTCGATCCAGTGGCTTTTCGCTCCTCTCCTTACAGTCGAGTGACTTTCACTCCTTGAGTTCTTTTTTTTTTTTTTTCAACAATAAACTTAATAAATGCTCACTTGAAAAGTTGAAGGAAGCTAGAATAAACCGTACCATTCCCTCTTAATTCTTTGGTACTCCAAAAAATTTGAAATCTCTATTATTATTGTATATATGTACTTGATGTAATAGTGGAGTTGGAACTAGCAGTTTAAAAGGTAGAATGAAACTTTTCTCCTTCACAAATTTTCAATTCACTTCAAACTATGGAGTCTCTGCATTTTATTTTTAAATGTAATAAAATCCAAATCAATATTTTCAAGATATATCACAAAAAGTTCAACAAAATATACAGAAAAACAATAGGATAAAAACTTAATCAAAGAACATCAAGAACCTATCAAACTAAAATAGTTGAAAAGCAAATTGTTAATACACGTATAAAATTGATCGACTAATTTTTATACATGTGCGTCATGTTAATAAGTCAGATTTTATTTTTTTGGTTTAGAGTCAAAATTTACTGGTGTAAAGATGACATCTTTTAGGAGGAGGACGTGGGGATGTCTCATTATATTGTGAGTTAATTCCAGCAATGGTCCCCCGAGTATGATGATTTTCCAGATTTGGTCCCCGTCTTTTAATTTGGACAATTTAACCATCCGTCTATTAAATTCTTTCCAATTGAGGTCATTCCGTCAATTGGGGGTTAACCCCTAATTGACGCTGACTTAACCCCCAATTGACGGAAGGACCTCAATTGAAAAGAATTTAATAGACGGGTGGTTAAATTGTCCAAATTAAAATACGGGAACCAAATTTGGAAAATTATCATACTTGGCGGACCATTGCTGGAATTAACTCTTATATTGTAGTGTAAATTGATAAAGTGGGAGGGAAGCAAATTTGAATGGGAAAAGCTGAAGTTATGATGATTACAAAATAAGTGCACAATTCCAACTGGCAAATTGAATTATGATTCTTCACAAGCATGCATATATATGTGGTTCGGAGCCATATATGCTATTTCACGCACGCACCATCAACATCATATCATATCATATCGTGTGACTCCCTCCGCTACCTATTAATTAACAAAATAAATGTTACGTTATTCTAATTTATTACTGTACGTAAATCAAATATATTATGAGAAAAAGAATTGAAGTTCCACCCCGGAGACGGGGCGCGGACAAGTCATGCACCCGTCGGCAGGGCCAGCACCTCAGCCGGCTACCCGTGGCTGGCAGTACCCTTTCGGGCCGGTTCACCTCTCTTTCTCTGACTTCCCACCTCTTTTGACTTGTATTGTAAATCCAGCCTAATAACAATAACCCAGTAAATTTCAACTCATAACTCATAACTTATATTCTCATGAGTTAATTCCAGCAATGGTCCTCCGACTATTGTGATTTTCCAAAATTAGTCCTCGACTTTTAATTTGGACAAAATAGACTCTTGACTATCAAATTTGTTCCAGCATTGGTCCTTCCGTTAAGTATCCGTTTGTTAGGTGTTAAGTAGAGGGGTACAAAAGTCATTTCATTTTATTGCTTTCTTCTTCCTATTCTGGTGAGCATATGTATCCTTCCGTACACGCACATGACCATCATTACCCCAAAACTCCATTGCTTTCTTCGTCGTCATACTAAGATTAATGCCATGAAAGACAACTTTTACGAGGTTCTTTCGTTGCGCCCCGAGAATGCTGTGGTTGAGGAGATAAAGAGAGCTTACAGATGCATGGCTCCTCTGTCACCCGGACTTCTGCCACCACTCCGACAAGGAGGAATCTATGCGGCGATTCATCCAACTAAGAGAGGTATACGAGACTCTATTCGATCCGGTTTCACATGAAACTTATGATCATGGATTAGGGCTGATCACCTCTTTCGACAGTGATGAGTTTGCAGTGCGGCGGTCGCCGCCGCCGTGCATGGAGAACAGGCAGAGATCTGGGTTTGCTAGGGAGCTGTGGAAAAGATAGCTTAGTGGATTGAAGACAAGATCTCGCCGGAGAATGGAGAATAAGAACAGCTACTGGATCAAGATTCCACTCGATCAACAGATCATAGTAGATTTTTGAAAGGGGATTGTATTGATTTGTTAACCCTTTTTCATTCAATTAACATACAATGAATGGTAACTGCTGAGACATGCAATTACAGTTACAAGAAATTGAAAGAATCATCACTAATCTAATAATGACTAATTATGAATGAAGCTTATGCATGCATGCATGTTGACACAACAACAGTTGGAATTTGAAATCCTAATAGGTTGAATTAGAATCCCAAATTTTGCAGCATCATAACAAAATATTTCAGTTTTTTAAAAAAAAAAAAATTCTTCTCAAGAACTATATATATATATATATATATATATATATATATATATATATATATATATATATATATATATATATATATATGTATTTTACCTGTGTTTCTGCTGCTCAAGTCCAATGTATTCTGCTAAAGTTGCCATCTGAAGAGAAAAGATGAATATTTGTATCATTACCATTGAAATGAATGAAATGAAGAAGAAGAAGAAACAGATTATTATTGCGGCCATCCATTAATGTACCTTCATCTTTCCAGCTCTTCTTCCAAACTTCTCTGTCAAAACTCCCAAAGAATCAATGGTTGCAACGGGGCCGATGCAGGGCGGCCGATCTTAGCAAATGCTTCCTTAATGGGAATACAATCAAACCTTTGGATGTTATGTCCCGCGTAGATTTCCCATTCATAATGCTGAATATTCTGTCTGCAACTTCCTCAAACGACTGCGCCCAGAGTTTTGGGTGTAATGATGGTCATCTGCATGTACGGAAGGATTCATGTAGTCACTAGCATATGAAGAAGAAAGGAATAAAAGGAAATGACCTTTGTACCCCTCTACTTAACACCTAACAAACGGATACTTAACGGAAGGACCAATGCTGGAACAAATCTAATAGTCAAGGGTCTATTTTTTCCAAATTAAAAGACGAGGACTAATTTTGAAAAATCGCAATAGTCGGAGGACCATTGCTGGAATTAACTCTATTCTCATCAATTTTATGGTTCCGTTTGGTAAAAAGGCTGTTAGGTGATAGCTGTTAGCTGTTAGCTGATTGTGTTAATTAGAATGTATAAATAGTTGATAACATTAGTTGATTGTAGAAAAGTTTTTGGTAAATTAGCTGTTAGCTTATAGTTGTTTGGTATTTTTTTTTTCTTAAAAAGCTAATTGAAAAAATTGTTTGGAGTAACTTTTTGAATTTTAGCCTTTTGAAGTTATATAAAGCTAATTAACTAAACATTTATATTGATATTTTAACTAAATCAAACAATTAATAGTGGTCAAATAAGCCAAAATTGACCTATAAGCCAATCTTTTACCAAACAGGGCCTATATCTTAATTGCATGGACGCATGCATGCATATATATATATATATATATATATATATATATATATATATACTTTACTTTTTTTCTTTTGATAACAATATATACTTAATTAATTTTGCATGAGTACTTATGTGAATACATTTCTATTATATCCCAAGAAAGATATATACGGAGTATTATTTATAAATATATATCTTTTGGAAGTTAGAGTTTTAAACTGTTGTATCCTAATAGCTATATTTTTATCTACAAATATATGGAGAAACATATGAAAAAAGTACATGCAATTAACTTGCAGTATACTAAGATATTTCATGGTCTTACAATTCTATAAGAAATTCTTAAACAAAACAACGAACTTAAGAATTTCATTTATCTTCTTGTATCTCATAAGTTTAAGGTTCTGTTGGGTAAAATAGTTAGCCTATCAGCTAATTTTGACTTATTTGACCACTATTAATTGTTTGACTTGGTTAAGAAAATCAGTATAAGTGTTTGGTTAATTAGTTTTTTATAACTCCAAAATGCTAAAATTCAAAAAGCTACTCAAAACAATTTTTTCAATCAATTAGCTTTTTGAGAAAAAAGAAATTATACCAAACAACCATCAGCTAACACCTCATTTACCAAACACTTTTCTGCAATCAACTAATGTTATCAACTAATTAATTATAAGATTATCTCAAAAATGCTAGCAAATCGACTAAAGAACATTTTGGACAGAATTATATCGGTCAATCAAAGTGCATTCATTCTGGGTCATTTAATAATTGACAATGTTTTAATTGCCTCGGAAGTGATCCATTTCTTGAACCGAAAGAGAGAAGAAAACATGGGATGGATTGCGCTTAAGTTAGGTATGGCTAAAGCGTATGACAAGATGGAATGAGAATTTTTGAAGCAGATGTTGCCTCGGTTGGGCTTTGATAATTGGTATATTGAGCTCATTATGACTTGTGTAAAAACAGTTGGATATAAGGTTTCAGTTAATGGAAATCTCACGGACTATATTCTCCCGACGCATGGTTTGAGACATGGTGATCTCTATCCCCTTACCTTTTCATTTATATATGTGCTTAAGGGCTCTCGTACTTGATTGATAATGCTATTGGTAATGGGCGTGTGTCACCTTGTGTGGTTGTGAGGGGGGCACCGGGCATCTCTCATTTGTTTTTTGTCGACGACAGCTTATTATTTTTCAAGGCATCAATTCAGGAAGTTGTGGTAGTAAAAGAATGTTTATTACACTATGAGCATATGTCTGGCCAAACAGTGAATTTTGGTAAATCTTGCATTGTGTATAGCCGGAATACGATCGAGATGACAAAAGAAGCAGTAGCCGGGGTTTTTAATGTGACTCAGTCAGTTTCTATTGGCACGTATTTGGGACTTCCATGGGTATTGGCCGAAATAAAAAGTAGGTTTTCTCATATATTGAAATAAAGCTCCGGCAAAGATTGGGAGGGGCGGAAAAAAATTCTCTCCCGAGTAGATAAGGAGATTTTGATTAAGAGTGTTGCGCAGCTTTGCCAATGTACTCTATGAGCTTATATTATTTGCCTATTACTTTCTCTTAACACCTTGAGAGGCTTATAAATAAATTTTGGTGGGAGTCGGGAAATGGTAACGGTGGTATAAGGTGGATGGCTTGGAGTAGACTGAGCACTACTAAATCAAGTGGAGGATTGAGTTTCAAGTGTTTGAACCGTTTTAATATGGCTCTCCTTGCTAAACAAGGTTGGCGTATTCTCACAAATCCTTCTTTTTTAGTGGCCCGCCTTTATAAAGCACATATTTCCCAAGAAGCGATTTTCTGAATGCAACGATTGGTGCGAACCCAAGTTAAGATCGATGCTTGCCGGTCAATCAATTCTTCAACTGGGATGTTACAAAAGAATTGGTGATCGTCGGTTAACAAAAATCTGGGAACACCCTACCCTTGGTTGCTAGACGTTTCAAATCCGTATGTTGTCACCCCAAAGCTGAACTCCCATGCAGACATGAAGGTTAATTAGCAGTTCTTTTCAAAAGATTGAACCCCAATCCTAAGAGCCCCACACACTTCGACCCGACAGAGCATCTGAGAGGATGTAAATCAAGATAACTCACCTGAACATGAACCACAGAGACTAGACCTTTGCTTACTGTGCAAAGGAGCCCCTCACTTTAATTGATCCAGTTTTACAGAATTGGGATTTAAGTAAACTTGACTCCATGTTTGTTGCTCGAGATGTGGCAATGATTAAAAAAATTCCAGTAGCGGGCCATGCAGTTTGCTGATCAATGGTGCTGGAGAGGAGAGGTGAGTGGTCTTTATACCGTAAAACATGGGTATACACTTACTGGAATATGGATACTCATGATTTGCCTATTTCTCAGGGATGGAAGGCGTTATGGAATAAGCTAGCGTGGTTTGTTACGTTCGCAAACTGGTTTCTTTTGTTAGTTAACTTCTGTTCCTTTGTGTATTGAACACTTGCTTTAATAAAAGTTTGAATACCTTTTTTTTTCAAAAAAAAAAATAAAAAATAGTTCATTCATTTTTATAAACTATAATTATTTTTCTACAAAAAAACTGGTGCATTTATTGATTATTTTACATTTATAAAAGTACTTAGAATATTTTTTCATGATTATAATTTGTATGTAAAATTATTGAAAAGCTTATAAATCTTATTTTAAATTTTTTTTTTTTTAATGTATCAAAGCTTATAAAATAATAGGACCAGACCTATAAAGAATGAATAACGTACGTTCTCATGTGATGATGCAACCCTGTCTGTCTTTGTGTTTGTGCGATAGTTGGTTGTGAGGAAGGAGGTACGTTTGAGTGCTCATACTGCAACGTAACTGCTACAACAACTACATACCATGAAACCAACTAACCAAGGAGCCTGCCTGCCTGTGTGATTGCCCATATATGCCATTCAATTCAAATCTGCATTAATTAGCGGCAGAAATTTAGAATGAAAAAAAAAAAAAAAAAAAACAATAAACGATATTTTTGTAATTAAAAAAATATTTTTTAAACCGTTTTTAAATCTTCATTAACAAACCTATTTAAATGACATTAAATGCACTGACATTTCAATCGTTATGCTATGGATCCGTGTCCAGCAGGCATTGTGGACACGGGAACAGTGCCGTTAGTGACACCGTTATCTTCCACCATTTTTTGTTTGTTTGTTTGTTTGTTTTTTTTTTTTTAAATTTCAGACCGCTTTGTTATAGGAGCATATGTTCATAAGTTTATTACTATATGTTCATAATTGTAAGTTCATAATGTTAGAGCTCTGTGTTCATAATTCCATAACTGTACATTCTTAATTTCATAACTGTACAATCATAATGCCACAAACGAATAACGCCGTTAATGGCGAGACAAAATCAATTTTTTGTTTTTAACTGGAATGCCGCATTTTCCCTGAAAACGACGTCGTTTTAGACTCGTGTCCACAATGCATTGTGGACACGAGTCCACAGCATAATTTGCAGTGACATTTTGCTCTACTCAATTCTAAAAATTAATTTTTAAAAAAATATTAATTTATTTTTTTTGTCCTATATTTATATGTGTTATTCCACTTTTAATTCTTTTTATCAGTAATCCTATCTTCCATCAACCTCTGTCCATCGTACCACGAAACAAATTGTTGTTGTGCCCTTAAAATTGAGATTCAGCCTTTTGGAAGAATGAAACAAATTGTTGCTTCGTCTCAAAATTGAGACCAGGTTTGCACGCCATCGCTGGATCGGAATTTTTTCATCTATGGATGATAGTCTGACAAATTTACAAGGGGTACCTTATGAAAAATTATTGATATGTGTGGTTTCTTAAATAAAATCTAAAAAATGACACATAATAGTCCGCGTAAGCAAGATGATCAATACTCAACGAAAAATACTATTTGGAGTTCAATAGCCTATTCTTAATTTTTATTTTCACTAACAGCACGTTTGATTCACGGAATGAATTTGGAGGGAATAGGAATACTATTCAACAGGGAATAGAATAGGTAAGGAATAGAATAAGAATTGTATTATGTTGTTTGGTTGGCTGAAGGAATAGACTTGAGTAATTGTATTCCAGTGTTTGGTTGGTTAAAGGAATAGAAATGGAATAGGTTTAAAGACATAAATACCCTTATACATAATAATAATAATAATAATAATAATAATAATAATAATAATAATAATGAATATGATTATGATATACTGAATGTTATATATATATATATATATATATATATATATATATATATATATATATATATATATATATATATATATACACATGTATATGCATGTGTGTGTGAGAGAGAGAATAACAACAACAATAATATTAATAATAATAATAATAATAATAATAATAATAATAATAATAATAATTATTATTATTATTATTATTATTATTATTATTATTATTATTATTATTATACAAATACATATTTATATTTATATTTATTTTTTCACTTATCCCATATCGGTTGGAGAAGTAAGGAATGGAGCCTTGAGTCTCCTATAAAAAGAGCATCAAGGCTCCATAATTTCAATTGCAATGCTCATCCGCTAGGCAAGCTTGCAATGCCCATCCGCTAAGCATGCAGATGGGCAGACTACTTAATTTAGGAGCTAAGGTTCCATAATTAAGGAGTCTTATACAGTTAATATATATATATATATATATATATATATATATATATATATATATATATATATATATATATATATATATATATATATATATATATATATATATATATATACACACACACACACACACACACACAAATAATTTATTTATTAAATAAATATAAATTATAATTAATTAAATATATACATTTATATAATACATTATATTTATTAAATAAATATAAATATTATATAATGTGCAAAAGGTATTTTTTGTATTTGTGATATAAAAGCTATTCCCAAGGACATGAGAATAGCTAATACCAAGGCCCCCCTAGGAATGGCTATTCCCCTTGCAAAAGTAATAGCTCATTCCTAGGCATGCTATTCCCATGACAAAATGATCCAACCAAACGATGGAATAGGTCTATTCCAAGAAAAATTATTCCATTCCTGACCTATTCCATGAACCAAACATGCCATAAGTGTTCAAATTTTATTGGAGGAAAACAAATTGAATGGATAAAAATTATGATCACTCCTTTATATATTAAATAATCAAAACATGACACATAATATAGAGTAGAAAATGGAAGTGATGTTAGAGTTCACGGAGCGCGCATGTTTGGTGTATTAATTACTAACTGAAACTACAATGTATCTAAACTGACACTGCCTCGCGTATTATTTTTATATTATCAAGTGAACTTGCAATTGAAATGAAATGAAACTGTAGTTGTTTTGAAATGAAACTGCAGTGTATTATTGTGTATACAAAATGAAACTGAATAATAATTTCACATATTTGAGTGTATATTACCTAGCGAAACTGTAGTTATATCAAAATGATACTGTAGTTGTGTTGAAATGAAACTACAGTGTATATAAAATGAAACTAAATAACATTTCACATATTTGAGTGTATATTGTGCAATGAAGTTGTAGTTATATCGAAATGATCATGTAGTTGTGTTTTAATGAAACTATAGTGTATATAAAATACAATTAAATAACATTTTCACATATTTGAGTGTATAAATATCGAATGAAACTGTAGTTATATCGAAATGAAACTGTAGTTGTGTTGAACTGAAATTGCAGTGTATACAAAATGAAAATGAATAATAGAATTACTTTTTACAGAACAGCGCGAAATAATCAATTATGCACCGCGGTACACGATATAATTTGCCCACAATGTGCATCTTGGACTAATCTACCTGCTACTCATTCCGCTGCCAATCTGCTAATCCTTGAGCCCAATGACTCTGAGATTGAAAAGCCCATAAATACGTATCCAATCCTCTTTCTCAAAATTTATCCTCCTGAATCCTGATAACTTCTTTGGACCATTCTTAAAACGAGTGGCTGTCTTCTTGACCCGAATCATCTGAAAAAAGGTAAGGGAAGGGAGCCATGGCCCCAAAAATTCATCACCAAGAAACTAACCATGGCCACCGCTTTATCTCTCTCTAGTTCCTCTCTCTGGCACCACTACTGCAAACCCACTTCAAGAATCGCCTTGGGCTTCAAACTCAAATCCACACTATCAACCACAATCACCATGTCAGCTGCCCCCGGCACCACCACAAAGGTTTTGCCCGCTGTTATAGTAGGCGGCGGGCGAGTGGGGAAAGCCCTTCAAGACATGGGCAATGGCGAAGATGTGTTAGTGAAGAGGGGCGAACCGGTCCCCCTTGACTTTCCCGGTCCCATCTTGGTCTGTACCAGAAATGATGATCTTGAAGCAGTACTAGAAGCCACCCCCAAGTCTCGTTGGAGCGGTATGATAATTTTCCCACTCCTGATTATTTTCATTAAGCCAGTAATAATTGGTATGTTTCTGTATGATAATCAGATTGTTCTTAACTTGTTCTTCCAAAAAAAAAAAAGGAAAAGCTTGTTAATGTCTAAGTGGTTTTGATTCAAAACTTGAAGCTTATATTTAAATTCATGGTTTAGTTGATTTTGCCTCACAGCTTAGTTATATGCCTGGTGGTTTGATGATGTGAATTTGAAGGGAGACAACTGTTTTAGTTTCTGCTCATAAAGCTGTTATCTTTGAAGCATATCTGAGAAGATTTTGCAAATATTTACAATATGATTGATAGATTATGACTGAAAGAAGTTAGTTATGTTACTTGTGTGTTTTAAGAATTTTTAGTTACGCAAAGTTGATTGAAATTTGTTATGAATACACCATGTTAGAGATTATACTTTGAAGTAGTGTTTTGAACTTGTCTGGTGTGTAAGGATAACATGACATGTCTGGGATAGTAGATATGGTTTTGTTGTGTTAACTGGTTTTTGAATCATAGATTTGTCTCTATAACACATCTTAACGATGTAGCAGATTTGGTATTTTTCCAGAACGGAATGCTGGAGCCATGGTTCCAAAGCAAAGGTCTTGGTGATGCCGACCAAGTTTTGGCATACTTTGCAGTAGCTAAACTTGGTGAGCCCCCTACCGATGGTAAAACCGATACAAACCCCGAAGGCTTAACAGCAGCTTATGGGAAATGGGCATCTGCAGTTGCTTCAAGATTACTTGCTGGAGGCCTTTCTTGCAAGGTATGTATGAATTTTTTTGAGGTGACGAGAGAAACCCGTAGCCATTACTTGAGTATGCGCATGGAGTAAACCCCGCCTTGTGACCCTAGTCGGCAAAGGACTACAAGGAGGTAAACCAGCCTAGGTTGCCTATAGCTGACAGACTCAAACCAAGAGGGCCAATAGGCCACTCCCGTTGGGAGTTGAACTTGTAACCCAAGTCAACAGTCTGGCCAACTTGGCTGGGGTTGCCCCCGGTAATCCGGTATGTATGAATTATTAAACTTTATATACATTTTTCTTCTTTTCTTTTGGTTTCAAACTCCAGGTCCTTGACAAAGAGGCATTCGAGAAGCAAATGTTGGAAAAACTTATATGGATATGTGCATTCATGCTTGTTGGAGCTCGCCATCCCGGAGCAACTGTTGGTGCTGTTGAAAAGGAATACCGCTCTGAGGTAAAGAGTTATTCTCACGCAAATTCTATGCACAACTTTTTATCCAATCGTACCATTTATCTAACACCTCCGGATGCTAAACCTTGTACGTATATGGCCACTAAATACAATGATGTAATCGACTGGAATGGGATTAACATAAGTCGATTCTTTCAGGTATCAAGCCTTATTGCTGAGCTAGCAGCAGCTGCAGCTGCAGAGAAAGGCGTAGTGTTTGAAGAAGCTATGGAGGATAGGCTATGCGCTTACTCACGGGCAGTTGCCCACTTCCCAACAGCCGTTAAGGAGGTAAGGAATGTAGTCAGTTGCTCATAGGATACGATGCATATGTAATGTAACCACCTTTGATACGTGTTTACAACTTTGTACTTTCTTGTGTTTCTTGTCGTAGTTCCAATGGAGAAACGGTTGGTTCTATGCGCTGTCGGAGAAGGCACTTGCTGCAGGAAAGCCAGATCCATGTCCATTACACACTGCATGGCTCAAGGAAATAAAAGTTGTATAGAATATAATTGTGTGCTTTGATATAGAGCTGCAATTTCCTGTGATCTTTGAGGATGTAAATTTGAAGTTTGATCTTTGGAAGAATAAGAATGAAGACTAAGGTCCTCTTTGGTAAACAATTGGCCTATCAGTCAATTTTGGTTTATTTGACCACTATTAATTGTTTGATTTAGTTAAAATATCAATATAAATGTTTGGTTAATTAGCATTTTGCAACGGTAAAAGGCTAAAATTCAAGAAATTACTTTAAGCAACTTTTTCAGTTAACTTTTTGAGATGAAATTATACCAAACAGCTATCAGTTAACAGTTAATTTATCAAACACTTTTCTACAATCAGCTAATGTTATTAACTATTTATAACCTCTAAATCTCTAATTAACACAATCAATTATAGAACATCAATTATGTATACTAATTTCTTACCCATAATCTATTACTCAATAACTAATACTCTATAGTAATTTTATCACTACTGCTCTAATTTATCGGCAAAAGCTCTAATCTCATCACACTTCTCCACCAGGCTTGAATTAGTCACGTTTTGTCCACGCGAACTAAGTTCAATAACTTAATAGACAGTATTTAGAAAAAAAGGTCAACGTTCGAACTTTAACATAGGCAATATGAAAATTATGCTCAAAGTAAGCATATCATTTATGTGCACCAATATTTGACATTGTTTATCTGTTGAGAGTTATTGAATTATCGTAATTTACGTCTTCCAAATTTTATGTGTCCGGCGAAGCGTGGGACCCTTCGATTGGAGATTCAATTTTGGGAGAAGAAGAATTAGTCGCGTTCTGACTTTTGACTCACCAAAGCATAAGTTTGAACCGTGCCTCTTTCTCTCTATCTCTCTCTCATCTTTTGTCGAAGAAACGCATTGTCGAAAAGTGATACCCTGTTATTCTTCTCTTCATCCGCAACCGCAGCAAGGTACTTAATCTCTATCTTGTATGATTCCAATTTCGGTTTCAATTACTGTAATTTTCCATCTCTGGGCTTATTTGGCCCCTGCTACCAAGATTTTATCCTCGCTGTTAGCAATCGTCTCTGGTTTTCTATTAATTTTAGGGCTTATCACCTTAAAAAGTTGTAGTTCTTGTGTCCGATTGGTTGTAAATATTACTACAATGATATATGTTTAGATTGGGCAACTTTTAGGTTTAGAATTGCTGAGCTGTTCCGTTTGATCACCTAGGAAGGACTGGAATAGGAGAGTTTTCTGAATATGTGGGCAGCTTCTTGCCTTGCGTCATGCTGTGCTGCGTGCGCCTGTGATGCCTGCCGGACGGTGGTGTCAGGGATCAGCCGCCGCTCCGCTCGTATTGCATACTGTGGTCTTTTTGGGCTGTCGCTGATTGTTTCATGGATTCTTCGAGAAGTTGCTGCTCCTCTCATGGAGAATATCCCATGTAAGTTTCTTCCTTAATTTCTGATGAATATTTAGTGCTTCTTCATGGGAATTGCTAAAAAAAGTCTGAACCTTGTGATATTTTTACTAAATTAAGAAGATTGCTTAATTGTGAGTTGAAAGGGAATAATAAGAATTATGTATTTTAGAATTAGAGTTTTTTCTGATTTGTTTCATTGCATCTGACCTAATTAAATGGTGTTGTGTTTATCTCCGGGTTTGATTGTCTAAGATTTGATACTGTTAATTTTGAAGATTGGAAAGGTGGCTTAGAAAAACAGATAACATCTCCACCAGTTGTTGATATGTTGGGGCTTTTTAAAACTTTTAGCGCACTTTTTTGATAATGCTTCTATGAATAGCCTTCTTTTTAATTACAAATTGCTTCCTGCACATAAATTATTTTGCAGGGATTAATCATTTCCACAAAACACCAGATAGGGAATGGTTTGAAACAGATGCAGTACTTCGAGTTAGCTTGGGAAACTTCACGTTCTTTACCATCCTATCAATCATGATGATTGGTATAAAGAATCAGAAGGACCCTCGTGATAATTTGCACCATGGTGGATGGATGATGAAAGTCATCTGCTGGTTCCTTTTAGTAATATTTATGTTTTTTGTTCCAAATGAGCTCATCAGCTTTTATGGTAAGTCATACACTTCTAAAATTGTAGTCTTGCTTTTAAGCTTTCACTGTTATATTTGCTGTTTCTAATGTTAAACTGCCGTTTCTGTAGCAGTGAGTAGTTGCTTTATGATGTTACATATACTTGAAAGGTCTATAATCATTTCAAGGATTATAGTATAAACCCTAAAGATCTTCATTTACCTAATTCTGCTGCTTAGTGCATAGTAATATGAATGATGTCTGTACTCTGTAAGCTGGCTTAATAGTGAAGATTTGGTTCATATGCAGAGTCAACTTCGAAGTTTGGTTCAGGATTGTTTCTTCTTGTTCAAGTTGTCCTTTTGTTGGACTTTGTCCATGGATGGAATGACAAATGGGTTGGATATGATGAGCAGTTCTGGTTTGTTTATTATTTCTTCTCTTCCTTACTGTACTTCTTTTAATTATTTGCACTTGTTGAGTTCTAACCTTTGTCTGCCTTCGGTTGTCTTTTTGTGTAGGTATGTGGCCTTGCTTGTTGTTTCACTTGTATGTTATGTGGCAACTTTTGCCATCACTGGAGTTCTTTTTCATTTCTTTGCTCCATCTGGACAAGATTGTGGGATAAACACTTTCTTTATAGTCATGACTCTTATTTTTATCTTCGCCTTTGCTATAGTCACACTTCATCCTTCGGTAAGTATCTTGGATCTTGTAACCTGTATCTTGAACACTATTCTCCTTTAGTTGTGTGATGTTTCCTCAAATACTCTATGAAACTTATGTTCAAACGCTATGGTTGAGGTGCTTTGACTGCCTCTTGAATAGAATAAGAATGCTGGTAATAGACTTGTCTCTTGTGGCTGCTTTGGTATGGTCCGTGTTGAACTTGAACCATTGACCTGGTTCTGGCCCGAACTGGCTCAAACCTGCCACCCTTCATGGTCTTGGCTAAGAGCATACCTGGTGCCAACCTGACCCAGTGTCAGCCCAGAATCGCTAGGTTTAAAAAGGTTCCAAATTGCATGAACTCCCAGTTTGGTCTGGAACCTTTGGGTCCTAACAATGAACCTGAGCCTCCCATGGACCAGTTTCTTTTTTGACCTTCTTGGTGGTCTGGAACTGCCGGTTTAGCATAGACAACAGCTAGTTGTTATGTACATATGCACGGTCATACACACTTTCATCATGGTCATCCACTCATCCAGATACTATCACCAATGATATGCTTACCTGTAATAGACACTGTTTGAAAATATTGCTATTAAACTCTGTGGGTTTGTGATTTTCCCGACTCCCAAAGTATTGATAGACAATAAAAAGAAGAGAAAAATTTAGCGTCAATGTTTCATTAAAACCTCTTCTTGATTTTCAGTTACACTTATCATTTTTTTATTTTCTTCTAAATCTTTCAAATGCATAAGCGCTTAAAGATCTAACTAACAATTGCTTCTTGTGTCCGTACAATACGACTGGTGAATTCTTCACTAACAACTTATATTTGATACTATATAGGTGAAGGGTAGCATTTTCCCAGCTTCAGTTATATCTCTGTACTGCACATACCTTTGCTACAGTGCACTTGCCAGTGAACCTAGGGATTATGAATGCAATGCCCTTCATAAGCACTCAAAATCTGTTTCCACTGGTACACTAACCCTAGGGCTGCTCACAACTGTATTATCTGTTGTCTACTCTGCTGTCCGTGCTGGATCTTCTACAACTTTGCTTTCCCCTCCTAGCTCACCACGTGCAGGTTAGTTTCTGAACACTCGAGATTTCTTTGTCTGAGCTATTTGTTTCAACGACTTACAGAATATAAGATGATTACTGAATAATATCTGAGTTTGTGTTGAAGGTGGCGGGAAACCTTTGCTACCATTAGACAAGGCGGATGAGCACGAGGAGATGGAGAAATCAAAGGCTGTTACATATTCATATTCATTCTTCCACATTATCTTCTCTCTTGCTAGCATGTATTCCGCAATGCTGCTCACAGGCTGGTCGACCTCTGTTGGGGAGAGCGGGAAATTGGTGGACGTTGGATGGGCATCGGTTTGGGTTAGAGTTGTGACTGGGTGGGTGACTGCTGCTTTATTTCTCTGGTCTCTGGTTGCTCCAATTCTGTTCCCTGATCGGGACTTCTGAGCATCATAAGGATGTTGCATAGGAAATCCATATGAAGATAATGACTGAATGTTTATATATTTTCCATGACATTCCTGTTGTCTGTGTTAAAACATCTCCTTTTCATGACGATTGATCGACATGTTGGTCTTGCAAGTTGGACAAAGTACTTTTGATGTCTTAAATGGAAGTGTATGAAGAAGTTGCCAATATTATGTTTTATTTTGGTTCGTCTTACTGTTTTAGCTAGGCTGTCTGTCCATAAAAAATCCAATGATCCCCTAAATTTAACAAAAAATCAAGGAGTTTAGTAGACTTATGGATCTTGTGTTAAATTTGACATCTCTAATTTCAGCACATCACCCTTCAGAAGTCAAAATTTTGATCCCCTAAATTTAACAAAAAATCAAATATAATGTCCCATTTACTTTGATCAAGGAGGCTAACAGACTTAATGATCTTGTGCTAAATTTGACATCTCTAATTTCAGCAAATCACTAACAAAATTTTACAAAACGTCAACAGCAGGGTTCGAACCTGCGCAGGCGGAGCCCAACAGATTTCAAGTCTGTCTCCTTAACCACTCGGACATATTAACTTTTGCTAAAGGGGGCAAGAACGTTTATTATAATTAGGTTTCAAAAAATATCAAAAATCGGCACGGATACGAAGTAAAGATAAATTTACAAAACGTCGACAGCAGGGTTCGCACCTGCGCGGGCAAAGCCCAACAGATTTCAAGTCTGTCTCCTTAACCACTCGGACATATCGACTTTCGTTAAAGGGGCAAGAACACTTTATTTATAATAATTCTTGAAAAATGTCAAAAATCTGCACAGCTAAATTTACAAAACGCCGACAGCAGGGTTCGAACCTACGCGGGCGAAGCCCAACAGATTTCAAGTCTGTCTCCTTAACCACTCGGACATATCGACTTTTGTTAGAGGCGGCAAACACTTCTTTTTAAAACCTATTGTATGACTTCCAATTTTGTGGATAAATCCCATTAATTAATTTTTATTTTTAAATATGTAAAAGGCATCATGGCTGGTCCTATATGCTTGTTGAGAAAGTAGGGATGAACTAACAATTAGTTATGAATTAAGAGTGCGTTAAATATAATGGAATCCTAAGCATTTAGTAGTTTGTTGGTAGTCACTTATTACATTTCTCATTCCACAGATCTTCTTACTCCTATATAAATTTAAATCATCAAATTTGAAGAAAATCATTTGATATGTTATTTTTCACTTTTATTAGGAAAAAAGGTTATAACATCAACTTTCATATTATTCCTACACATGTTTATTATGTAAGGATATTTGAGTCCTTATATTAATTATTCCTAACAACTAGTGGCGAAAGCTGCCCCATCCTCCTCTCCCCCACCCCCTCTTAATTATATAGATGTATGTATATATGTACATATATAGCATTAACTTATATATATAATCTATATTTATGTCCAAATTACTAAATGTTTGAATAGCTTAGTTAGTTGAAACTTTAAACATGATGCATGTTACATAGCTTATACATGTTATAGGTTTGAATCTCACTAGTAACACTTGCCTTTTAGCCTACCATTCCACAAGACAAATTAAATGTTTTTTTAGCCTACTTTTTATGAATCATTTAATTAACAAATTAAATGTTCTTTTAGTCTGATTTTATGAATTACTTACTTGATGTAGTATACAAGTTTATATTATACTTAATCGTATTCTAATTAATTTAGAAAAACTTAAAGTTGATCTAACTAAAAGAAATTAAAATTAAAAAGTATTTGTGAATATGGTGTCTTTTATATTCAAATTATTTAATCTAATTGATTATATTTCATATTTTGTCATACAAAATTTTATATCATTTCGAAGTGTTTTAAAATTTCACATTTTCACCCTACTCGAGTATATTTTTGGCTCCGCCCCTAACTATCATGTAGTCTATAAAAAAAAAACATTCTATTGTAATATACAATGCATTTTGTATTTGAACCTTATTATGGGTGTTTGATATTTTATCATTGACATTTTTAACGTCATTTAAACTTTGCCTCATCAGATGATTTTCTGAATCCGCCCCTACTAACAACCTAGTTATTTCTCTGATCCCTAATCGAATAATTGAATCAATATTCCAAATAATTTGTTTTTGCATGAAAATTAAATTTAATTTCTTTTCAATTCTTTCCCACGAACCAAATGAGTAGTTAGAGATTATTTTTTTTTTTTGAAAGCGAGTAGTTAGAGATTAAAAAACATAAGTTTGCTTAACAAATATTTACAAAAAATAAAAAGAAAAGAAAACATTATCAAATTGAATAAGTAAATAATCGCATGACGTAATAAGGACTATTTATTCTTTTAAAGGAAACGTAACACTATTAATAAAATGGAATATGAAATATATATATATATATATATATATATATATATATATATATATATATATATATATATATATATACTAGTTTTTTACGCGCATTGCGCGAATGAGATAATGCCCAATGTTTTTCTTAAATAAGTATTTTAAAGTATGTCAATGTAAGATTATATTATAATTGTTCATGCATACATAATTGAATGTTGAATTTGCGTATTTAAATTGGTAATTCTAAGTTTACAAATGCAAGGTAATATAGTCAAAATTGATTATAATTGTCAATAAAATAATTGTATGAGTATGGTTAAAACTAAATACGGGACATAAGGAAGAGGAAATAAAAATTAAAGCATAACATATTAAATATACACTAATATTAAAAAATCATTATTAAAACTATTATTATTATTATTATTATTATTATTATTATTATTATTATTATTATTATTATTATTATTATTATTATTATACACTAATATTAAAAAATTATTATTAAAACTATTATTATTATTATTATTATTATTATTATTATTATTATTATTATTATTATTATTATTATTATTATGTATACCCTTAGGTCATTTTAAATGTTAATTTAAACAGTTAATTTTTTCAAATATCTTTTTACCAACTGTTGATATAATTCACTGGTTAAACCCGCTAATATAATCCGCTAACGCTAACCACTAACTGCTGATTGTCAAACAAGGACATTGCCGCAAATTATGCCGTGGAATCGTGTTCACCGAGAATGGTGAACACAAGTCAAAACGACGTCGTTTTTAGGCAAAAAAAAAAAAAATCGCGGATGTGGAGTTAACGGCGCGTTACTGATCAAATTATGAATTTTCTGTTATGAGATTATGAATTTTATGAAAATTCATAATCTCATAACAGAAAATTCATAATTGCATAACAGAAAATTCATAATCGCATAACAGAAAATTCATAATCGCATAACAGAAAATTCATAATCGCATAACAGAAAATTCATAATCTCACAACTGAAAATTCATAATCTCATAACAGAAAATTCATAATCTTATAACAGAAAATTCATAATCTCATGGTTCCAAAGTGAATGTGTAGGCATGGTTCCAAAGTGAATGTGCAGGCATGGATTCATAATTTATGAATGTCCGTGATTTCGGACGGGAATATGTAGGCATGGTTCCAAAGTGAATGTGCATGCATGAATTCATAATTTATGAATGTCAGAAACTCCGAAATTATGAATGTAATGAAAATTCATAATCTCATAACAGAAAATTCATAATCTCATAACAGAAAATTCATAATCTCATGGTTCCAAAGTGAATGTGTAGGCAGTCACGTAATTAATTAAAAGAAAAAAAAAAGATAACGGTGCACTAACACCGTTGGAACCGTGTTCACCATGAATGGTGAACACGGTTCCATGGCATAACGTCTGGGACATTGCAAGGTAGTTTCTCACTTCAATTTGTTGTGTGATTTGAATACTTTCTTTGTCAAAAAATTTCTCAAGGTAGTTATAATTGGCTTTATTAATTTAAATTTTTTCATGGTATTAATAAAATAATTGGTAAATAAATATATAGCATTATTTTGTATTATAACTTTGATATTAATTAAAAAATAGTACACAAAAAAGATAATAGACAATGTAGTGAATATAATCCATTGATGAATTTGAATGTAAAGAATTTTTACATTGGAGAAAAATAAAAACAATATAGCTAATGAAATTATTTCTCTTAATTAATTTATTGATAATGAATAATTTTTTTTTAAATAAAGACATTGTAGGGACAATGTAGCGAATATAATCAATTGATGAATTTGAATTTTGAATGTAAAGAATTTTTATATTGGAGAAAAATAAAGACAATATATATAACTAGTGAAACTATTTCTCTTATTTAATTTATTGATAATGAATATTTTTTTTTTGAATAAAGGTATTGTATACACATAATTCTAAATTAAAGAAATGTCTATGTATTATTTTTTGTTGTAGCTACTAAATTATTATTTAATTTAATAAGAGTAAAATAGAGTACTTATTATGCCCACTTTGATTGGGATGCGATTCTAACCTAAGACCTTTCTTATTGAAATCAATGAGTAAGTTAACGGTGAACTAACAGAAATTAACGGAAAAGATAATATTTAACGAAAAAGTTAACGGATAATCATATTCAAGGATAAATTAAGAAATATCATTGAAAAATTAAAATATGATCAATCTATGCCATTCATTTGATTAAAAAATTTGACCGCCATTTTTTGTGCCCATTATAGGTCTAACTCTCTTGGGCTCTTATTAGTATAGTAAATATATAAACTAAACTCGATCTCGAGATATACTATCTTAAGTGATAAAAAAAAAAAAAAAAAAGAAGATAGTGATGTTGTGATGGAGTAACAGTTTTTATATCATGGACCAACGAAGCTAGGTTTGATACATTGCGTAGAATGTATTGATTTCCTCTTCAGTAAGACCTCCTTCTTCATCATCACCATTTTCTTCCCAACCCAAAGACCGCAGAAATACAATCTCTTCATCTTCATCATCATCACTATTTTCTTCCCAACCCAAAGATCGCAGAAATGCAATCTCTTCATCTTCATGAGTGAGATCTCCTTCATCATCATCATCATCACCATTTTCTTCCCAACCAAAAGACCGCAGAAATGCAATCTCCTCATCGTCGTCGTCCTCATCATCATCATCATCATCCCAACCCAAAGATCGCAGAAATGCAATCTCTTCATCTTCAGTGAAATCTCCTTCTTCATCATCATCACCATTTTCTTCCCAACCCAAAGACCGCAAAAATGCAATCTCTTCTGAATATAACTCATCATCACCATTCCCAAGCTGACCACCATTGTTGGTAGGTGTAGTTGAAAGTTGGGGAGCAGCAGAAGAGTCAGCCATTGATGATAGATTGATAGATTTCTTCCTCGCAACAAACAAGAAAGTTAAGAATAATAGTTTGGGATATCTGATCTGATATGATGCCAACTACTTACATTACTTCATATTTTATAGATATACTAACCATCCTATTATGAAAGAATTAAGAATTAATTAAATTTTCCCTTTCCTTATTAGGTTGTGATTCCTCTGCTGCCCTCTTCTTCTTGGATTAGTATACGATAGTCCATATATGAATCAAATTAGTATTATACTTTTTAGACCAGGACTATGTGGTCTAATGGTATCCGGGGTGGACTTCCAAGTGGAAGGTTGTGATTTCGAGCCTCAGTGGAGGCGTCATTGGCTCTTTGTGTTTCAGTAGGTTGAGAAAGTATATGAACAGACAGATACTACAATGTAGTTGTATTATACTTTTTAGAGAAAATTGTAATTTATGCCCCTCATAATATCTCAATTATCAATGTCACTCCTGAATTATTAATGGTATAAATGTTGACCCTCAATTTTTAAAACAGTACATATATTGCCCCTCCTGTGCCGTACGGGAGGGACAATATATGTACCGTTTTGAAAATTGAAGGGCAACATTTATACTTCGGAGGGACAATATATGTATCGTTTTAAAAATTGAGGGACAACATTTACATCACTAATAATTTAGGGGGTGATAATTGACATATTATAAAGGAACATAAATTTAATTGAAGTTTTTTTTTTTTTTACATAAATAAAATTAATATATAAATATAAAATATATATAACTCCGGGGTTAACTAAAGTTTAATAAACACATGGTTCTACCATTCCTCCATGGAGTCTTTTAAGATTAATTGCAATAGTGTTTGATTCCCCACAACTACAATATTTATTCCTAGTTCTCTACTTGGGCTATAGTTTGTATTATTTATTTATTATTTGGGTCGTCGTTTTGAGGTGAAGTTTGAGAACAATGACTTGTGATTGAGTATCATTAGTGACCGTGTGAAAGCAACCTCTCAAAGTGAGGGGGCTCCTTGTGTGCAGTAAACAAAAGACTAACTTCTGTATTCAGTTAAGTTACCATAATTACATCCACACAGATACTCTGTCAGGTCGGGATGTGAAAATCCTTGAGGTTGGAGATTCAACTTTTGGGAACAAAAATAAGAAACACCTTCTACCGGGTCAATATATACCTTTTCTTTTTGTAATCATAACATTTCAAAGCATCTTTTATATATTTTATTTTATTTATAGCTTAACTCTTCACTTTTGTAACATTATTGTATGTGTACTCAAGGTTATATGATCTTTTTACGGTTATCTAATTTAATTTGTAATTAGGTATTTTTTATGTGACATATTTTTTTTTTATGCAAACGAGACAAATAAGTAACTGAGTAATCCTCTCAAAAAGAAAAAAAAAAAAAAAGTAACTGAGTAATAAATTATACACACCCCAACCTAAACCCAATTGTTATATCGTGCGTCAGGGTGCACAATGCAATGTGTGTCCCGTGCCCAAAACGACGTCGTTTTGTTAAGTTATGTGGGAGTTGACGCGACGGAGTTTATGTGTATTCTATTATACAATTATGTACATTCGAAACATGAGATTTTTTTAAGAGTTAAGAGTTTATTTGTATTACGTTAAGAGTTTATGTATATATTATGTATTATGTTATATTATGTGTATTATCCTTTCAAAAAAGATTATATGTATTCTGTTATACAATTATGTACATTCGAAACATGAATTTTTTTTTAAAAAAAAGTTAACAACAAACATGAGAAACGAAATTTTTTTTAAAAAAAATAAATACAAAACAACATCGTTTTGGGTCAGGGCGCACAATACACTTTGCGCCCTGGTCCACGATATAATTTGCCACCTAAACCAAGCAAAAGAATTGATTGTTCTCGAATTTTACTTTTTCAAATTTCAAAAATTTAGGGTTCGTTTATCAATAGAAAAATGTTCTTTGTTTTCTGTGTTCTAATTGTTTAATTTTCATTCTCTGTTTTCTGTTTAGAAAATTTGTTTACTAACAGAAAACTGTCCTCTGTTTTATGTTTTCTAATTTTTCAGTTTTCACCTAAAATTTAGTTTAGATAATAATAATAATAATATTTTTTTGAGCTCATATTTAAAATATTTTGTTGGATATATTCATTTGAATGACATGCATATAAATATATAACTTTTACTTTGAATTCTAATGTATATGAGATTTCAATATCCGATATCTGGATCGAACTTGTATTATGATGTAACATAATTAAAAATATTTGAACTAATAATCTATTGAGTTTAATCAAAATCTAAAACATTATATAGAGTTTAATTCTTAATGTTGATAATGTAAATAATGTCTAACTTTAAAGTCTAAGCAAATAAATTATGTTTAAATAAGTAAAGTAAGTAAAAAAGATAAAAGATAGTGATAAATAAAATAAGATGATAATGACTGTAATCATAGTAATGTGGTTATGTGACATATAACTAAATAGATGATTATATTTTCCACTTTTCTATTTCGAAAACAGTTTTTAAGTGTGTTCTAGTTTTTCAGAAATTTCTATATATTATTTTCTCTTTTCAAAATGAAAAACTATGTTAATAAACATATTTTTTGTTTTCTATTTTCCAGTTTCCGAAAATTTTCAGAAATTTCCAGTTAGTAAACGATCCATTACATTAACTTTTTCACGTCAGAACCGACACCACACAACAATAATATTCAAAGATTTTAAATTGTAAAGAAAATTTAACTACTACACTGCCTCTAAATTGTTTAGCAATTTGTATATATGTTGACAAATGAGACTGTCGATAACTATTTTTTTTCCTTGTAAATATATAAAGAGCACTAAATTAAAAACTATATTATACAACTACCACAAAAAATCTAGTGAAAAATATAAAATTATAAGCGAGTTCAATTAAAGGCCTTGTTTGGTAAATATCATTTTGGAATTGTTTTTAGTTGTTTAACTAACTTTAACTATTTGGCCAATTTAAACAATTAAAGTGCTTGATAATCAATTTTTGGATCAAAAAATTGATTTTTGAAGCGCTACTTCATGCAACGTAAATTGGTAATATGCAAACAAGATTGGTTACATTGTAAAGTTCAGAAGATTTCATCCAGTTATAGTAAGACATTTGAAAATGTACAATATAATATTATATATGTTATGAATATTTTATTAATGTGTGATCATTATCCAGTTATTATATTTTTGTATAAATAAAGAGTCAAGTGTCCTTTGAAGTATAAAAAGATTTAAATTATTACGTACCATTAATGAAGATATCAATAAGAAGTTTCTCCCTTCTGTTTCCATATTCTCTCCATTCTATTGCAATTTTTCTTTCTTGTTGTTTTATCTATTTTCTCTAGTTTCATGACAATATGTGGAATTTAAAATATAACTTGATAAAACTCCACCGTCGACAGCAGGGTTCGAACCTGCGCGGGCAAAGCCCAACAGATTTCAAGTCTGTCTCCTTAACCACTCGGACATATCGACTTTTGTGTACCAAAGGCCATTGAAATTTATATATTCTTATTTTATATTTGTATAGCGGACTAAATACCGTAAATCATTTTTATTTTCAAATATGTAAAAGGCATCATGGCTGAAACTAGATGCTTGTTGAGGTAGTAATAATTGTGACAAAATTACAATATCTAAATAAATAAAAGTTGATTTTTAAGGTATAGATGTCTAAAAAAAATGGGTAATAAGAGTTAGAGTACCAAGTGCTATCTTGTAAAAAAAAAAAAAAAGTACGATTGTAAAAATTGATCTAGTGACCGGCAGAAGGCGTTCCTAGGCCGAGGCGAATTGCCCCATAGGAGGCCATCTAGGCGGTGAACTTGGCCGACTCGGAGAATTACCAGCAAAATCCATCAAGTTACAGAGGAGCTGAAGATGGCGAAACTGTTATTAGCAGAAAAAATATCCTAGTTTACATGGATGAAAATAAAGTCAAGACAAATTGGATAAGCAGGAGTACATGTTAGACCACAATTACGCAAATAAAAACGAGGTACGATGTTATTTTATTTTCTATTTATGGGAAAATTTGTAAACTGCGACGCAGAATAATGGAGAGGAAGCAGTAGTGCATGCCATCCTAGATTGGATCAAATGACCTTTAACAATGGAGCCCGCATATCATGTTGACGGAAGGAAATGTCTAACCTCTGTGTTTAACTGAGTTACTATGATTTACATTCTCTCATATGCTCTGACGGACTGGGGTGTGGGGCCTGGAATTAGGGATTCAACCTTTTGAGAAGAATATTGACGGAAGGAACCCAATTTGAAAGAGGAGGACGACAGTGATTGATTCATTTTTTCCTTTAATTCTGTTTTCTATTAATAAATTTATATAATAAAAAAGGTTTTTTTTAAGTATTAATTTTTTATTAGCTATTAACATGGTTTATATATAAAAATTTTGGTTTAGTTACTAAACAAAATAGATATTACCCCGTACTTTTTTATTTTATATTATATTTTAATAAAGTAATAAATAAAATATTTAAATAAAGTGAAAAGGCTCGAATCTAAATCTAAAACTTTACTTAATTTCCATTAAACTACACATATTTATTCCAATCGTTATACCCTACACCACGGCGTACATAGCACTGTGCGTCGCGCGCCTCCCAAAAAGACGTCGTTTTGGGAGGCGCGGTAGGAAGTTGCTGGGATTATGTGTATTTGTTCACACATTTATGTGTATTTGTTCATACAGTTATGTGTATTGGTTCATACAATTATGTACATTTTTTATACAATTATGTACATTCTTTTTATACAATTATGTACATCCGAATCAGAAAATTTGTGTGTATTATGTTAATAGTTGATGTGTATTATGTTAAAAGTTTATGTTTATTATGTATTATGCTAGATTATGTGTATTATCTTTTAAAAAGAGTATGTATATTTTGTTATATAATTATGTACATTCATGTATACAATTATGTGTATTCTAGTATAACATTATTTACATTCTTGAACAGCGGGTTTTTTTTTTTTAAAGAAAAAACTACTGCCATTCACTGGGGCGGGAAATTTCAAAAAAAATAATAAAATTAAAACGACGTCGTTTTGCATCTGGGCGCATATTGCAACGCGCGCCGTGGTGTAGGATATAAATTGCCTATTTATTCTCTCTCTCTCTCTCTTTCACGGATAGTTATGCTGTGCATCCGTATGCACCATGCATGGTGTATACGGATGCCAAAACGACGTTGTTTTATTAAAAAACGCGCGTCTCCCCTTTAAAAAAAATTCAGGTTCGATTCCCAGCAACAACATTATATTGTTCATTCATTCTGGAATTTTAGTTCATAGATTATGGAATTATAGTTCATTGATTATGGAATTATAGTTCATCGATTATGGAATTATAGTTCATCGATTCTGAAATTTTAGTTTATAGATTATGGAATTTTAGTTCATTCATTCTGGAATTTTTAGTTCATAGATTAGATTATGGAATTATAGTTCATCGATTATGGAATTTTAGTTCATATGTTGTTGCTGGGAATTGAACCTGATTTTTTTTTTAAGGGGAGACGCGCGTTTTATTAAAACGACGTCGTTTTTGCATCCGTATGCACCTTGCATGGTGCATACGGATGCACAGCATAATTTGCCCTCTTTCACATGCATATATATAGGAGATAAATTAAGTGAAAATCAACTGCCCAAGAGAGAACTGAGAATTCATCGCAGCAGTTCACATGTCCAAATCTAATGGTTCAAAAACATTATTTTTATATAAAAAAAAAATCAATAGTACTTTTGTAAATAATTGAATTTTGAAGTGCAAATAAATTGTGTTAAAAGTGCATGTAATGGTTTCATATAGTGCACCTAAGTGCAATAAATTGTATTAAAAGTGCAAGCAAAATATATTAAAAGTGCAACAAATAATGTACATTGAGTATCAATATTAAGAGCGCAAATGTGAAAGACGTTATTATTAGGTGCACCAATGTTATAAAGGTTAATTACTTGCACTATTAAGTAAAAAAAAAAATGATTGCACTTTTAAATGATTTTACTTGCACACTTGCACTTTTAACACATGTTACTTGGTCATCATTCCAATTTCACCCTACTATCAAACATGCAAAATAGTTTCACCTAAACCAAGTACCATTACAAAATATTTGATTACAATTTCGATTTCGATTCTCATGTGCAAACCAAACACATCCTTAGTTTGGAAATTGTTTATGGATATTACGATAATACAGTTTATATTTATAGATATATAGACTAAATATTATGAACATAGTACATATACAGGGGCGGACCTACAGTGGGACAGCTGCCCCCACTCACCCCAACCCCACCCCATATATAACCCTTGTATATATATATATATATATATATATATATATATATATATATATATATATATATATAAAAGGTTTAGTGTAAGTCAAAGAAAACAGCAAATGTTAACAAGAAATGTATTAGTTTAAATGGGTGAGTGCGTGTGTTAACTTATGGAAGGTTAGGGGTTCAAATTCATTTTATGACATACTTGGCGTGAATGCAGTTTTTAGGGCTGTTTGTTTGAATGTGGTGAGCTTTCAAAAAAAACAAATTAATGGTGATATATATACTTTTATATTATGGCTGTTTGAATGATAATGGTGGGGCTTTCAAAATTTTGAATAATAATGGTGACTGGTGAGGCTTTCAAAAAAATAAATTAATGGTGATATATATAATTTTATATTAATAATGAGATACGTAATTTATAATGTGTTTTCTATTAGAATTATTTTATCAAATTAAATATGTTTCATATTTTGTTATAAATATTTTTATAAAGTTTTGATGTGTTTTATATTTCGCTCATATCTAACAATATTAAAGTTTTGATGTGTTTTTTTTTTTGCGCTCATATGTGTTTTATTTTTCGCTCATATCTAACAATATTTATGACTAACTTCTTAAGTGTTTTATTTTTTTAAAGTCATCTCTTTTGTTTTAATGTTTCGCCGCCCCGCTGAAAAAAATTTATGGATCTGTTCCTAATTTAGAAGATCTTGATGTTTGACATTTTATTATAGACTTATAGACAATTTTTATTGAGTTAATACCCAAAATCGTCCTCGACTATAGTGGTTTTTCTCAATTTCGTCCTAAACGACTTTGGTGACCTAATATCGTCCCAGACTTTTGTGTTTCGCTCAATTTAGTCCCAGACTTTTGTGTTTTTGCTCAATTTAGTCCCTCATTTGTTATTCTGTCCATTTGGTGTTAAATAAATAGACAATTCAGTAATTTTAATATTGGCATCTCTTTACTCATAGACATGTGAACTGCGAAATCCTTTTTTTTTTTTTTTTTTACGAATTACTCCTAAAACTGCGAATATAAAATTTGATTTGCAGGTCCGGGAGTAATTCTGGGTGTAATTCGTACAAGAAAGAGGAATTTCGCACTTCACAAGTTGAAAGTAAAGAGAGATCAATATTGACATTATTGAATTGTCCCTTTATTTAACACCAATTTGACGGAATAATAAATGGAGGACTAAATTGAGCGAAACACAAAAGTCTGGGACGATATTAGGTCACCAAAGTCGTTTAGGACGAAATTGAGAAAAACCACTATAGTCGAGGACGATTTTGAGTATTAACTCAATTTTTATTATTTGAACTTCGCCCCCACTCAACTATTTTTCTGGGTCCGCCACTGTACATATAGAAGGAACAATATATACCTGAGTGAAAATAAATACGATGTACATTTATTTATTATTTATGAAATTAAAGTTTAAATTTTTAGACATATAAAACAAATCATCATTTATATAATAAAGCTATATGGTTTGGGAAATAATTAATGTTACAATTAATGCCACAACATCCTTTATTATATTAAAAAAAAACAACATTTAAAAAATAAAATAGCTATATATTATATAATCATATAAAAAATATACTTTTGAAAAATAAATTAGCTATATATTATATAATCATATAAAAAATGTGTTCAATTAGAGTTTAAATTTACACATACAAAATTTAAAATTTGATTTCCAAATGTAATTATCTTAGTTATTATTTGTATTTTGAAAATTATAATATAGATGAAATAAAATTAAGAATAAATCAATATAATTATGTAAATTATTTCTATAAGTTTATTTGAATATGCACATAATTAGAGATTATATTAACCATACAAAATAAAATATCTATATATTATATAATCATATAAAAAATATACTTTTGAAAAATAAAATTGCTATATATTATATCCTTTATCCTTTATCCTTTATCCTTTATATAATAAAGCTATATAGTTTGGGAAATAATTAATGTTACAATTAATGCCACAACATCCTTTATTATATAAAAAAAAAACACAACATTTAAAAAATAAAATAGCTATATATTATATAATCATATAAAAATATACTTTTGAAAAATAAAATAGCTATATATATTATATAATCATATAAAAAATGTGTTCAATTAGAGTTTAAATTTACACATACAAAATTTGAAATTTGCTTTCCAAATGTAATTATCTTAGTTATTATTTGTATTGTGAAAATTATAATATAGATGAATTACAATTAAGAATAAATCAATGTAATTATGTAAATTATCTCTATAAGTTTATTTGAATATGCACATAGTTAGAGATTATATTAACCATACAAAATTTTAATTTTAATTTTAATTTTAATTGTAATTTTGATTCTATAAAAATAATAAATACTTGACCAATGGAAGCTCAAAAATATTATTATATTAAATAATTTAAAATATTTTAGTTTTTCTATTTTTTATTTATATTTATAATAACATAATTTTTTTCCGTGCATCGCGCGGGTGAATTACTAGTATTATGAATATAATACAAAATGATGTTATTAAATATAACTAGTATTTTCACCCGTGCGATGCACGAAATGGATTTGTTGTAATATATTAAGAATATTTGAATCGATATATAATTATTTAAATTAGAACATCAAATATTATATAGTGGAATTAAAGATATGGTTCGGATCGTTTATGTATTTTGATGTTATCATTGCTTGAATTTGTGCAAATAATTGCTCATATTAGGCAAATGTGCTCGTTCTCTAATAACTCAGTTATAGGAATGAATTGCTATCCTAATTTAATTGTATGGAATATATATATATATATATATATATATATATATATATATATATATATATATATATATATATATATATATATATATATATATGTATGTATGTATATCACATTATTGATTATATTTACACATTATTGAAACCTCTTTGTAGACGACATTGGTAGTGGCAACACAATCTTGCCCATCATCGTCTTGAGCTAACACCTTCAGTCCATCAGGACGGGTTACTCGGGTGAAAATATATAATGGTAGAATATCACTCAATTAGTGATCCTTTTATGTTTTTAGTCAATTAGTAATATCAGATTTATTTTCATTCAATTAGTCAATTAGAATATCAAATGCGGTGATATTTTTACCTAATTTTTGTTCAATTTTTAATTGATTATGTAGATATTATTATTGAAATATTTCCGTTCCATTTTTAATTTATCTTCTTTTACTATTATTTAAAATATGCATTTACCATTAATGATGTAGAATATTATTATTGAAAGAGATTATTCATTCAATAATATGAAAAATTAAAAAAAGAATAGTAAGTAATATAATAAAAATGTCTAAATATAAAAATATAAGGATATATTCATAATTTTTTGTTTCTTAACATGCATAAATATTTGGTGGTAGAAAAACTATTGGTGGCTAGTTCTAAATTTTTAAAATATTGGGTTAAAAGTGTAATTTTAATCTTAGTGGGGATTCAATTATTATAGATCTCAATATCAGGGGCTCAGATAAGATTATTCAAATATATATATATATATATATATATATATATATATATATATATATATATATATATATATATATATATATATATATATATATATATATATATATATAGAATTAATTTCACTTTTGGTCCCACGACTTTTGAGTTCTTATCACTTTTGGTGCACAACTTTAAATTTTTTCAATTTTGGTGCCTAACTTTGTTATTTTTTTCAGTTTTGGTCCTTCCAGCCAAATTGACGGTAAAATATTTTTGAATTTTATATTTTAGGGGCAAAATCGTCATTCTATGAAAAGATCTTCAATATTTAAACAAAAGAAAAATCATATTAAGAGGAAAATAAGAGTTTGCCAATGGTCGAAACTATAAATCCCATAGATCTGTCTGGTTTCTACCCGTCTTCCCCATTATTCTCATCGATCAAACACCTATAGATATGATTTTACAGTGATTTTGTTTAGATATTGAAGATGTTTCCTTGGGATGACAATTTTACCCCTAAAATATAAAATCCAGCAACACTTCGCTGTCAATTTGGCCAAAAGGACCAAAATTGATAAAAATAACAAAGTTAGGCACCAAAATTAAAAAATTTTAAAGTTGTGCACCAAAAGTGATAGAACATCAAAAGTCGTGGGACCAAAAGTGAAATTAATTATATATATATATATATATATATATATATATATATATATATATATATATTAAAAAGTATTTCCTTGTTCTCTGCTTTTCTACCTGTCCACACAAAATGTATGAACGGGAATTCAGTAAATGATACAAAATAAACGTCTATCTTAGCATTCTTTTGTCTATTCCTGGGAAAGAAGCTTCATATGGTAATACTACTTTCACTGTTTCATTTTAGTATTTTATATGTCTTGTTTATTATTTATTGGTTAAATTAATATTTATTTTTTTAGTAATTTTAATTTCTTTAATTTGATTTTTTTTTTGTTTAATAGTACTTTTAATGTAGTTTCATTACACCAAAAAAAAAAATGTAATTTCATTGATTGATGCAACATTAGGGAATTGCCCGAGCTATTGCTGGCGGAATATTATGGCTGCACATGATCATGTTTGTTCTAGGGTGCGTAGGAGAATTGGAAATGGCAGGACGACATTGATCTGAGGGCATCCGTGGTTACCCGATGACCCTAGCCCACTGGTTCAAACGGATACGCGTGAAGAGTTGAGAGGAGTTTTACTGACAAGTTTGATTGATCAGCAAACTAATACTTGAGATCCCCATATTTTAACTGACTTATTAGACCCTAAGGATGTGGCTCGTATTTCTTTAATTCCTATTAACCTAGGTATGAGGACTCATGGTATTGGTTGGGTGACCCAAAAGAAATTTATAAAGTGAAATTTATAGGCATATTGTTGGTGATTTTGAAAATAACCCAGGTACTTTTGATAAATGAGTTACATTATAGAAATTGAGGGTCTCTCCCAAGTGGAAGACTTTTTTGTGGAGAGCTATTTGTGATATTCTTCCCACCACTAACAATTTGCTTATAAAGATGGTGGAGGTGAATCCTACATGCTCTCTGTTTGGTTTGACTCATGAAGATGTTATGCATACTCTTTTTTGTGATTATTCTAGGCTTGTTTGGAATGTTACGGAGTTACCCATAACAAATATTGTTGCTAACTCGTTTCCAACATGGCTAATGGGTGCGATGGCAACTTTGACAGAGGAACAATTTGGACTTGTGGCGGAACGCTGCAGTATGGGATGCCGCCCTTCCGCAATCCGGCCGGACGTGGAGACGTGCTGTAGCAGCCTTGCACGAATTCTAGCAGGTACACCACCGCCACCATCAACCTGCACAGACGACAGCTGGCCCGGACGAATCAAATGCCCAACCGAGATGCTATATCGACGTAGGCTACGGGCAAGCAACCGGGGATGCTACTTATGGGGTGGTTCTACTTGCTCAGGATGTGACATTTATGGCGGCGGCAAACGGCAAGTTACCAGGCTGTTTCTCCCTCCTTATGGCAGAGGCACTGGCTTGCAAGGATGCATTATCTTGGCTCAGGGGACGGAGCATGACATCCGTGGATCTTCTTACGGATTGCTCAGAGTTGCGGAATGCCTTACTCTCACATTCTATGACCATCCTATCCTATGTTGGGGTCGTTGTGGACCAATGTCGGACATCTATGTCTTTATTCGCTCATTGCTCTTTGAGTTTTGTTTCTAGAACGTTTAATTTGCAAGCTCATACTTTAGCTTTTGATTAGGACCATTCTTTGTATTGGGACTCTGTCCCTCCTGACTTTATTACTGCGTTCATTCATTATAATACTGCTATTGGTTGCTTTCAAAAAAAAAATGTAATTTCTAAATATATAAATTTTATATACTAATAATAAACTTAATATTACGAAAAATTGAATTAAAAGAGTTAATTCCATTTTTTGTTCTAAATTTATAGGTGATTATCCACTTTAATTTTTTTTAATCAGAACATTCATTTTGGTTCTAGTATTATTGTGGCATGATTATTTTTGGTCCTTTATCAAGAAAATATTTTAAATATCGTTAAATATAAGGACATTTCGATCTTTAATAATGATTTTTTTTTCAAAAAAAAAACATAAAAAATTTAACGGTTCAACATACTTTGTATAAGAAAGATTGAAATATTTTTGTATTTAATGATATTTCAATGATTTTGTTGATGAGGGACTAAAAATGGCCATGTCACAATAATAATACTAGAACAAAATGAGAATATTCTAATAAAAAGGACTAAAAGTGAACTATGGCCTATAAATTTATAATCAAAAATAAAATTAACTCGAATTAAAAATAACTTCAATTAAGTTAATCGAACCAGACAAACAAAATGAGATGGAGGGAGTATTAATTATAAAATTCTGATTCTAAAAAAAGTACATCTAAACTTAAATTATGGAGATAATTTTGACATGAGAATCACATTATTGTTATTTAAAAATATTCCTAAAAATTTTTAACATGCCGAATCACATTATTTTAAAATAAATATTTTAAAGAAGATTTTTTTGTTCAATAATTAAACTAAAAAATTGTATGGGAAAGACCAAGAAAAATAATAATAATACTCCGTAGTTTACAAAAGTGTATTGAAATCTCAACCACTATCGTGGAGTCGAGGAAAACTGGAAAAGTCACTACTCAACAAAGAAGAAATGTATCAAAATCTCAACGGCAAACCCCCACCTTCCCTTTCTTGATCGAGGCAATGAAATTTGGCAGCCATTCCTCTTATTAATTATTTCTGGGCATGCCCCAATGATGATGTATATTGGTGCGAAAATCTGTGTCAGTGTGGAAATTCCAGTGTTTAGATGATGACAGTGCTCAGTGATGAATCTATGGGGTTGGGGCGCTAGACAATAGACATGATTGATTAATTGCAGTAGTAGCCAAAATTGGAATAGATAAGAAAATTGTTTTTCTGCAGATCCAATAAATTAAAGGTGTAATCTTTTCTTGCCCACTGTATCTTCTTTTATATTGCCTTTTCAATCTGTTGGGATCTGCCATCTCCATGCATTCTTTATTCTTTTCCTTCTTTTTTGGGTGAGGTGATGCTGTGTTTCAAGAAAACAGGTTTCCTGTGAGAGAGAGATGGGGAGAGAAAGTGTTTCATCAATCCAACAAGCCAGAGATTATTATTGTCACACTCTTAGAAATAAAACAGATTTACCCTTGTTTGCATGGCCTTGGGAAAACCTTGGTAATTTTAAGGCATGTACTTCATTTCCCATATTTTTTTTTGAAATAATAATTTAGTGAAATATAACTATTTTCTGTTTGTACTTTGAATTGATTGTATGTGTTTTCCATTGTTGTTTGTTCTTATTGGCTGTTAAACAGTATTTACTATATGGACCATTTCTAGCAAAATTCATGTACTCTTGGGTTTACAAAGAGAGTTTGGAGGATATTTGGTGCTTACATATTCTTGCCTTGTGTGCCCTGAGAGGCCTTGTTCATCAACTATGGAGTTCATACATCAATATGCTTTTCTTTAATCACGCAAAGTGGGTGTCTCAGGATGGCATAGATTTTCGCCAAATTGACAAGGAATGGCATTGGTATGATGTTTCTTTTCCAATTCCTTTTCACCTATCTTTTGTTTGGATACACACAGAGAAAGGGCTAAATTTAAAAATATTTTGTGTAATTTGGATTTTACAGGGACAATTTCCTAATACTTCAAGCTTTTGTGGCTTCATTTGTCTGTTTGAGCTTCTCTTCTCTTGCCACTATTCCCTTCTGGGACTGGAGAGGAGCTGCTTGCTGTCTCGTGTTGCATATAGGGATTTCCGAGCCATTATATTATTTGTTGCACAGATTATTGCATAGCCCCCGTCTTTATCCGCTTTATCATTGGTTGCACCATGATTCTATAGTTCCGCATCCCTATACAGGTAAAAATAACAACTACAACTATAGCCTATATGCGGTCTAATATTTGCCTGGTTTGTATAAATTAGATTTTTGACAGACAAATCATTCTGTTCTTCATGCAGCGGGGAGTGCAACGTTCTTGGAGAACATCTTACTATGCGTAGTTGTAGGAATTCCTCCCATTGGAACCTTGTTTCTTGGTTATGGATCAATAAGTGTTATGTATGGGTATGTTTTGGCGTTTGATTTCCTTAGGTGTTTGGGGCATAGCAATGTTGAAGTCATGCCTTGCAGACTCTTCGACGCTATTCCATTTACCAGATACCTTATTTATAGCCCAACGTATGTCCTCTTCCTCTCGAGCTCTCGTTTGTGAGTTTATGCAACAAAGTGATTAATGTTTCCCCGTTTTTGACTCTACAGATACTACAGCCTACATCATACGGATATGGAAACTAATTTTTGCCTATTTATGCCTCTCTATGATATGTTGGGAAAGACAATAAATACCCGTTCTTGGGACCTCCATAGAGAGATAAGTACAAGGACAAGTGAGTTTGTTTCTCTTTTCTACTCTTTGGTTCTTCGGGTCGTGGTGTTATATGTATACGATTGCTTTCACATAAGTTTCTCTTCAATTTGTGTTATGTCATATCAAATTGTATCATCCTTAAATGTTTTACATAGCTTCTAGAGGTCAGCTATTTCTTGTAACGTAACTACAGAAACTGGAAAAGATGTTTTCTCTTCAACAAGCAACACTTTTCGTTACTCCCTCCATCGTTTATTTAGAATTTTCGACAGAATGATTTTTATTGTTTAACATTTATGCTTATCTTTTACATAATTTTCTATAATCACTTCTTGAATAGGCTCCATTTATTCTGAAATACAATTTCATATGATTTTTTTTTTGCTATATCAATGTGCAGGTCAAAGTGCGCCCGATTTTGTGTTCCTTGCGCATATCGTTGATATTATGGCAGCACTTCATGCTCCATTTGTTTTTAGATCATTCGGTTCACTTCCTTTCAGTACAAGGCTCTTCTTGTTACCGCTTGGGCCTGGAGTCATTTTGGCTATGCTTCTCATGTGGCTCAAATGCGAGACTTTCTTCTCCAGTTTTTACAACCTCAGAGGGAGAGTGCACCAGACATGGGTAATACCAAGATTTGGTTTTCAGGTATCTTCCTCGATGTCTCTAGACGGAGATTAATTCTGAACTTGTTTAGATCATCTATGTTCTATATGCAAAGGAGTTCAGGTTCCTAAAATATGAAAATACAGAGAAATGAAATCGAAATGATCTGTTTATAAAATTTATTTGAAACTGAAACCCATCTTTAAATTGTAATAACAGAGTGCCAAAACATGGAACTAAAGATTGGAATTGACGAGGAATAATTTTTTTTTGTCTTGGCATCTTAAATGTTTATTTTGCCACGATTTGCAGTATTTCTTGCCATTTGCTGCGAAAAAAATAAATAAAAAAATTGAAGAAGCTATTCTTAATGCTGATAGACGAGGCGTCAAGGTCCTTAGCCTTGCTGCATTAAACAAGGTCGGTCATCCTTTGATCTGTTTTGTTCTTTGTTTTCCCGCTTTATTTGCTTTTAACATGTAACTAACTCGTAGTGAACGCTCTTGTCACATGGTTTATAACTAGTTCATGCAAAGACATCACATGTTTCCTATAGAAATATTAGCCCCCGAAGCACTATTTAAACTAGTTTGATCCTGAAAATGTTGATATGCATTGTATTTGCGGCCTGTTGACAAGAACATTTGAGAACAATAATAGTTTCAACTTACCCGCATCTTGGAATCGTTGAAAGTTATTTTTTAGCTTGAAATGTTGTGCCAGAATGAGGGCCTTAATGGAGGCGGGACACTTTTCGTCAACAAGCATCCTGATCTCAAAGTCCGAGTTGTCCACGGAAACACCTTAACAGCTGCTGTCATCCTAAATGGCATTCCCCGAGATGTAGATGAGGTCTTCCTGACAGGTGCCACTTCGAAGCTTGGAAGGGCCATTGCACTCTACTTGGCACGTCGGCAGGTCAGAGTGCTGGTAAGATCTGTTTCTACAATTGAATGTTTATCAGATAGTTAAAATTAGGAATCTCTCCTTTCTCTTTTCACTTTCAAACTCTTTCTGGTTGATTTTCTATGCACAGATGCTTACTCAATCTTGTGAGAGATTCACGAAAATCCAAAGTGAAGCCCCAGCAGAGTACCAAAGATTTCTTGTTCGAGTTACCAAGTATCAAGCAGCTCAGCATTGTAAGGTAATGGCATAAATTTGTTGATTAACCATTGTACCAATATGACAGACCTGTCTTATTTTTAAAACAAGAAATTAAGAATGCTTGTATTCTAACTATGATAGACATGGATAATTGGAAAATGGTCCTCACCTCGAGAGCAAAGTTGGGCGCCTTCGGGAGCGCATTTTCATCAGTTTGTGGTTCCTCCTATCATCCCATTCCGCAGAGACTGCACATATGGAAAGTTAGCAGCAATGAAGCTTCCAAAGGATGTTGAGGGCCTAGGAGCATGTGAGGTATATATGACTATTATTCTTCTATTTCATTTTTTCAATGTTGAGCATATATAATGAAGCTTCCAAAGGATGTTGATGGCCTAGGAGCATATGAGGTATACATGACTATTATTCTTCTATTTCATTTTTTCAATGTTGAGCATATATATTATGTCTCTGTATGGCAGAATTTATTTAGGAGCTAATACGCTATAAGCTCTGTTTGGTAATGTTTCCAAAATAAGCTAGTAGCTTAAAATAAGAGCTTATGACGAAACACTATCTAAAAATTTATTATTTTAAATAAATGACATCTGTTCCCAACTAAAGCTGTTTTGACATTTTCTCTTCTCCTATTTATATTTGGGAAAAAAAGACATTTTATTTTTTCAATTATAAGCTTTGGTGGGACCACTTCGATTGTTACAAAATGAGTCCTTGAGGTTATTTATACTTATCACACCTCCTCAACAGACGGTGGAGATCTACTTGATCGTATGACTATGATTATATTTCTAAAATCCACCCTAAAATTCTATACAATATTACAATCATATGAGTTGTATAATGTTTTATAAGATTCTAGAAATCTTTACATTTGATTCTAGAAATCTTTACACTTCAAAATGTTAAATTTTAATAGGTAAACAATCCTATTTAAAATTTAAAATTATTTAAATTTTATGAAGATGTCGTTTTTAGTCTTCTTACATTTATCAGCTTATCAAAAAGCTAATTTTATCAAACACTTTTAAGCATAATCAGCTAGTTTAGCAGCTCTTCATTTTTCAACTTCTAACTTATAACTTTTTAGCTTTCAGTTACTTTTCAGCTAGGTTTGCCAAACATAGCCTATATAAACATAAATGTGCAGTTTATCAATTAGCCTAGCTTTTTAGTTGAAATGGAACACATGCTTCAATTTGATATCAAAGGCAACCCCATGCAACTATGGTCCACGTGTTGCTTGGAGCCCATAAAAAAAAAAAAGAATAAGCACATGTTGAGACGACGTAATGTGCAACCCAACTATCAGTTTAGACTTTTAGTTGAGACGAAGCACATGTTGGGAGCCTGGGAATCGGCTCACACGTAATTGCTGTCCAACTATCATCTTAGACTATTAGTTGAGACAGAGCATGTGCTGGGAATTGGTCTGCACACGTAATGTGCAGTCCAATTATCAGCTTAGATTTTTAGTTGAGATAGAGCACATGTTAGAATCGACCTACACGTAATGTGCAACCCAACTAGCGGCTTAAACTTTTAGTTGAGACGGAGCACATGCTAGGAATTGGCCCACACACGTAAAGTGCAGTCCAACTATAGGCTTAGACTTTTAGTTAAGACAGAGCACATTCTTGGCCCGCACACCCATGTGCAGCCCAATTATCAGCTTAGACTTTTAGTTGAGACACAACACATGCTTCAATTTTCAATTATATTGCTTTAGTTTCATTCCTCTATTTCTTCATCTATCTGTCTTTGTCTTTCTTTAATTTTCTTGTGTCTTATGTGCAGTACACAATGGAAAGAGGCATAGTTCATGCATGCCACGCGGGCGGGGCGGTTCATCTTCTTGAAGGGTGGACACACCATGAGGTTGGAGCTCTGGATGTAGATCAGATTGATGTTGTGTGGAAGGCTGCATTAAAGCAGGGTTTTAGGCCCTTGTAGATTACATAGGTTGGTTGAGGTTGATGAATTGAAAGGTTTGAAGGTTAATTGGGATTCATATCAGAGATCATGCAGCATTCTATTCTCCATCTTTTCTATTGTCTTACAAAACAAAAGACATGTCATGCATACCTTATTATTTTTTTAATATTGTAATAAATTAAAGTAAGGTTTCCCTTAGCTTTATTAAGGAGTTTAAAGGGCTGTTGATTTCTTTTTTCAGGAAGGTTGGCATTATGAATTTCAATATCAAGATTTCTTTAAATGTAAGATATATTATATTTTATAAACAAAAAATGAGGAAAAATTTGTATCACTTCAATATCAAGATTTCTTTAAATGTAAAATATGTTTTATAAAAAAAAAATTGAGGGAAAATTTGTATCTGGTTTAACTATTACAAAAAGTAAGGAGTTAGAATGGTAAAATAGAAAATTCACATTATTATTTTCATTATTAAAATATCACTATCATTCTTCTATGTTGAGCATATATATAATATGTCTCTGTTTGATAGAGCTTATTTAGAAGCTTATAGTTTATTTTAATTTAGTGATACTGCTGTTTGGTAATGTTCTCAAAATAAGCTTGTAGCTTATAGCTTAAAATAAGAACTTATTTTAAAATGATATCTTATGTAACGTTTCAAAAATAAGCTAGTAGCTTCCCAACGTTATATATCTTTATTATTTTAAAATAAATAACATCTTTCATCCCTTCCAATTAAAACCCTTTTGTCATTTTCTCTTCTCCTATTTAGTTTTGGAAAAAAAAGATATTTTATTTTTCAATTATAAACTTTAGTGGGACCACTTGGATTGTTACCAAATGAGTCCATGAGGTTATTTATACTTATTCCACCTTCTCAACAGACGGTGGAGATTTACTTGATCGTATGACTATGATTATATCTCTAAAATTCATCCTAAAATTCTATACAATCATGAATCATATGAGTTCTATAATGTTTTATAAGATTCTATAAATCTTTACAATTCAAAATGTTAATGTTTAATATTTAAAAACATTATAAGATTCTATAAATCTTTACAATTCAAAATGTTAATGTTTAATATTTAAACAATCCTACTTAAATTTTATGAAGATGTCATTTTTAGACTTTTCTAAAGATTCACATGTTACACCAAGGTTTGAACAATAGACCTCCCACTTAAATAAACAACCAGATACCATTGGACCACAAAGTCCTTAGTTGTTGTGTTTTACTTGTTAAAACAATTGTTTTTGTTTACTCAAATAGCGGCTTAGGTTGGATGAGGAATCATCATCTCATGCTCTTTTGTTTGTTTATGACTTGATTTTGCATTGTACATTCAAAAGGCCAAATTATTTTAGAAAGGAGAAATGACATTTGATTCTACCCATATTAACGACTTAATCCCTCACTTATAAACATAGTAATCTTTTATCCTCAATTATGAGCGAAGTGGCACGCTTGGTCCATTCCCAACGTTAGGTTTTCGTCTCAACTTGACGGAAAATACAAAAGCCCTCTATCATTGGAGGGATAAAATAGAACATTCACATTATTATTCTTTTTCTTATATTGAAACCACTTTTGGTCTTTTGCAGTATTATTTTTCACTCTCCAACCAGTTTTGGTCTTTTGCAGTATTATTTTTCACTCCCCATCCACTTATTTCAAGATTTTCAACTCTAAAAACACTACAATAACCCTCGTATGACTTGTTATGAACCTAGGTGTCGTATAAGTAATTTGAGACCCAATACACACTGGCTTACCGTTTTTCAGGCTTGTGAAACACACTATCCTAAAAGTTTTTAATTTCCCTTACTAAATGTGCCATGTAAACCATAAACATGTTAACTAAATGTGTCAATCGTGTCAACTTGTTAAAAATGGGAATAGATAAGAAAATCGTTTTTCTGCAAATACAATACTAGGACCAAATGATAATGTTATAATAAAAAAAAGACTAAAAGTATACTGTCATCTATAAATCTAGGATCAAGAATAGAATTACCTTTATCAAAAAAATTAGAATTACCTCGAATTAAACATAACTTCAGTCAAATCTCGTTAATCCAGACAAACAAAATGAGACATAGTGAGTATTAATTATCAAATTCTGAAACTAAAAAAAGTACATCGAAATTTAAATTATGGAGATAACTTTGACATGAGAATCACATTATATAAAAATATTCCTAAAATTTTTTAACATGTCACATGAGAATCAAATTATTTTAAAATAAATATTTTAAAGAAGATTTAAAATAAATATTTTAAAGAAGATTTATTTCTGCAATAATTAAACTAAAAATTTGTATGGGAATGACCAAGTTAAGGAAAAATTTTAATACTCCGTATTCTGTAGTTTACAAAAATGTATCGAAATCTCAATCACTAGTCGAGTCGAGGAAAAGTCACTACTCAACAAAGAAGAAATGTATCAAAATCTCAACTGCAAACCCCACCTTCTCTTTCTTGATGAGGCAATGAAATTTGGCAGCTATTCCCCTTATTAATTATATCTGGGCATGCCCATATGATGATGTATATTGGTGGAAAAATCTGTGTCAGTGTGGAAATTTCAGTATTCAGACGATGATAGTGTTCAGTGACGAATCTATGGAGTTAGGAGGCGCTAGACAATAGACATGATTGATTAATTACACTAGTAGCCAAAATGGGAGTAGATAATTAAGAAAATTGTTTTTCTGCAGATCCAATAAATTAAAGGTGTAATCTTTTTCTCGTTTTCTCTTCTTCTTGCCACTGTATCTCCGTTTATATTGCCTTTATAATTTGTTGGAATAGGTTTATATTGCCTTTTGTTGGAATCGGTGCATCTCCGTACATTCTTTATTTTTTTCTTTCTATTTTCGGTGAGGTAATACTGTGTTTCAAGAGAACAGGTTTCCTGTTGTGAGAGATGTGAAGAGAAAGTGTTTCATAATCAATCTAACAAGCTAGAGATTATTATTGTCACATTTTTAGAAATAAAACAGATTAACCCTTGTTTGCATGACCTTGGAAAAACCTTGGTAATTTTAAATAAACGACATCCTTATTCTTATTATTTTAAATAAATGACATCCTTTAATTTACCCTCCCAATTAAAATTATTTTGGATTTTCTCTTCTCCTATTTAATTTTAGAAAAAACACATTTTATTTTTCAATTATAAGCTTTAGTGAGACCACTTGAATTGTTTCAAAATGAGTCAATGAGATAATTTATACTTATTCCACCTCTTAACTTACGGTGGAGATCTACTTGACTGTATGACTATGACTATATCTCTAAAATCCACCCTAAAATTCTATACAATCATGAGTTCTATAATGTTTTATAAGATTCTATAAATCTTTACACTTCAAAATGTTAAATTTTAATATGTAAACAATTCTATTTAAAATTTAAAACTATTTAATTTTTATGAAGATGTCATTTTTAGTCTTTTTACATTTATCAGCTTATCAAAAAACTAAGTTTACTAAACACTTTTTAAACATAATCAGCTAGCTTATCATTTTTCAACTTCTAGCTTATAGCTTTTCAGTTTTCAACTACTTTTCAGCTAGGTTTGCCAAACATAGTCTATATAAACATAAATGTGGATTCCATCAATCACCCTAGCTTTTTAGTTGAGATGGAACGACGCATGCTTCAATTTGATATCAAAGCCAACCCCATGCAACTACGGTCCACGTGTTGCTTGGAGCCCATAAAAAAAAGAATCAGCTCGCACATGTAATGACTTTTAGTTGAGACGAAACACATGCTAGGAGCCTGGGAATCGGCCCACACACGTAATGTGCAGTAACTATCATCTTAGACTATTAGTTGAGACAGAGCATGTGCTAGGAATTGGCCTCACACGTAATATGCAGTCCAATTATCAGCTTAGACTTTTAGTTGAGATGTAGTACATGCTAGAAATTGGCCCGCACACGTAATGTGCAGCCCAACTATCAGCTTAAATTTTTAGTTTAGACGGAGCACATGCTGGGAATTGGTCCGCACACGTAATGTGCAGTCCAACTATTGGTTTAGACTTTTAGTTAAGACAGAGCACACTCTCGGCCCGCACACCTAATGTGAAGCTCAACTATTAGCTTAGACTTTTAATTAATTGAAGATATAACACATACATGCTTCAATTTTCTATTGCTTGAGTTTCATTCCTCTATTTCTTCATCTATTGTCTGGTCTAAATTGTGTCTCTTGGGCAGTACACAATGGAAAGAGGCATAGTTCATGAATGCCAACGCGGGGATTCAGATCAGAGATCATGCAGCATTCTATTCTCCATCTTTTCTTTTGTCTTACAAAACAAAAGACATCACATTCATACCCTTTTTTTTTTTTTTTTTTTTTTTTTTTTTTAAGTAAGGTTTCTCCTTAGCTTTATTTAGGAGTTTCAAGTAAGGTTTCTCCTTTTAAGTCCTTAGCTTTATTTAGGAGTTTCAAGGGCTATGGATTTCTTCTTTCTGGAAGGCTGACATTATAAATTTCACTATCAAAATTTCTTTAAATGTAAGATATATTTTTAAAAAAATTTTGAGGGAAAATTTGTATCAGTGTTAATGGTTTAAATATTACAAAGATTAAAGAGTTAAATTTATATTGAATGATTTAAAAAAAAAAATAATTCCAGTGGTGCTCTCTCAATTATATTGTGTTTTACTTGTTAAAACAATTGTTTTTGTTGTCTACTCAAATAGCTGCATATTGGATGAGGAATCATCATCTCATGCTCTTTTGTTTGCTTGTGACTTGATTTTGCATTGTACATTCAAAAAGCCAAATTATTTTAGAAAGGAGAAATGACAAATTTGATTCTTACCCATATTAATGACTTAGTCCCTCAATTATGAGCGTATTCATTTTTTATCCACAGTTATGAGCGAATTGGTGTGTTTGGTTCCCAAAGTTAGGTTTTCATCTCAACAGCTCAACTTGACGGAAAACCCAAAAACCATCTATTATTGGAGAGGTAAAATAGAAAATTCACATTATTATTCTCTTTCTTATATTGAAACCACTCTCGCAGTATTATTTTTCACTTCCCAGCCTCCTATTTCAAGGTTCTTCAACTCTAAAAGCATTTCAATAACTCTTGTATAACTTGTTAGGAACTTAGGTCTCTTATAAGTAACATGAGACTTAGTACACAATTGATCACCATTTTTCAAGCTTGTGAAACACACTATCCTAAAAGTTTTAAATTTCCTTTATTAAATGTGTCATGTACACCCGAAACATGCTAACTACATGTGCCATTTGTGTCAACTTGTTAAAAAAATTGTATTCGTGTTTAGAAGTCTAAACTGTTAACCTTAATGGGCCGTGTCATGTTTAACCTTATTGTATTCATGTTGTTATCTTGTCAACCAATTAACCCATTTACGAGAATTGTCAAGTCTAGTGGGGAACTAGCGTGCACATTTATTGTTTCTATATTTTAAGAGAAATGCATCATTTTATGAGTAAAACTATTTTATTTCAAAAATATAAAGTGGTATATATTTAACTCACACAATTTTTAAAATAATTTACAAATATATACCACACCTCTTTCTATTTTGGGAATACAACATTGTTATAACTCCTATAAGTGGTATTGTAAAATTTTCTCTTAGGATTAAGGCATTGTTATAAGTGGTATTGTAGAATTTTTCCTTAGGATTAAGGTATTGGTATGGTTTGAAGAATGACCTTTCAATAATAGAAAACCATCAACCCAATCTTCCAAGATGAACTCTTTCAATTTTTCTTTTTCTTTTTCTTTTTTGATACATTAAATATGATCTTGAATTCTCAACTCTTTCAAGTTTTCTTTTTCTAATTTCTCAAATTATATTATGTGCAAATTAAAATAGCCACTCTATCAAAGCCAGGTTTCGATCCTAAGACCTGTGGGTTATGGGCCCACCACGCTTCCGCTGCGCCACTCTAATTTGCTTGAGATTTATATTTGATACACCAGATATTACAGGAGAGGATACAGTTCTAACAAGTGTTTTTGTTTCCTTCGTACATAATAAACACACAATACATACCAAAAGAAAACTATGAGCTTAGTTGAAGAAACCTTTGTGCCATGGGATGCTTAGCTTGAGAGAGCTGATCAGGCTTCAGAACCTCCACAATCTCACCCTCAACAAGAAGGCAGACCACATCAGCTATTCTCTGTATTTGCTTGATGCTGTGAGACACCATTGCAATGGTCATTCTCTTCTCCTTCTTCAACCGGACGAGAACATCCTCAATATTCTGTGTCGATATTGGATCGAGTGCACTGGTTGGCTCATCTAACAGGAGAACCTTCAATTCAAAAATGGAACAAGATTTCATTCGGGTTAGGCCAAAATACATTAAACCGCAAAATTGCATCATCATAATCTAGCTTCACCTCTGGCTCATTAGCTAAGGTCCTAGCAAGTGCAACCCTCTGAGCTTGGCCAACAGACAGTTCACCACCAGGCTTGTTGCAGAAAGAGGAGTCAAGGTCTGCAAGACTAAGCAATCTCAGGACTTGATCATCACTTAGCTTCTTCCCCCTTAAAAGTGGCCCATATCTGATATTGTCTGCAACTGTGCCTGCATACCCCCACACACACATCATTTTTGGTGCAATCTTAGGCCTAAGCTAACCAAATCTAGTGCCCCAGATCAATCTGCAGATCAGAGCATATAATATATAAACAAAAATGTGCAATCCAACTTTCAGCTTAGCGTTTTAGCTAAGATGGAGCACCTGCTTCAGTTCAATCAACAATCATATTGATGGGAGTAACCCCTGCCAAGTTGGTTAAGGATATAAACCTGTAATCACAGTTCGAATCTCAGCCTTCTTAGTATGAACCAGTCAGCTATGAGCAACTGAGGCTGGTTTACCTCCTTTGTTGGCTAAAGTCGGGATTTACCCAGTGCAGACCCTCGGGCCCCAAAAAACAATGATATTGATTGGTAAAGCTTGTGATATATACCTTCAAAGAGAGCAGGGAGCTGAAAGAGCATGCCGACTTTGCAGCGAAGGCTGAGGACATCAAGATCACATATGTCTTTGCCATCCAAGAAGACTGTGGCATTTGCAGGCTCCCATAGGCGGTTGAGTGCTCTGAGGAACGTTGACTTTCCACTGCCACTAGGGCCAATGATCCCCATGATCAGACCTCTGGGTATATCTAAGGTGATCTGGTTGAGAAGAGTAAGACCCTTGTCTGAAACCCTTGTAAGCCCCTTCACCTGAATCTTGGTTCCAGCTGCCTCATCATCCCCATCCACCATAAGCAGAAGCTCTCTTTCTGGATTACAATACCACAAACAGAACACTAAAAAATCAGTCTTGAAATTCAAGATAAAAGAATTGGTAATAATTTAAAAGATGGGTTTGCTCTAACCTTCAGGAACCTCCATTAAACAACTGTCTCAGATCAGATGGTGGAATTGAAGATTGAGCTTTTCCCCAAAAAAATGAATTGGTAATATAATATATGGGCAGTGGGCTTCACCCCAACCTTGGGAAATCTGAATTGAATGAAGAATTGACTTAAATGAGGGAAGTGAGCGTACACTCAAGATCCAGCCTTCCCCAGTTGGTATATATTCTTTGCAACTGTTAATAATAGCCATCCAAGTAACATCATCATGCCATCTTTATTGCATTTTAATATATTCAATAGTTTAGGATATATATATATATATAATATATGCTGAAAGAATCTCAAACTCTTTTAGAGTTGAATCTCATCAGAATTTTTATATATATTGCCAAAAAAGTCTCTCCTTCAATTCTCTGCAATAATTCTTCATTTCTCGCCGGCCACCAGAGTTCAACTAGAAATTTATAGGCTTTTCTTCAACACCATGAATCTTCTGGCAAGATCATATGCAGACCAATGCTAGACAAGTGACTCAAGATTGAAATGTGACATAACAACTCTTTGATTCAAGTTATTTTAGATTTTTGTTTCGGGAAAATGTGATTCCTTGATTTTTTTTTTATTTTTTTTAACGTTATATAAGATTTTCTTGAGTTTGACTTTTTATTTTGTCCTCATCCTCTAGTAAAAAAAAAAAAGTCTTAACTGTACCCTAGTCAAGATGGCTAAGGATATAAACTTGTAATCACAAGTTTATGAATTCGAATCTCAACCCTTTTAGTTTGAGTTGATCAGTTATGGGCAACCTAAACAAGTTTACTTCTTTATAATCTTTTGCCGGGTAAGATCAGATATTACATAGAAGTTCACTGTGATATCAAAGAATCAAATTGTAGGATGAAAAAAAATAAAATTTGATCAATGTGATGCTATATCCGGCCTATTCATGTAGTATTATGTTAAGTGAAAGCTGATATTGTATGATAATGTGTTATCAACTTTTTGTATATTCAAACCCATCCGAACACAAGTTTTAATTAATGATAATGGGATGTTTATAGAGTTCTTCCCCATTAACGTAACACCATTATATATGCATGTGGTGTTATCTAACCTTGACTTTATACTGTCATGTCATATAGTTTAATGAATTAAGAAGGCAAAAGGATCAAATAAGTCCATGTATTAACTACGATTGTTAATGCAGTACCATAGATTAAAATATGGTCCATCTAGATTATTCCATAAAAAATTAAATTGAATACTTGATATAGATGGTTTTGTCTTCCTCTTGTCTCCTGTTGTTGTACTTCCTTTTAACTGAATGTTAAATATAACTTCTAAATTTGAAATGCGGTTTGTGAACTCCCTTTTGATATCTAAAATGTGAGTGTTCAACTTTGCAATCTGATCTGCACTTATGTGTTATACTAGTTTTTCATGAGCACTTATGTGTTTTGTTATATTTCTGATTTCAATCGATTTAATTGGTTTAGGATTTTACTAAAAATCAGTTGAAAAATATGGTTACTAAAAATCAAAGGTTATCTAAAGTTCTAACCAATTAAACCGGTTGAAATCAAAAAAATAACAAAAAAAATATATAAAAAGATAAAAATGTACTTACTAAAAATAGGAAAAAGGTCATGAAAATGACTAAAAGTGTCCAAAAAAACAATAGTCTAGGATGTTAAATGGCAAAAACGATAGTCGGGGACTAAATCTGAAATTGTCACTAGACAAAAGACTTCTGGTGAAATTATCTTTATTGGAGATGTTCGATGATTTTGTTATGTTTTTAGCGCCGCAACTAATGATGGCATTGCCTAGTAAGTTATATAGTGTAAATTACAGATAAATATTTATTTTTAATGTACTAAAAATTTATTTTTAAATTTAAAAATTTTATTTTTTACATACTAGATTTAAAAATAAACTTTCAATATATAAAAATAAATAAATATTCAATGTATTAAAATGAACTTTATGTAAGTAGCCTATTTTTTTAAATAGACCATGGCTTATATTATAATGACTAGTTTTTTCGACGCGCTTTACGCGAAAACTTGTGTCAAATATTTAAACTCAATTAGTAAATCATTTTGAAATAGATAAAATGCATTTGTAAAGTTTTTTTTTTTTTTTTTTTTTTTTTTTTTTTTTGAGTTGACGAAGTTTCATAAATATTCACGTATAGTTTATTTTGTTGATGATGTATTTGAAATTTACACAAGAAATACAAATTTATTGTGATGAATATATACAACTGTAATTTTAAGTAAAGGTACTCAATGTTATATTACATCTATTTTCTCTTTATGTTATTTAGTTAACATGTATCTTCCATTGTTAACATGTTATTTTAAGTATGTTGCTTATTGGTCCTATAAGATTTCAAAATGAAAGTGACAAATGTTGTAATAGTAGTTGTTTTGATTGAGAGTACCATTTTTGTTACATGTAAAATGACATTTTTTACGAAGAAAGCATATTGATGTAATTAAGGCAATTGCAAATGAATAAAATTTGTTTAAATGTATTTTTCTTCCAGTTAGAGATATATCCTTTCTGAATTCATATTGTCGTAGTAAAATCCAATATTATGTGAGCGGATCATATCTTGTATCCAAACCTGAATATAGTCATGTGTTAACTTACCATTAGCACACATTTAATTTAAGAACATATGCACTATAAAAATTACATTTAAGAAGTTTTGTAGTACTATTATAATTATTCATGGATATGAACCTATTGAATTGAGTAAAAGCTAGTCTCTCAAAAATATGACAAATAAGTAGAATTTGTCATTTTGTGTAGGTTTTTCATTGAAACCTAATAGAAGAATTAACACTATCAATTAGAAAAAATTGAACGATCAGCCTAATACAAGTTAATTAAAGTTTGTAAAGATGTAATTAATTTAGATTTTTAATTTCATAATAATTTATTTTTAAAAATAATTTTGTAATAAAAATTACAGTAGTAAATATTTGTACAAAATTTCTATATACTTTTGCAAAATTTAAAAGATTGAAAATAAATTCAATTAAAATTTATAAGATATTAAAGAAACTTGTAATACAAGATATTGAGTATTTCATTGTACTTGGGAAATTTGAATATATCCCGCCACCCAAATTCAAATATATCCCGCCAACTACCAAAGAGTTGTTGGTGTGTTTGAATGCAAAGCAAAGAATCAAACAAAAATGGCTTGGATTTGGAATCTTGTATTCCTCAAGTGCAGTTCAGTGGTGTCCTTTCAGGTACCACTTTCACAGAAGGAAATGAAGCTCTCTTTACTGCTACTAAATGAAGAACACATGCATTTATATTTGTCAATGAAATGAAATGGGGAAATCTATTCTAGCACATTCATTATCAGCAATTCAGCATCAAGGGAAGGCAAACTGGCACTTCAGCGCAACTTTGGTTCCACAATTGGGTTCATTCAATTACATTCGCAATACAAAATATAAATAATATTAACATTTAAGACTAGACACTACATGCTCATCACGATATGATAATCATATACTTCAAATGTCATTCAATGGATTTCCATTTTATAGCAGCACTGTAGCATTAATCCTTTATGATTCTCTCACTTTTTTTTTTTTTTTAAGACTAATAAGTATGTAAGAGTTCAAATGCAGCCCTCTCACAAATTGATATTGATTTTAATTCCAGCCAACTTGTTAACATTTAGACATGCTCTACAACAGCCTCTCCCCATTTATGTCCTTTTGGATAAAATGTCCAGACCTCATAAATTTATTACTCCATATTTGAAATTGAATACACAAAGGAGAATTAAAAAAAAAAAAAAAAAAAAAAAAAAAAAAAAAAAAAAAAAAAACCTAAAACCTGATATCTACCACACTATCTTTTTAGGAATCAACAAACTAAATAAGCCAGTAACAATAAGCAAATGAATCCAAGGTTCAGGTGAAACATCATGCTTCAATACATATGATCAATCTATATACCCAAATACTTGAACCTGAAAACATAACATCATGGAACTATGGAAGCTATAAGTAGAGCAATATCACACATGGTGACTGAAATCGCCTAAAATGTTATGATAACATATATATACTATCATTATGAATACATAAACTATGTAATGTAATTATAATAAAATAAGGCTTCCTAAATAATCATGGGTTCGGCATGTATCACTATCATTCTAAATATAATCATTTGACTAAATGGAAAAATACTACCTAATGATCTATTCTAGCACATTCATTTTCTGCATCCCGGGAGGACATATAGACTAACACTTTAGTTTTGGTTCCACAATTGGGTTTATTCAATTACATTCACAATTCAGTAAAAAATTGACATAAGATAGCCACAAACTGAAAATGGCAAACCTCATCTAGTAGTCAAGCCATTTCCAGTGACAAGTATTTCGGCTTGGGTTTAAAAGTTAAAACTACAAAGAAAACAATGGGATAAGTTCAAACTATACTGCATAGAGTTAACTAAGAAAATTTATGTTCCATTTTACTAACTTGCTATACAAAATTATAGATTTTATCAGTTCTATTTACTCATTTAAATCAAAATTCTAAATGTGCCGAAGTATAGAACAAGATGCAACTTGAAGAAATGAAGAATTCATCAACTATGACAATAAATTGATGCACCCAGAAAGAAAAATATACACACAGACATATATATACAATAACAACGCCTATCATGGTGTTAACTGCAATCAATAGTTGAGTAATTGAGTAATATATGAATGATGTTACTCCGTATATAAACTCAACAGTCAAAACTAAAAATTATAATTTATAATTTTTTTCAAGTCAATTACAGTATTTAGAGAATGGATTTGGGAGCTTATAAGCAATAAGAAAGTTGTTTTCTCATGGTACATCACATACAACCATAATTTTCCACAGATCACCTATTGTCAATAATTGATAATAACATCGATGAAAGGCAACAATAAATACTCACACCGCCTGTGAACCTCCTATTAACATGGTATACAAATTCATTATGTATACACCCAACAATTGCTATCTCATACCAGTGCATCCAGTAGAAACAGGTGGGAGAAAAACAATTCAAAAAACTTTTGTAATTAGATAATAAAATAAAATAGAATTTGTAGTGATTTCACTGTGCATTTGAGTGTTTAAATAGCTACAGAGTCCCTAACGCCCAACGCCCAACAATATTTCAGAACAAAATAAGGTAAATGGATTGAAAAAGAAATGCTTAATTGTAGGAATTGCTTTCAATCAATTAAAAAATTAAATTAAATATTATCTCTCTGTCTCTCGATCCTGCGTTGAACTTAAGGAAAAAAATAATTTAAGGAAGAAGGAAGCAATGATTATTAAAAAATAAATTAATATTGAGATTCCATTATAATGTATTTCTTTGAATTCAATCAATTATATAATGAAGAATTCAAAGAAATACATTATATTTTTGGAATATTAATAAATTTACCTCGGATTAAACTTGAAAGAAAGAAGGCAGCAATGATTACATTTAAACATTGATGCGTAATCCATGTTCATACCTATCCAATCCCGTTGATTGCTTCAATTCTTATTCTTTTCTCGATCTTGTTTTTATCGTATCAGCTCTCATGGAAGGAAGGTCCGCGATTCCAGCTGTTGAGAAGGTAGGGAAGAAGATTGTAATAGTTGATTGCAGATCCGTAATATGAAAGATGAGAAGAAGAATGATTGGAGGAATAAAATGGAGATTGGAGGAATAAGCGGACGAAAACCTACGAAAGGGGGAGTCGATTAAAATTAATGGAGGAATAAAGATAATTCCCTACTGTATAATATTTGTTAGAAATGAATAGACATGGAAGTTAAACAGGCTTAGGATGTGAATAGACATGGGAGTTAAGGTTGTGGATAGGCTGTAGAGCTTCCCTTGTTGTGTGTGTGTGTATATATATATATCAGTCTTGTAGCAGAGAAATATATAGAGAGAATAAGAGAACAGCTTCTACTTTTCTAGTTTTCTACATGGTATCAGAGCGGGTGGTGAGAGTGAGGTAGTGGGCCTGGCTCGGAGTAGGAGGACGACGCCGGAGCTCGAGTCGCGATGTCACCGGAGCCGCCACGCGCCACCGGAGCAACCTGCTCGCCGACCCACGCGCCGGCGCGTGTGCCCTAGTCCGGCGACTTTTCCGGTCGCGATTGGTACCGTCAGGATCGTCTCTGGGAATCCAGTTGATCTGGTATGGTGGTGTAGTCAGACGACCAAGCGAAGAATACTCTAGCCTCAATAACCAAGTCCCACAGCGCTGTTTCGAGCTGTCTGTGTACAGAGGACAGCGGTAGCATATTCTGCGATGAAGGTGACGGCGTGGGGAATGAGTTCTTGGAGGATGAGTTTGAGGATAAATGGATTCATAAGAACAATCTGTGGGAGAGTTTGACTTGTCTGCTTGTACATAGTGAAGAGTGTTTGGTTTTGATGATTCACAGGGAGAGTGAGCACTTGCCTGCTTGTGATTATTTGACAAGATTGAGAAACGTGGGGACTGGTTACAGTGAAGGTGCTATCAAAGTGATGGATGCCGGTAGAAAGGAGTCTCCATCCAATCAACCATCTTCTGCAACATTTGTCCAAACAGGTAATCCTGTTGCATGTGTGTCTTCTACGTTTACACAGTGGGTCATTGACTCCGGAGCTAGTGACCATATGACAGGTAATCCTAATATTTTCTCCACATATTTCCCGTCTAACCCTGGGGCTATGGTTACTCTAGCAGATGGGTCATCTGTTCCAGTTTTGGGTAGAGGTAGTGCTGTTGCAACTTCATCATTATTCATTACCCCTGTCATCTATATTATATCTTCCAAAGTTTCCCTTTAATTTGCTTTCTATTAGCCAAATTACATGGACTTTGAATTGTTCGGTCTCTTTTTTCCCGGGATATTGTTTATTTCAGGATCTTTTGACGAAGAAGATTATTGGTAAGGGGAAGGAAGTCGGAGGGCTGTATGTATTGGAACAGCCTGTATCTCCGTCCAAGGCTATGTTGAGTGATACCTCTCCTTTCCAGTTACACTGTCGGTATGGTCACCCATCACTGTCAATCCTAAATAAGCTCTTTCCTGGTTTAGAATCATTGTCCACTTTGCAGTGTGAGTCATGTGAGTTTGCTAAGCATTGTCGAGTTTCCTACCCTCCTCGTGTCAATAAAAGAGTACAATCTATATTTGAACTTGTTCATTCTGATGTCTGGGGTCCTTGTCATGTCACAGGGAAGAATGGGTTTAGATATTTCGTAACATTTGTGGACGATTTCTCTAGATGTACATGGTTATATCTTATGAAGTCTAGGGATGAATTGTTCACTATTTTTTGCAATTTTTGTGCTGAGATTAAAACCCAGTTTAATAAAACTATTAAGTGTGTGCGGAGTGACAATGCACAAGAATATTTCTCTAAACATTTTTCCACTTATATGAGCCAAAATGGGATAGTTCATCAATCCTCGTGTGCATATACCCCTCAACAAAATGGAGTGGCAGAAAGAAAAAACCGTCATTTGTTAGAAGTAGCCCGGGCAATTTTGTTTCAAATGAAAGTGCCTAAGGTCTTTTGGTTGCAATAGTTGATTGCAGATCCGTAATATGAAAGATGAGAAGAAGAATGATTGGAGGAATAAAATGGAGATTGGAGGAATAAGCGGACGAAAACCTACGAAAGGGGGAGTCGATTAAAATTAATGGAGGAATAAAGATAATTCCCTACTGTATAATATTTAACGGCAGTTAACCCTACTTAACGCTAACATAATATGTTTGGGCATTTTTGACAATAAAAATATAATGTACAACATTAATAACACAATGTACATGAAAGTAAGCAGTTCAAAAATGGACAAAAACCAGGGATATAACTATCATTGAAACTTATTTTGTTTTTAGATTGTGGCAGTATTGCAGCGCGCTATGTCAGCAAATTAAAAGACCTCTGCGCCATATTATAACTGTGATAACTCATATAATTGAAAAATGAAAAAAATTTGTGAGACTGTCTCACGGATATATCTTTATCCGTGAAATGAGTCGGGACAATATAAAAAAATATAATACTTATACTAAAAAATATAATACTAATCATGAATAAAATGTTTGTTATTTATAAGGGAAAATGTAATACTTTTATAAGAATATTGCTGGAAATATATAATAGTGAAGAGGTTGGCCTGGTGTTCTAGGTGTCAAAAGATGGAGAATGAAGATTTCAAATAGAGTTAGTTGTAAAATTCGTATTTTATTAAAACCTAATGTGAGTACTGGTTATTATTTGATCCAATCATTTGAGGGGTGTCATTATCACTGGGTTTGAGGGGTGTCATTATCACTGGGTGTGTTTAGTTCGCATATGGGAATCGCAATCGGAATGTGTATCAAATACTTGGTAATAGTAATGGATTTTGATAAAAATATTTTGCATGTTTAGTAGTAGGGTGGAATGAGAATGATTATCAATAATGCTATTTGGTTATGTATGATCCTATAATGGGAATAAAAATTTTTAAAATACAAGAATACAAAATCAAGACAATTAATTCTAATATAAAGACATCCAAAACATCAATATGATTATATGAAAAAAAAAAAAAACCTGGAATGGAACCCTTATAAAATAAGGGAATGTGTTTTTCAATTAATGGGGTTTCTAAACCCATAGTAGTACGTACTGTTTTAAAAACCAGTCAACCAAATAATAACAATCACTTTCATACCCATTTATGAGTGTTAAACCTGTTAACCAAACACACTCTATATATCTTCACTTTTGTCTCGGCAATTTTTTAAGATGAATAAAAATTTTGATCTGACATTAAACCTAACTTAAGAATTTTATAATCAATCTTTAATTAAAATAATATAGAAATAAGGGTTAAATAAGTCGATTTTTTCGTCTCCGGTTATGGATTCTTCATCTCCAGCCATGGAGACGAAGAAGGTTTCTTCGTCTCCGGCCGGATTCTGTTTTTTTTTTTTTAATAATTAATTTTTAAACTTTATTTTTTAAAAACTAATTAATTTGGGAGGATTACCTGTTGACCTGTTGGAAATCTTCAAATTGGAAGAATTTGTTTGAAATTGATTAGTTTAGGGATCCAATTGTTTGATTTTTTGGATTAAGTGCCCTAATTACATTATCGTGTGCAGTTCGATGGCCTATTTGACCCTTATTCCAATAATATATAATTTTTTGCCATAAGTGGCTACTACTTTAGGATACAACAAGAAGTCAATTAGTTTCCTTTTATGTTCATACTGTATTCATTCTTAGCCCCATTTTTTGACATTCGCAACCTACAATGATTGTAGTATTGCCATGTTGAAGCAAATTCAAAGACGGATGGATAGAATACTCATCCATCTTTTGAGTACTTTGTTTCAGTATTTGTGTGGCCATTGTTGTCGTTTCTTTTGTGTCTGCTGTATATGTACCTTCTAGAATCTAGAGTATATATGTTCTTGGATATATGTTTACACATCTTACTATTTTGCATGTAGAGATTTTTTTTTTTTTTTTTTTTGAAATGTTGATTACGATATAATTTATTACTAAATAGGAAAAAGACGTACTTTTAATCTTTTAATTGAATTGTGGTGTAGATTTAGTCTCGATCTCTTATTTATTTTTTAATTTTTTTGGACAAATTAAAAATTTAGAGGGAGTGAATAGATTTTTATATTTTAAAACAAATTAGTACAAATTATTTTGCCCTGCTTGAGTAAAAAAAAAAAAACGCATTATGAGTTTGATTAAGTTTGAAAGCATTTTGAAGTTTGTTTTTTGTTTATATGGATGTTACACATCTAAAATATTCCATGTTGTTAGGAATATTTGTTTTAAATTTTGATGATACCAAATGAGAGGAACTTTAGACCCCAATTATTTTATTTTTTAGACTGAGGATATTTCTGCTCAACATTCTAAACCAACCGAATAGTACATCGAGTAGTAACAATTCTTTCTATCTGAAAGTTAACTCGAGAGGACTGTCTCAACATCAAACTCGAAGAGTAACCCGAGTGGTTAACTGACGAGTGGTTCGAGCTGAAAACTAAAAGACTGAAGATTCGAAGAGCACGGAAGATATTAAGACCGAAAGATTGCAAAGACCGAGAAGTAGAAGGTTTACCTTTTGAAATGTCGCAAAGGTCAAAGATAGGAAGGACCTACCTTTCGAGGAGTTAAGGGGCAAGTGGTAAGGTCAACCATTCTTATCCGAGAGGACCTAAGGCTCGAGGCGTTAACCTAGTTAACCACTTGATAGGACTGCTCGAGACATTCTCTGAGTTGTACAGTCCGAAACCTTTAAAAAATTGATTTTTTCATTAAATGCCCCGACATTTTGTGCAGAACAAAAAACAAAGTTCAACACAAAATAAGTCCAATTATTCTAGCTCTATTACATTGTAGTATCTGTTCATATACTTTCTAGAGCTAATAACGCCTCCACTGAGGCTTGAACTCACAATCTTCCAAATGGAAATCCAACCCGGGTACCATTAGACCACATAGTCCTGGTAAATAAGTCCAATTATTTGATTAAATGAATAGTCCAGATTATTTTGATCTTAGTATTTTTTTATTATTATTTTATTATTACTTTACTATCTGTTATATTTTTTTTCTCTTAAATACCACCGCATTCTGTTAGTATAAACTTTAGTAACGGAATATTTCGGTAACTATTTATTATTCTTAACTTACTCATTGATTTATATATTTATAAAAAAAAAAAAAAAAAAAAAAAAAAAAAAAAAAAAAGCCTTAGAACTCATCCCTATATATATATATATATATATATATATATATATATATATATATATATATATATATATATATATATATATATATATATATATATATATATATATATATATATATATATATATATATATATATATATATATATATATATATATATATGGAATAAGGTTCAAATTGGCCACTGAACGAAAAAAAAAAAGTGCAATTAGACCATTGAACACTCAAAAAATGTGCAATTAGGCCACTGAACTCTCCAAACGTATGCAATTTTACCGGATAGCAGGTTACCATTAATTTTAGCTGGTTACCTGCTTACGTGGCAGCTTAGTTGGCATTTTTAATAATTTTTAAATAATTTTTAATAATTAATTTTAATAATAAATTTTATAAAAAAATTGGAAAAAATTAAATAAAAAGTAAAATAAAGTCGTTTTTATTTTTTAAAAATTTTTTTAATAAAAAGTTATTATTAAAATTTATTAAAAATTAATTAAAATTTATTAAAAATGCCAACTCAGTTGCCACGTAAGCAGATAACCTGCTAAAATTGAGGGTAACCTGCTATCAGGTGAAATTGCACATTTTTGGAGTGTTCAGTGGCCTAATTGCAATTTTTTTTCGTTCAGTGGCCTAATTGCATTTTCAGGTTACGTTCAGTGGCCAATTTGAACCTTATTCCTATATATATTTGTGTGTGTGTGTGTGTGTTAAAGTATAGTGTATTAAAAAATATAATATAAAAGTTAACATTAACTTTGGTCAAATAATTAGTTCGACTAAATACATATCATTCAAAGTTGAGCATCAAAGATTGCAAATAATTAAGGAATTTTGAAATTCATTTTCTTGCTCTTTTTTTTATTAAATAAATAAATAAATTTAGGTTAAGTTTTTTTTTTTTTTTCCTTTTTTCGTTTAATTAATCTTCTTTTGATTATTTAAAACAAGACTCAATATTTCAGTTATGCTTTTGCATTATTGGAATGATTTAGGTCATTATGGTATTAATATTCTTTTTATGTATTTCTATAATGGTACAATAATTGCACATTACTTTACAAATATTGTACTATATATTATTTTTTTTATCGAACAAAATTGTTCTTACATCATTGTCAAACTTGCACGACCTATCTACAAAGTTGTTGATCAGAAATACAACTACACCTAGACTCTAAACAGTAGAATCATTGTCCAAAAAATTGACAATATTGACATCCCACTAGCTCCATGCCAATTGAATAAGTTTACACATCATTCTCAGAATTTTATCAAAGATTGTAAACTTCTAAAGAAATTTGTAAGTTAATTTTTACTATTTCATTATAACAATATCTATTCAACCATATATTTCGAATTATTTATCCCCATCCACTATTGACAGCAATTCTCTCAAAACAATTTGTCTCAACAAGAAATCCTGAGTTGGTTAAAAAAAGAATTCTTAAAGTCAAACAATTCCACTCACACTTCATTATATTGGTTCGTCTTCACAGAGCTATATATGACATGACATATGCATACAAAGTGAAATTATTATGATATAAACGTACAGCATATATATATATATATATATATATATATATATATATATATATATATATATATATATATATATATATATAGCATGTAATTTGTTGTGATGATGATTCATCATTATATTATTACACGTTTTGTGCGGGTGCCGGAGATATTTGATGATTGTAATTGTTGTGCATGCTTTCAACGCCGCAACTAAGGATGGCGGCGCCGCAGCGGCCTATGTCGGCAACCGCCGTTATATTACTGACCGGGGAATTGAATGGGGATAAGATAGATGAAAACCAACTGGATATATAGTGAGATGGAATAATGGTGAGCGAGCTTCCACATGTATGTTTACATGACAGGAGTACGTGGTGAAGAGTTTAAGTGTACGTGAAGTTTAAATTTTCAAATTATAATAGTGGCGAGCTAAGTGATATATATAGGGAGTTAGGATCAGGTGAGATCACTTTGCTCATATGAGATCGTGAGATTCATTTCAATCATTCAATTAATTTTAATTAATGGATAGGGAGTTAGGATCAGGTGAGATCACTTTGCTCATATGAGATCGTGAGATCCATTTCAATCATTCAATTAATTTTAATTAATGGTAAAGATTGAATTTAAAGATCCATTTATATTATGATATTATTAATACATAGGGGAGGCATAGTAATTTTAGTTACTTCCTTTGAATTGGAATATAATTGAAATACAATATTATCTTTATTTAGAGAGATTCTATCAATGGTATCAATAAAAACTAAAATTAAAATATTGAAGGAATGAATCATATTGAGTAGAACCCGACGGTGACTCCAATGACTGAAGAAAATATTTTTTTTTTCGTTTTCTAGCCATTGAAGTCTAATAAGTTATATACCCCGGATCCGTGCCATCGCTTACAGTCGGGTCAGGGTCTTGACCTACGGGTCGAGGTCAAATTAAGGTGACGGGTCAAACCCGCCACCTCGGTAGCCCTATAAAAGGGCCTTTAGGCCTTTGAGTTTGAGGAGGTCATTTTGGGCTATCTCTCGGCCCTCTCTCACTAAACTATCATAGACAACACTCCCTCTCCCTTCTCTCTACAATATAGATAAACATACAAGAACATTTTGAATAAAAGAAGTACATTTGAGCTATTCATTGTCTTTTCCCTTCTTGTTCATACATTCTTATACACATATATATATACATCTAGTACATACACCCTATATGGGGGAATTAGTACTATCAGGGTTTGACCTGTTACCTTGGTAGCCCTATAAAGAGAGCTCATTTGCCACTTGAGCTACCCTGTTGGGTTTAATATGATTCTTGCGTTTAATTTTTAAATTATTATTTTTTTTAGTTTGATTCCCTACCATACCATTGATAGGATCCCTCTAAATAAAGATAATATTGTATTTCAATTATATTCTAATTCAAAGAAGTAACTAAAATTACCATGCCACCGCCCGGTTTGCACATCTGGATAATTGTTTGAATATGGTTCTGTCTCAGGAAGAGGCTTTTTGGAGACAGCGTGCTAAGCAGCACTGGCTGCAAGGTGCTGATCGAAATACCAAGTTCTTTCATAAGTATGCTTCCCGCCGGAAAAAGAAGAATGTTGTAGAAAAGTTGAAGGGTGATGATGGGGCTTGGAAGGAGGGGCCGGCATTGGATTCGCTGGTGGCTTCCTATTATAAACAAATCTTCACTTCTGGTGGATCCCCGGGGTCTTTCAGTGTGGATACTATGCGGTCTCGTGTGACTGAAGTTCAGAATGCTCATCTACTGCGCCCTTTTGAGCCGGAGGAGGTCCGCGCTGCGTTGTTTTCTATGGGCAAGGACAAATCACCTGGCCCTGACAGAATGAATCCGGGTTTCTACCAAGCCTTCTGGGATGTTATTGGTAAGGATGTTACGTCTTTTGTGCTTAATTGTCTCTCTCAGTCATCTTTACCTGATTGCTTGAATGATGGGAACATTGTTTTGATCCCCAAAAAGTGTGCCCCTGAGTATGTTTCTGATTTGCGCCCGATAGCTCTGTGTAATGTTTTATATAAAGTAATGGCTAAGATGTTAGCCAATCGCATGAAGCCTTTATTGGAGGATATTATTTCAGAATCACAGAGTGCTTTCCTCCCAAGTAGGCTAATCTCAGATAATATTTTGGTTGCCTCTGAGGTTGGCCATTATTTGAGAAGGAAGTAGTTAGGTCATGTGGGGTGGGCAGCCCTGAAGCTTGATATGGCTAAGGCGTACGATAGGATGGAGTGGCCCTTTGTGAATGACATGTTGGTGGGTTTGGGCTTTGATGCTAAGTGGATACAGTTGATTATGATGTGTATTCAAGCCGTGCAGTATAGAGTTCTGGTAAACGGTAGGCCTACTGAGGTTATTGTGCCTTCTAGGGGTCTACGCCAAGGGGACCCCTTGTCTCCGTATTTGTTTAACATTTGTGCCGAAAGGTTGTCTTTACTCTTGCAGGATTCGCAGGCGAAGGGGCGTATACATGGATGTAGGGTGGCCCGGGGGGCTCCACCGATCTCACATTTGTTCTTTGTAGATGACAGTTTACTCTTCTTTAAAGCCAATCTGCAGGAGACTCAAGAGGTGAAAAGATGTCTGAGTGTGTATGAGACGTTTTCTGGCCAAGCGGTGAATTTTCATAAATCAAGTGTGTCGTTTAGTCGGAATACTCAGGAGGAGATGAGAGATCTTGTCTCAGGGACCTTAACGGTGGCACAAGCAGAGGATTTCGGTAAGTACCTGGGGTTGCCTTCAGTTATTGGTAGGAACAGAAGGGCGGTTTTTGCTTACATTGAGAAAAAATTGAAACAAAGGTTCGGCTCATGGAATAAGAGGTTACTGACTAAAGCCGGTAAGGAGGTACTTTTGAAGAGTGTTGCTCAGGCTATGCCAACTTATACAATGAGTATTTATCTGCTCTCGACTACTTTACGTGTCTCTTTGGAAAGATTGATGAACAGGTATTGGTGGGGTCAGGGTGGAAATGATGGTAGCATCCATTGGTTGGCTTGGGATAGGATGTGTAAACCCAAGAAGTATGGAGGAATGGGTTTCAAACGGCTTCATGAGTTTAACTTGGCTTTATTGGCAAAGCAAGGGTGGCGCCTACTAACTAGTCAGAAGTCCTTAATGGCTCGTGTTTTTAAGGCAAGGTACTTTCCTACTACGTCCTTTTATGAGGCTGTTTTAGGGGGTAATCCCAGTTATGTGTGGAGGAGCATTATGGCTAGCCAGAACTTGTTAAAGTCGGGGTGCAGGCGCAGGATTGGCAATGACAGGGATACTCAGATATGGGGAATTCCTTGGCTACCGGATCTGCAGAACCCCTATGTTGATTCTGTCCAGGTAGATAATGGTCATGACTTGTTGGTTTCGGACTTAATTGATGCAAGCACCGGGAGTTGGAAAAATGATTATTTGCAGCAGCTGTGTTGTGGGCACGGGAATCAACAATTGATTGTTAGAATATTTTAGAATTAGTTTTATTATTTAATTATGATGATTATCTTAAATTTATCTTAGATTTAAATTTGTTAGTATTATATTATTATTAATGTTTATCTTAGTTGGTTAGTTAGGATTAGTTTATCCTATTCTTAATAACTATCTCATTCATGTGGTTGTAATTTGGTTGTTAATGGCTATTTAAGGTCATTGCATTCTAAATGAAATATACAGTTAAGAATTTTTGAGATAGGAAACTGAGTGTTTTCTAGAACTCGGGAGAGTTCGACCATGATCAAGTCATGGTGATCCTGACTTATCAAGTGTGAAACCTCACTTGTGGCGTCGTCCCAAATCCTACGTATCACCGTATAACCCGGTGTGGCCGAGGACTTATCAAAAATACAAAAACAAACCCTTATACCCAGCCTAAATTAAACCTTTTAATTAGATTTCACCTAGCCTAATAAACTGTTCTGAAATATTATTTTAGTCAGAGTGTGAAGAGAAGATCGGGTCAACCAGGTTCGCATCAAGCTGTTTAATACACGAGACGCAAGGCTGATCCGTCAGTTGCCTGTGAGTACGGATTATGTTGATATGTGGTATTGGGAAGGCGATATAAGGGGTTGCTATTCGGTGAAGGACGGTTATAGGCGGTTGGGCCTGATGACTACACAACCAACTCCTGTGTGGAATAAAGTTTGGAAATTGCAGGTTCCCCCAAAGTGGAAGGTGTTTTTGTGGAGAGCTCTTCTGAATATATTGCCCACTCTTGATAATTTGATAATTAGGAGGGTTGTCGATTTTAATTCTTGTCCGTCATGTGGCTTAGATACGGAATGTGTTATGCATATTTTTTGTTCTTGCCTGTATGCTATTAATGTTTGGCAGCTGTCTCAAATTCAAATTCCTCCTATTGCCAACAAGAATTTTGTGCATGGGCGGAGGAGTGGCTCGGTGATGATACGGTTTTCTCAAGTGAAATGCAGGGCCGTATTTGTGGTGTGCTTCATTCTATCTGGACTACACGCAATTCCGCTGTGTGGGATGCAGCTATGCCGGGTCCTAGCGTACTGCTCTGCCGGCTTCACGCGCAATGGTCCGCCTGGAAAGACACCGAGCTACGACGAGTTGCGGCAAGTGGAAGAAATTCAGACACGGGACCAGCGCACGCCTCCCCTGCTACGCCCGGCACCTTTTCATGTTTCGTGGATGCTGGTTTCCATGGACCGCAACGAGCCCCCGCTTTCAGATTTGTGGTGTACGGCGGCGACTTGTCCTTCGTGGTGGCGGCAAACAGCCCCTTGGCTTGTCCGTATGACCCCCTTCTAGCAGAAGTTATGGCTTTGTGTGAAGCCCTCTCTTGGCTAAGGATAAATGGGTACTCAGGTGGCTCAATCTACACGGATTCATCGCTTTTGGTCTCTAGTCTTATTTCTGTTAGTTCGTTTCGTAATTACTTTGGTTTTACTCTTTTAGCATGTAAACACTTAGTTAATGCGTTGCCTGGTTCTGTTGTTTGTTATGTTAATAGGGAGGCCAACCAAGTGGCGCACTCCTTATCTAAACATGTAGCTGCTGTTGCAGAACGTTCAGTTTGGAGGGATGTTCCTCCTTCGTTTATTCAGTCCATGCTGGCTAATACAATCTGATTCTTTTGACTTTCAAAAAAAAAAAAAATTTTATATCTTAATATAAATGAGTCTTTAAATTCAATCCTTACCATTAATTAAAATTAATTGGATGATTGAAATAAGATCTCATGATCTCAACTACAAGGGTGGTCTCACAGAATCCCTTCCCTATATATATATGTGTAGTCACTCTTAACTGATACATACTCTAATCCCTAAAATCAATCCACATCCCAACCCTTTAAATAAGACGATATATTTATACCTATTACTCTATTATTATTATATATATGTTACATATATATTTGATCTGACTTTTTAAAGAAATATGAAATCTTAATATTTGTATGGATATGCACACACAAAATATACTATAGAAATTGAAAATTAATTACGGAGTATATTAAATGAGTTGAACATATTTGTTAATTTAAGAGAAAATAGAAATCAGATTAAACGTGCGAAAAAAAAATCAGATTAAACATATTACAAAGAAATCGGGTGCATGTCAGGTTTGTGTTGTGAAGAATGCAGTTAATCGAGATTTTAAGGTTTAATGGTTACATGTTTTAAATTTTGTAAGGTGGTAGCTAGGTTAGACACGATAGAAAGATCGCGATGTTGTTTAAAATGTCAATCAATAAAATCTTGAGAAGATCGATAATAAGATGATATTAGTATTTTTTTTTAAAGTCAAAAGTGGAAGATAATTTTAAACCAATAAGTCAAGTACAAAATCAAAAGGAGCATCCTCTTAGACATAGCGACCAGACTGGGAACCAACCGTCTTAGTTAATGCATGAGCATGTCAATTTTCTTATCGACAAATATAACGAATGTAACAAGAGTTCAAAGAATTCATAATAAGTAGATGTTAAAATTACACATAATTATATATTGAAAATTACAAAAAGAAAAATAATACTCCGTACTATCTTATTATTCAAATAGTTACAAAAATTCTTTAACTTGACTCATGTTTAACTCTTCAAGTTTATAAGTATGATATGACAGGGTAATCCAGTGTCCCAATTGAGTTGGTTGACGGTTGGTTTGATAACTAAAATGTTTCAAGTTCAATTTCTTTGTGAAAATTACTTATTGGCATTCTTAATTTAATCCGGTCGATTATTAGAAACTCTAGACTAGCTAGTAGCGACTGTGGGTTATGGGCTTTCGCGTAAGTCAAAGTCGACTTTATGCAGTAAGTTTGACTGAGAAAGTGTAGGCAATATATAATTGAAGTTGTAACATTTAAGTATGAGAATTATGCTCCACTCACTTAGCTTGTCAAGCCTTTTCAAGACATATATTATTTATTAAATATATAAATGGATGTACATTTTTATAATATTTTATATTTTAAAAATACTCAATATATAATTGATTTGAAGATTGAATACAAAAGCCTTAAAATGGGAGTTCGAGGTTGTGTGAGTGGGCCGGGGTATAATTTTCCAATTCTTACTAACACTATTTCAGATGAGCTTGTCGCATAGTCTTCTTAGTGCATCAATGCAAGGGGAGTGTTGGTCTAACTCTATATATTGTATTTTGTTCTTAGTTTTTCTCTTTGTTTTGATATACCAAACAAATTATTGATTTATATTTTGCAACAATTAAATATTAATAGTCAAATAAAAATGTAACAATTTTTTTTAAAAAAAATATTTTTGAACTAACTTTAAATCTTTAATGGAAACTGAAATAATTTAACATTAATTAGTAAACATATTTGAATTATTATATGATTTGAATATTGAATCTCATCTATATGACTATATCACTCATCAAATTCAACTCAACAACGAATGCTATTTATTACTAGTTATTACAATAACTAGTAGATAGTGATCTTAGTTTGTTCTTCTCCTTTTACTATATGGATATACATTAATACATTATACATGCATACATATACATACAATAATGTGTGTATACATATACGCATAAAATTTTACATTGATTTTTCTTTTTGAGTACTCTTGACTCAATATCTTCGATGAATGTTGGTAATCTCTATGATCATATTGTATGTTGAGCATATAATATATAAAAGCATAAATATTTAGTCTAGCTAATTATTAATTTAAAGTTTTAATTAAGTTAGAGTGCATCATTTAACTCTATTTAATAGCATTCTGATCCTTATTATTCAATTCAATTCAAAATGGAGATGATCTCTTGTCATCAATGATATATCCACACATATAAGTCAAATTATTAGGCTCATTGCTAATTTGAGTTGATTGATGTTAAAATCCTTAAGTTGATAAAGTATGAAATAGTAAAACATATGATAACATTCGTTTTATAATTATGACATTTTATATTGTACAATCGTATTTATTAGTTTGTAATATACGGTTAATATTCTTTGTTATTGAATATTATGTAATGACATTTTTATATGATAATAATGTACTTCATGATATTTGAAATGTAATTGATTTAATTACTGAATAAGAATAAATATACTGTTTCTCCAATTTGTCCACTCAAAGAGGAACCTCCTACTGGTATGATGGCTAATGTTATCAGCGACTATAGGAGATGAATGAAGAAGCAATGACATATAAAGGTGAACCATGTGTTCATATATAGAACAGTACAAAGTGGCCGACATTTTGGCGAAGCGATGTTAATATTGGATTACTTAACGACGATTTGTTGTAGGGATGGCAATTTACTCCGTTCCCGATGAAGATTTTCGATTCTCGCCCCCGTCCCAACGGGGATTTGAAAATTTTTTGAGGAACGGGGACGGGGTACCCCGCCCCGTCCCCAAATAATTATTAAAATTTAAAAATCAATATATATATATATATATATATATATATATATATATACCAAGACCTTGTGGTCTAATGGCACTCGGGTTGGACTCTTATATGGGAGGTTGTGAGTTTGAGTTTCAATGGAGGTGTTTTAATTTTTAAAAATAAAAATTACACTAACTTAAAATTTTGACTAAGAGTTAATTGGGGACGGAAATTCTTAATTCCCTGCGTGGACAGAGTCAGAGATGGAGATTATTTTCAATTCCCCGTCAGGGATGGGGACAGGGACGAGGACGGGGAGTATCCGCGTCGGGCAATTAGTTTACACTAACTCAAAATTTTGACTAAGAGTTAATCGGGGACGGGAATTCCTAATTCCCTGCGGGGACAGAGAGTCAAAGATGGAGATTATTTTCAATTCCCCGTCAGGGATGGGGACGAGGAGTATCCGCGTCGGGCAATTAGTTAGGGACTGACTGTCAGGCAGAAACATCAGAAGCTTGGGCGCTGCTGAAAGAGATCCTTCTTGCAAAATCTCTTGGCTGCAGTTGCGCTTGCTTTGAAACAGATTAAAAAACCATTTCCGACGCTTTCACTTCCAGATCCAGCCTTGGCAGCATTTCAGACAATATCCTAGCAGCATGTAGAAGAGAGCTCGAAAGCTTACAAGAATGGCACATTGGCCTCATCCTAAGAGACCAGAACAACGCAGTTGATTTCCTCGCGAGGACTCCAGAGGACCAAAGGGGTACCACACTCTTCTTTGATCCTCCACTGAGCTTTCATTGATTCTAGACGAGGACAAATGTGGCATTTCTATATGGCGTCAAGTTGAAACCTAGCTGTTCGTATCGGATCACTCCCTTCCTTATTGATCTAAAAAAAATTAAACAGACAATCATTATTCGTTCCGTTTTTATTTCCATTTTTTTAAAAAATTTTGTTGAGTACCAATAGAATTTATGGAAAATATTTTTGAATTCTAAGTTTCTAACCATTGTGATCGAGACATTAAGCTGAGAGGGTGTGGTGCAATGCTTACACCCCAAAAATTAATTTTGAGTGTTTTTTCTTTTTCCTCCCAAAACTTCCATTGAATCTTTAATTTTGGATACCTTGTCCAAAATTCATCGAACAAATCCTTTAAAACACACATTGATCACGTGAATTCCGGATGCAATTAGACCACGCGCCCTAAGTGAGCCAATAACATACGGCCGTGGTCCGCACTAACCAATGCTGCGATTGGGATAAAACTTTCCCTTTTTAATAAACTGCGAGGAGAAAATAGTAGTAGAAATTAGGAAACGAAAAAAAAAAAAAAAAAAGAGTACGAATCAGAGAGAGAAAGTAGAGAGAGAACGGGGAGTATCGAAGCGAAGCGGAGAGAGCGATCGGCGAGAGATACAGGCGAGTGGGTGTTGAGTATATTTCGATTTCTTGGGAGACAATTGGAATGCGAAGCAATTTATAGAGGGAGAAAGAAGCAATGGAAGAGGAAGCTTGCGCCTGGGTTCCAACGAACAAGTAGCAAGAAAGATATTTATCAGAAAAAAAGCAAATTTTTAGAGTATTAATGTTTTGTTTTCTGAATCTGAATTTTCGAATCAGTTTCAGAGAGCTCCAATAAGGTCAGCCCAGTTTTTCTCTTTCTCGCGCTCTCTGTATCAGGCCTTAATTTTGAGCTTGAATCCCTGTAGTTTGCACCTCAATTTCCTGTTGCAATAAATTTGAACTTGAAGTTGGAAGCTTCAAGTTTTCGTCTTTGTTTAAAAGGTGGCATTTTGAGGTTGTTCCTTGGTGTTCAGGGGATTTGGGAGTTTAACTCATTGAATTGGGAAGAAAACTGGGCTTTACTTGGAGTCGGAGGATAGTATCCTAGTAGCGAATGAAGGGTTTATTTCGTTTGTAGTTCGGATTGTGTTTTTGGGGGTTTTGGGTTCAGAATTTGAAAATTTCCGGATTTGGGATTTTTGGAGGGAGAGTTAGTTTGGGGGGGATTTGGATCTCCAGCTGTGAACTGGCTCAATCCAATCTCTATTGTGTTGGAAGTTGAAGTTTTGCAGATGGTTTCGGGTTCAGCATTTTCGGGTTTGCTGTTAGAGGGGTTGGATCTTGTCTGGAGGATGAGCATTTGGAAATGTAGCAAAACCCTAATTTAGTGGTGGAATTGGGGTTATGAGGTTTAGGTATCCTTGAGCAGTGGAAAAACTGTTTGTTGAATTGTTCTTTGGCTTTCTGCATGTACTTTAGGTGTTGAAGAGAGAGAGAGAGATGCAACCACCACATCAGCATTCACGAATCAATCTTGTTGAACTGAAATCTCAAATAGTGAGGAAACTTGGACCAGAGAGGTCAAAGCAGTATTTTTATTACTTGAATAGGCTGTTGGGGTTGAAGATAAGCAAGGCTGAATTCGATAAGCTTTGTGTTCGGACTCTCGGGAGAGAGAACATTTCGCTGCATAATCAGTTCATTCATTCGATTTTGAAAAATGCTTCTAGTGCCAAGGCTCCACCATCAGCTCGTGAGAATGAAATTTTAGTGCACGCTACTGGAGTTGCGAATAAAGAGCCTGTAGATGCTGCTGCCATTGAGCAAAATGGAGCTTTTCTTGATCATCGTAAGGCTGGGGACCATCACGGTTCACTTGGACTGAATGGGAAGATTATTTCCAGTTCTCAACAATCAATACTCGCTGGATCACGTGATTTTAAAGTTATTGAGGAGAATGGGGATTACAGGACACCCGATGTTCAGAAGGCAGGGCAGCAAACGGGGAACAATGCAGAGGAATCAGGTCATGACCCTACGAAATTTCCATTAATAAAGAGACCATCTTTTGCTCCAGTTTCTGTACATAGCAAAGACCAAGGCAGAGGTGAAGGAAAAGAAAGCCATGCTAAGGTCCAACCACAAGCTCCACTCGGGGTTCCATTTTGCCAAGCTAGTGTGGGTGGTGCACGTAGAGCATTGCCATTGGGAACTGGTAGTAAATGCGTTAGTACTTCTACAAGTGGTACTCTTTTAGACAGTTTAACGCTGAGGGAACGGATGGAGCAGATTGCTGTAGCACATGGCCTTGAAGGGGTGTCTATGGATTGCGCCAATTTATTGAACAACGGTTTGGATTCGTACTTAAAAAGTATAATTAGGTCTTGTGTTCAACTTGTGGGAGCGAGGTCTGGACACGAGCCAACAAAACCCACCAAGAAGCATCCAACATATGGGAAGCTTGTTAATGGCGTTGGGCCAGGCCATAATTTGCAGTTAAGTAGTTGTAGGCCTTTGGAAGCCATACAGGAGCATACACCCCGACCCCGTAACCTAATCTCATTGCAAGATTTTAAGGTTGCCATGGAGCTGAATCCCCAGCAACTCGGTGAAGACTGGCCATTGCTGCTCGAGAAAATATGTACACAGGCATTTGATGAATAAGATGTGCTTTGATCCTGGATTGGTCTCTACTCCCTACTGAATGAAAGGCATCGATATTTCCGAGGCCTTTGTGCAGCTCCTTTCTCTGCTCTTTCTAAGGCCTTTTTGCAACCTTAACGGTACAATTTTCTTTGGTGGCCTTTCCGACCAGTCTGCAGCTGTTGACAAAAATCTTGGTTTCTTACAAGCCGGTAGGGGGCAGGGCAGGGTTCTGTTGTCTCATACTGCTACAGAGCTTGCCATCAGCTAGAGACACCTCATTTATTAGCGACCATTGGAGGGGCTCCAACGCAAGAATGCCCAACAACTTGGTTGCCCTGTTGTATGATTAGCGTAATTCTCACTCCATATTTTCTGCATTCTCGTGTAATTTACAGTCAATGAGGAATTTAGAACAGTTTTGCAGGAATAATGATGTAGCCTAGTTCATTAGCTGGAAGGTGAAGGTGAATCATGCTAGAGTTCATGTGTATGTATCATCAAAATCAAGATTGATCGGAATCCAATATTAACAACACATTTTCGTCACTAGCCTGATCATGGTAGTTTGAATTTTTAATTTTTTATAAAGATTTTTTCTATAACTTCTTAGTGCCTCTTCATTTTTTTTTTTAATTAAATTTTATGGTGCTTAGACATGCTCTTTACAGATTTCATTTGTATAATTGGAAATGGTGCAGTGTCAAATACACATTGTAATCATTCTTCTATTCTTTTTTATGAATACATTATATTCATACTTTTAATTGCTGTGAAATGGTAGAGATATTTCTCATACTGAGGTAACATTTCTTTTGAAGAAAATTAGTTTTACTTGTTTGGTGGAAAGAAGTGCTTCATAGCCAATCTGTAAATTAAATTGAAGAATGCCCCCGACATGGTTATTAAAGTTATCTAAGTTGGAAACAGATAGGATATAAGAAAGCTTTATACTAGTGGGCTAAGGTAAGTGGCCAATTTCCACAACGTGATTGCATACGATCTTACGAATTGAAATCATCAATTCCATTAAGCAGTTTCTTAAGAACAATATTAGAATTCCAAAATGAGATTTGAGTTCATATATTTTCTACTTCTGACCTTTTATCTCTTTAATGCTGTTTTTTCCTTTCATGGGTAATGTTTAGTTACCACCATTGCAGTAGTGTTGTGTACTCAAGACTGATGACCGAAAAAATTTAAATTATTACTTTTACATATGATGTCCTTCTATTAGTCTGATCATGATCAGATGTGTTCATTTATTTATGATATGCCTCATCTGTTAGATCCATGATGGACAATCTGAAGTGTGGTTCATGAGAAATCTAAAAACTTATTTTGGTTGGAGATACCATGCTAACTTCCTGGAAGCAGGAAACGAAAAATTTTCCAGAGGCTTGCGGGTTCAGGAAGAAGAATACTTAGTGCATGGAATAATGATTAAGACTACCAAGAACTCGGGAAGTTTGGAATAATTGCTGGATATTGATTTTTATTTTTTTTATTATTATTATTTTTTTTAATAGTAACCATACTACTGTTGCTTGTGCAGTTCTATATTCTGCCTTTTGAAACCAATATGAGGCTCTCATATCATGAAGGATCTGGGGAAGAAAGTATGCAGGTATGCAACCTTACCTTTAAGCGAGGTAAATGTTAAATGCTGCTTTGCTATTTATAGGACCAATGTTTGAAGTCAATCGTACGCTAGTTGAGGCCTTTAACTTTCTAACTGCTAATTTTAAGAGATTTGGAATCACTTGTCTTAGTCGTTGCCTTGGTAATTGGTAGGAATCTAAAATAAGTTTCTGAATCTCATAGAAGTTCTTTGGGGAAATATTCCAGAGAGGTAAATAGCGAAGATTCGCACCTTAAAGGTCGTGGTTAGGAATGCATGAATTCATGTTTGAAGCTGTTATGTCATGCATTATGTATGCATATATGTTGAGAACTAGAGAATGCCAATTTTTGACACAGAAACATACCATTTTCATGCGACTCCATATGAACTAACCATGCTGTTTACCCAATGAATGTTCATCATAAGATCTTTGTTTTGTTCCCGGAACAAGTGCTGCAGTTTGAGATGATGAAAATAGTTCATCGAACTCTTTTTAAAACTTAAATTTCCTATTGTGGTAGAAAACTTGTTGATGAAAAGATGCAGTAAAGAGGTAAAATCTTAGGCGTTGAAGGTGATTTAGAAGTTATGCTTAGAATGGATCCTCAGACTTTATTCTTGGAGGCAAAATCTTGGTTTCTGTTCAGATAAAGCATGGGATTTTATCTCCGTTTTCTTCTCTGAAAATTGCTCTAAATTGGAGGATTATTTTGGTGTTTGAGGTTTAGATATGCTGATTCTAATGGAAGCTAAGCGGGTTGACTGGAAACAAGGCTTACATTTTGTTCTCTATTACTATTATGTAGAGGAACAGGATAAAGTGTCGATATATGGCAGCTTATATTTGAACAGATTAGCATCGATCTAAATGACGAAAGCACAACTTTATGACTCTCGTTATCACCCAAACGCTGCTTTTTCTTTCTTTTTTGTTTCTCGGATTTGCTTATGCACCAAGTGTAAACCTTCCTAAATAACTTGAGTATTTCATGCATCTAAACTAAAGATTTTCGTAAATCTCAATCTTAGGACTCTCATTCTCACCTGAAAACCATGTTTTCTTTCATTTTTGTTTCTCTGATTTTCCGTTCCCCAAATTTATGTTCTGGGTTAAGGTTCATTCTCCATTGTTGAGATACAAGTGGTGTTTGCTTTTGTCTTCCAATACTGCATTACTGACTACTGAGTGGTCATTAGACTATTTAATTCAGATATCCATCGTTATACAGACTTGAAACTTTTTACATGGTAATTTATGTGCATGAACCATATTATCGTATTCCAATTAGAAGATTCATGTGTCCAGACTGACAATGTATGAATGCTACAATTCATATTGTATATATATAATAAAGACACATGGAATGCGGAAATTTGACCTTTTCATAGTTCCCCCCTGTCAATTTGTCTGTTCTTTCTAGATCATGAGAAAAGATGTTTTCTATTTACAATTGTCTGTTTGGCGTAATCTGGGTGAGGAGGGGAAATACTGAAATAGATACACATCCTTCACTATCATACTGATATGGACACTCGATACGTTTGGACCATATCTTGTAGCTATCAGCCGAAGGAGGATGATTCCTTAACATATATTACTCTTATAGTACGTGCAGCAGGTTGGTTACTGGTGGGCATGGGTTGTTGAGAAAGGCGGGCAAGTTCTGTGGTTGGACCATACGAAGATTCTCCAAAAGGGTCGGTGTTTGGGCTTACTATGCGGGCGAGATGTCAACTCAGATTCCGTTCTTCTCAGCATCTCCCACATCACCTGGACATCCTCGTACCCGCAAGTTTGTATGTCATCACGAAGCTTCAATAGGCCTGCACCTGGAGGAAAGACAAAAAACGCGGGGGAGAATCAGGTTAGTCGTCCCTCACACTCAATCCTATCATATCAATCGTGCTTTACACACAGTCACACACACACCAACACCACTTTCTTGTCACTCGGGAAACATATGGATTCTTTGTTCGTTTAGAAAACAAGATAGATTCGAATAATTGACCCTCGAGGAATCAGATGCTATCGGTGTGGCATATATCTGCACACGCTATTCCAATATTATTGTGCCTCGACTTTTCTGTGTTTATCCTTAGAGAAACACAGACCAGTGATTTGATTGGTAGCAACATAGTTTATTCCTCCATGAATTTCATGGAATCCTAGTAAACCTTGTTCAATTAAGGAACAGATAGTGGAATCTCTTTTCATTAAAATATGTCAAGTGCAGTGGAGGGAGGAATCAATACCTTAACTATCTTCAATTCTCTTTTTAACTTATTATTAGAAATAATATTCTTTTTTACCGTACTGTAAAAATTACCAGAAAAATAAAGAATTTTGGAGAGACTAAGACTATCATCAAACCCTATTTATCTTTCTTTTTGTTTTATTGGATTAATCCTAAGAGACCATTATGCTTTGAGGAATATGCTTCTATTTTGATGGGTCAATCTATACAATTTATATTCTATATGGATTTCTCTCAAATTTTGGAAAATTCTCCTCTTATCACTTTTTATTGTTTTTTTTGTATGTACTCAGAGTTTCTACCATCAAACACAGTGACTAATCTCTCGTTAAATTATACACACTTTTTTTGGATGGGAAAGTTGACCTGGAGATTTAAGACTGCTCTATATCCAAAACAACTAATGATTGAACCCTTGACCTTTGATTAAAGATGAATGAGTCTCTTCCAATCAACTACACCCACTCAGGGTAAAAACACTGAATTATGACTTTCAGATTAGGATGTCTATTGTATAAAAGGAATAATCTTCACAGTCTTAATCAAGTAGAAATTAAAATAGTAAAAACAAAAATTCAGTTCTTACCTACCAATTGTTGCACCGACACACAAAAAAAAAAAAAAAAAAAAAAAAAAAAAAAAAAACCTTCATCCCCAGGCACCCCAGACAGAAGATGTGTAGTTTTTATGGTACATGAATTAGAGGGTTAGAGATGAAATTTTAGGAGTTGGATGCAGCTACACTATATAAAGTATTTATTATATATTAATAGTACTCAGCTCGCAGAAAATCTTGTTCTGAAAAATTGTTGAGAGATTTTTATTTTGTTCCACTTGAAACAGTAATGGAAAAGATTTAAAAAATTTAAAGCTCCAATCGATCTGCGGCTGACAGATTGGATGAAAAGGATAAACTATATGAAGAAAGAGAGTAACCATGTTTGCGAGCTTTAACACGAGCAGAAACTGCAATCCAGACTTTCCTGACCGGAAAAACCATCTTCTGCCACCAATCATCCATGCCTTTAATCTTTGGTTTCTTCCTCCGATTCACGATTCCGGCCAGCTCTCTTCTCTCTGATATCTCTCTCTCTTCTGCTACCATCAACCGCTAGTGTAGAGACATGCACACACACACACCATGGACAGAAGAGAGGAAGAAGAAGAAGAAGAAAGAGATTGTTGTTGTTATGTTGAGAGATGATGAGGTGAGTGAGGCTTTGAGTGGGTGATTTCCTCTTGGCATCTGCTTCTTTGCACTTTGGTTGGTCGACTTGGATTTATATTTATTAGGAATCCATCTAATCACTCTATTCTACTCTCTATTTTATATATACATACATACATTAAATTTACACGTTTCAATGCGTTTCAAATATAAATTAGAGTTCTACTACATGTACTTTCAAATCTTACTTCTTGATGTGACGCGAAAAATACTATATGTACCTTTAATTTTTCCTCTCACATTTAAAATATTAATATAGACATTTTTACAGGAATCCACATGAAGAAAATAACATATCAGAACTCGTCACATCAGAGAGCAAATTTGAAAGAATAAGATTTGGAAATACATGTAGTAGAACCTTTTTCTTTAGGTGGACATTTGTAAATGTGACAGTAAAAATTGGGAGTAAAGAATCAGAGTACATATACTATCATCTAATATGAATAGTAGATATGACAAACAAAATGGAACATAAGGAGAATTGACGGTGTTAAAATTTTGGGATTTAAATTTAAAACAAAAAAGTTTGAAAGGAAGCTTTTTGGGGTGTGAAATAATTGCCGGACGCGTGGGACGGGTGAGCAGTAATGTATACAACTTTTATTTATTGTTTTTGTTTGACTTGATGAATATGAATACGTGTCATGTTTTGAGTAGGAAATCCATACGTCACCTTGTAACGGTAATCTTCTCCCAAGGGCGGTTTGACTGCTTAAACATTTCTTAACGTACATTTATTTTATTTTATTTTATTTTAGTGCGTTTAAATCAATTAAGAACCTAACTTTCTTTTTAAAAGTTAAATATTTATCGGTGTGCTTTTGTCATATTTTATGCAATTTTTTTATTTCCATTTTGTTTGTTTCCGTTAGTAAAAAAAAAAAAAAGATTATATGTGTATCTTGCCACTTAATTATAACATTTTGAGTAATTTCTTAACGAAGATGTGTAAAATAAAAAATAAAAAAAATTAAGGCCTCTTGAACAATATTTTGAATTTTAGTTTAATTTGTAAATAAAGTAGTAATTTTATGATAGTTTTTAATATAGAATTGTATCTATCAATATGATTAACTTTTAAATTATAATTAATTAAGAAATAAATGTCAAACACTTGGGATGGCATGATTAATTTATTGTCTCCACTAACTCATAATTACTTCTTTTTTTAAAAAAAAAAAAATAATAATACTATGTTATATACGTCCTTCTCAAAACGTTGAATCTCCAATGTCAAGGGCCTCCACATCCAGCCCAACAAAGCATTTGGGAAGAGAATATAAATCATGGTAACTCAGCTGAACACAGAGGTTAGAGCTTTGTTTATTGTGCACAACGACTCAAGGATCTCCCTCACTTTGAGAGGTTGCTCCCATACTGCCGCTAGTGAGACTCGATTCCTAGTCATTCTTCCTAAACTTCACCCATGCGACCAACTGAGCTGCCCATGCGAGCACTATGTTGATATACGTACCTTGAGGGGTGGGAGTGTAGGACTAATTCAATCGGGTTTCAGTTAAATTAGATCATTGACCACATACTTAAACAATTCTAGTCTATTCACTTAAGTCAACACCTTTTGATAGTTTATAACTATTTTTAAATTAAATATCAGAACATATAATTACTTTTTTTTTTTTTGTCGTGAAATTTCATTTTTGTTCCCTCTAATATGTTACATGTAAAAATGTAAATACCTTAAAGTTCTTATGTCTCTCCTTTATTTTTCAAAAAATAAAGTGAAAAAATATAGTAATATTTTAACATAGTCAATTGAAGAAAAATTTGAATTCAAAATTTGTAAATAAAATAACATAAATTGGGTTCAAATTTGTAATGATAATGTTTTTGTTTTTGTTTTTTTAGACGAGGGAAACCGGCAACAACTATTTGATGATGTGGCACATGGTAAATCACATTTTTGTATAATAGTCTATTAGGCGTCGACCGATCGGGTTGATCGACTTCAGCCCTGTTCAATTCGAAACGTGGTGTTGTGGCTTTCCGGAGGGATGTGATTAAATGATTAGTGTCCACCTACTTATCACCAATTGGTTTTAAGTATGATATGACAACCAGATAACTAAAGAACTTTGTTGTTAAGCCAAGTGTTTGACTTACAGTAGTCACGGGATGGGTCACAAATCAAACATGGAATGTAAATTGCACTAGAAAAACTAACTTTGTACGATGGACTCAATTATGAAATTATCTTTTAATTGTTACAAAAAATATTTAAAAAAAAAACTTAAGTGATCCTAACTTTGTCAGATTAATTCTAAGCTCACATGACCCTGCTTAGAGTCATTGCAATGGCAAATCACGAATTCCGCAATCAACTTACCAGTCAAATCTTAATAATATTTATGTTCGAACACCACTCTATCCCCTCCAATCATAACTTTTAAGTCATGCAACAAACTAACTATGCTAAAGCAAAAGATATAGTATAACTCCTTAATATAACAAGATATTTATAAGCTGATAGTTAGATTATATGCTTATGTTTTATATATCACATTTTTCAATTAGTTGTACAATTGCATATATGATAAAAACGTACTTTTCTTTATACTCCGTATAAGAAATATTTGCCTTGATCACGATTCCCCTTTCCGACCGACGCACGGTGGGAACACTTCTTGTCGGCTTTTGTTTCATGTGTGCATCATATCTCAATTTGTCTCGAAAAAAAAAAAAAAAGTAATATTAATGTTAGTGTTGATTGGTTCCTATTAATTATTTTCTTATTTGAACTAGTTTATTTGGTTGTAATTATAGGGTTGTCTTTTATCGCTGTATAATTCATTAATTCTTATATAAAAGCTTATTTGTGGAATTTGAAGTACAATTATTTAGCAAAAGCATGCATATATGCCTATAATTTTGAATGAAACGTACAGGCTGTGATGAGTGTCGGCAAGATCTTTATCCCACGTGGTTAATATATATGACGTACACTTTTGATTGTATTATTATTCTGAAAATCTGGATCCGTATATCTCATATCAAATCAGAAATTGTAGAATATTTTTTGTTTTTTTTTTTCCTTCATATTTATTGGATTGTGTGGTTTATAAAAGTCAAACCTTTGATCTTACTATTAGTTTGCATATTAATTGTGTAAAATTATTATGTTAAATTATAAAATATTTTAAATATAAGTGAAACGATACACTTATTTAAGGGGTGTATTCAATCATGACTTTTGTAGATTTTTAAAAACTTTTAAAATGATAGATTTTAATAAACTTTTATTGACTTTCATAGAGTCGTTCAAATTTTATAAAACTTTATAAGACTTTATAAAAATCTATATAAAAAAACATTCATAATCTTTTATAAACTTTTTTTATTTTAAAAAGTCTACAAAATTAAAGTCATTAAAATTCTAAATTGAATACATCCTTACAAACTTTCAATGATTTTGATTCTTATCATTTATAATTTTCTTACAAAACATGTTATAATATATCATAAAATTCTTCGTTCTTATTATATATAATATAGTTCTTCACCCACATCAACATTATTGTTTTTATCCATAGTAATATAGTATGGTGAGACTTATATGCTAATTGCATATATAGTTTTAATAAGCATAAAAAAAAAAAAAAAAAAAAAAAACTATTTCATAAGAAATTCATGACACTATTGAACACTAAAATTTATAGTCATAGAATTGTTCAAATAAAATATTTAAAAAAATTTAATTACAAGTTGCATAAAATTTTAAAAAAATTAAAAATTATAATATCAATAATATATATAAAAAATTATACTTGATATACGGCTAGGCATCAAATAAAGAGCTATTATTTGCAATAGCAATTTGAGACTGCAAACAATAACAATGTGCTACTGTTTGCAGCGCCAAATTGCTGTTGTGAACAGTAGTTCGCTATTCATAGTAGCTTGTGTGTGTGTGTGTGTGTGTGTGTGTGTGTGTATTATGAATATAAACATAAAACGAATACAAACCAAAATATACAAGTATTTATATGAATATAATGAAACATATAGTAAAATTTGACGGTGATAGATGAAAAAATTACTTTGTTCATGTATTTAGGGAGAAAAAGTTCTTAGAGAAAGTTTAGAAGTTAGGGAAAAAAGTTCGTAGAGAAAGTTTAGAAGTTATGTATAAAAAGTTTGTAGAAAAAAAAAAACAAAATATACAAGTAATAATGAAGTAAAAATAATATTATTTCAAATTTTTAGAGGAAGATTGTAAATTTTAGGAGAGAGAAAACGTTTGTAGAGTTTAGGTATGAAGAAAATATACGATAATGAAGAAAAAAGAATTTATTGAATTTAGGTATGGTTTATAAAGTTCAAATAGGGAGAAAAAAATAGAGTTTAAATAGAGAGAGAAAACCTTCACAGGGCGTTTGGTTGGAGGGATTTTAAATTCCCTTCCCACTTAATTCCCACCTAATTCCAAAGGCCATTAAATTTCGTAGTTTGGTTGGAGGGAATTGCAATTCCCTCATTTTCATGGAATTAAAATCCCATGTCCCCCCCCCCCCCCCCCCCCCCCTGGTATTTTAATTCCTGGGATTTTAGGAAGAAAAAAAATACTGATGAGACAAAATTACCCTTCTCTTTTTAACCTAAAATGAATGTCTAATCTTTCCTTTTAACAACAATAATGGGCATTTTGGACTTTATACTACTTATTCCCTTTCAATTTCCATGTATACCAAACATTGGAATTGAAACTCTCAGTAATTCTATTCCTATCAACCAAACACTGGAATTTAAATTCCCACTTTATTCCCAGTAATTCAACTCCCATAGAATTACAATTCCTTTCCCACATAATTCCCCCCTTCCAACCAAACGCCCTGTCAGAGTTGGTAGAAATAAAATTTTGAAATCTTGGCGTTGAGGGTTGGATTTCAACTATTTATATTTGAGAAGAAAAAGTCTACAAAAGTTCTAAAATTAAAAAGTCTTCACAAATTCATAACTTTTTGAATACCACATGACTTTTAAAGACTCTTTAAAAGTCTTAATCGATCGAATACCACCCGACTTTTAAAGACTCTTCAAAAATCTTGATTGAATACCGTCTGACTTTTAAAGACTCCCTAAAAATTTGAATTGAATACTTCCAAAATTTTAAAGTTCATAAAAGTCTTTAAAAGTTTATTCAACACCTTCTTCAGAAGGTGTGACTGTATATCTTGCCTCAAAAGGGCCCCCGGGAGGCCAGTCGAAGGCCCCTGTAGAGGAATAGCTTTATCCCAGCGAATAGAAGATGCTCAGCTCCGCAAAACATAGGGATTAGCACACTTTTGGGAAGAACATAGAATAGTAGAAGATCCAGCATGCAGAACATGACGATCATTAGAAATTCCATACTTGCAAACCCCTAGGATGAGATGTAGGCCCCTTGTTTTTGGCAGGAAGAGTTCCAACCTTTGTTGCCCCTCAGTAGGGTGAGTCTACTTAGTTGGCCGAAGTGACAATAGTCACATTGAACCCTCGAATATGTTCGAAGATCTTGAAATGATCTTCCAGTTCTTGGGAGAATTCAGCAAAACTCAGTTCTCTTTGACTAGAGGAGAATGAATTCATGTCTAAAGCATGTCTCTGGGAGAAAGTCCCGGTACTCATTCCTTGAAATGAGGGAGAATAAGGTGTGTAGCCGCTGTTATGTTAGGAAACCCCCTAAATAAAGAAGTTTTAAGATATTGTAAAGAAGTTTTAAGATATTGTAAAGTGTTGTGTTACGTTTTAAATTTTTAATAAAGAAAAACTTACTACTTGAGCATGTTGTACGTACGTGCATGTTACTCCTATTTAGTTGTCAAATTAAAAGTTAAATGTGACAAATTAATATTAGTTGTTCTTGACTTATGTTAAAATTAGTTTAATAAATGAGTCGCGTTTGATCGAGAAAAGTCATTCAACTGTGCTCATTTTGCATCCCGCGCATGAGATAGAGTCTTTACACTATCTTATTCAAACTTTTAAAAAAGTGAAATTGTATATATACTAGTATAAACCCATATCCATTTTTAATGTGAGACAAATGCTACTTAAAAGTCTTCTCAACTCAAATATGTACACTTTGAGAATCAATTTCTCAATTACTCGGTATTCATTTTGAGTGTATAATATATTAAACTAAACACCTTACTTAACCCAAATTCACTTTAACCCAATACAAATTAGAAGCGGACCTCATCCACTGAAAATTATACCACAACATAATCACTTTAAATGTCAATTTAAGTCAATTTTTCCAACATATAAGATAATATATTATTACATAATTATTGACGTTGTAAATTTGTTCAATGCAAAATAAATAATCATAAACCGTAAAAGCAATACAACAAAACTAATACTATATAAATCTATAATATATAAGGAGTATACATACACACACAAACACACATATACTTGAACCCATGACAAGTATTATTTTTCTCTACTCGATCCCATTCAAAACCTAATTAGTCACTACTCGATAACGTGTCTTATTAAAATTCAGGAGAGTTGAGTATCCTAAAATGCCTAACCTAACCCATTATATTATATTGCTCTTGAGTCCATTAGCTAGGGTAAAATTCAAATATATATATTAAGTTGAGACGCTCTTGATGTTAGTTGCTAGTTGAAGTCACTCTCATAAAATAAAAATTTGTATAAGAATAATATTATATTCCAACATGGGCTGCTTCAATCTGAAAAGGAGTGGTTATCAGAAAGTGAGAGGCGGGAGAAGGAACAAAGTTAGTTGGTTTGGAAGCAAACAGTTAACCAATAGCATGATGACAGTTGAAAGCTAAGGATCAAAGTATACTATAGTGTAGATATTTGTATTTGGCTATTTGCATTACACGTTTCTTGTTTACTTGTGGTTTAAATTATTTTTATTTTTAAACTTTAAAAAAATCAATTCATCATGATCATTTCATGCTTAATTTATCAAACTCCAATTTTAAGATCATTATATGGCCAGCTGTTTGACTTGATTAAATAACCAATATAATTATTTGATTAATTAGCCTGTTGTAACAACTTATTGTTTCAAAACGCTAAAATTCAAAGTAACTTTTTTTGATTAATTTTGTGAGAAAGTCATTTTACATGTAATCAGCTATCAACTAACAGTCAATTTACCAAACATCTTTCTACAATCAGTTAATGCATGCTATCGACTAATTAAACTCACTAACCTAATCAACTAATAGCTATCAGCTAACAACTATTTACCAAATATCCCAATATTTGGAACGGGTAACCGACATCATTTGCTGATAGCAAGGAATGAAAACTTTTAATTTGTCTACTCAAATATATATAATGGAAGCAAAGCAAGGTGGACAAGAAGGTTGATCCCACCACCACTGCCCACTTTCTAAAAACAAAACGGAAAACTACAAACGACAAATATAAAAAAAAAAAGGGGAAACATTCCAATTAAGTATGGTGTAGTATCAAGAAAGAATCTGTGTTCATGTTTCGTCAACTTCAACTATCAACTCTTGCTGGCCACACAATATAATGTCTCTTAGCTTTTAGCTTTTCTTCTCTAGACTAGAAACTTAACCTTTCAATTTGTACTTGAGTAATTAATTATGAATTTGAGAAAATAAAATATTCATATCACACTTAATTACGTGAAAACTCTCTTTTTTGGTGCTATTAATAATTGATTAAGAAAACAGTAAATGTCTTTGCAATCGGTTGATGACACGTACTGATCTTATGTAACGCTTGCATCGTGCCTAGTAATAACACACTTATAGTATACTAATTCTCTAATTGACATGCCGTTGTACATATGTTTTTTTTTTTAAATCAAAATATCTATTTTCATCTTCCGAATGACAAAAATAACATTTTAGAAGGTTACACTTTAGTGCTTAAAATATAACTAAAGAACAAAAACAATTACTTTGTTAATTAATTAAGAAACATTTGTAATGATATGTTAATTAAGAATTAAAGCTACACTTACCTTATTAGTTAATGGCTAAAATTATAATTTTTACAAGATAGAATGTAAGTTGATGTTGTATGTGATTGATTGTTGGTTTGATTATAAACATGAAAGTTTGTTTTGTGTGGGCTTGATTACTTTAATGCTTAAATGTTTTATTGTACAGAGAGATTATGGATATAAATTGATGGTCAAGGGTCTTAGGAGTAAATTATTTTGTGGATCATAACAAAAAATACATTTTTAATATATTAAAAGTAATGTAAGGTTCTTGCTACGGACGTTGGCGATGTTGTTGTATGTCATGTTCGAAGGTCAGCGAATCACGTTGCTCACTAGCTAGCGAGGGCGATTGTTTCATCCTCTGTCCTTGGTGTGTGGGACATTATCCCACCAAGTTGCATTTCAGGTTTGTTATGATGAATGAAGTTGTTTGGTTTTTCAAAAAAAAAAAAAAAAAAAAAAAAAAAAACATTATTTATGTACTGAATGTATATTATACAAAATAATATATTTTTTTAAATACAATGCACATTTTTAATATACTAAAAGTACATTTTTTATGTACTGAATATACATTATTTAATAGTATGGTCCATACAATTGTCTAGGCCATAACGCACACAATAATGCTTGGCCATACAAATTAAATACTGGATTTTATTTTGATTTGGTTTTATGTTCTCCCCCTTTACAAATTCTTCATCAATATCATTGTGTCTTGCATCATATCAAAATCAACCCATTGTTCACTTATGCCATTAAATATACTAATAATAGTGGTCATACTGGTGACCCACATAGTGACTTCATTACCTTTTTCATGTCAATGTTTTTATTTTTTATTTTTATTGCATTTTCATCCCTGAATTATTCCCTTTTAAAATTTTGGTTCTTATTTGTCAATTTAACAAATGAAAATTTGGTAATTCAATTATTCATCACAATATTTCACATTTAGTTCCCTTATTAAATAATTCACTAATTGAGGGGCTAAATGTGATATTGTAGATAATTGAGGGTCTAAATTTGTTTAAATTGATAGATACTAACCAAATTGTCAAAAGAGAAACAATTTAGCGATCAAAATACGTTTGTCTTTCGTTTTTTCACTTTTTCCATTTTGTATATATCTCAAATTGTCAAAAGAGAAACAATTCAAGTTCCATTGTTTGGTAAATAGGAATAAAATTGCTGGGAATTGAAAGGAAAAAAGTTAGTAAAGACTAAAATACCCTTATATTATTGTATAATACTCCGTAATAATGATAATAATAATAAAATGGCAAAACCATAATTTACTGTAGAATTGCAATTCCGCAAGCTGTGGAAGTGCAATTCCTAACGAGACCTTAGGAATTACAATTCCCTTCAACCAAACACCCCAATACTGCTTTTGAATTTTGAGATATGAAAAGGCTTAGCCAACCAACCCAAAAAACACCAACTCAAACTACAGTAATAAAGTATACACTTCTACACTATTCAAAGTTCAAACTTAAGTGCAGAAGAAATCAAGTTTAATTATGAACAATTAATTAGATCTTGAATGGGAAAGCTTTAATAAATCTAATTTGGCATGATGTCAAATAATGACCATTTATTTCTCTTAATTGATTGACTACTTCACCATTTTTTATTATATTGTTGGGAAAATGACACTTTTTCCCCCTAAGTTATATCATTATAGCACTTTTTCCCCCTCAATTATTTATGTAAGCACATTAGCCCCCTCAATTATTTTAAAAGTGGTGGTTTTTCCCCCTGATATATTAAATTGACATTTCTACCCTTAAAGTAAACATTTTATTTATTTTACTTCTCCAACAAATCATTGCGTATATGTAGCAATGACCACGGTTCGGTTCATACTGAACCGGACACTATAACAATCGAATTAAAAGTTTTCGGTTATGATTCAGATCTAGAACCAAATATTTGAATTTCAATTTATTAAATTTATGAATAAAAAAAACTGGATCCTGAATCGTGAACCGACGGTTCCAGATCCGGTTCGCGATTTTGAACCGTTTTTATTTTAAAATTTTATTTTTTATTTTAAAATAGTCTAAATTCAATAATAAATGTATTTTATTTTTTCAGTTCGGAACATGAACCGGCCATTCCGATTCGCGATTTTAATAAACTCTAAATATCGTGTTTTGATTCTAAATTGTAATTGGAATATTTTGGTTTGGTTGCTATAGTATTTGTTTGGTTTGAACCAAATTATAGTAATAATTTGTTGGAGAAGAAAAATAAATGAAATATTTATTTTAAATATTTAGTTTAAGGGTAAATATGTCCATTTAACATTTCAGGGGGGAAAAGAGCCACTTAAATAATTGAGGGGGAAAAAATGCTATAAGTATACAACTCAGGGGTAAAAAGCGCCACTTTCCCTATATTGTTTAAATATGAAATAAAGACATTACTATGAATACATTTGATGTTTTGTTCGGACATTGGTATCATAATAAAAAAAAATACAATTAATCAAATATCTAGTGATTAATTGAGTGTTTAATAAAAATAGTGTGATTATTTAGTAGTAAACTAGAATTATGAGAGAAAATATGGCATTTATATGCGGTGTAGAGGATGATACAAACAAAAGTAGCATAAGAAGAAATTATGTGGCAATGACTTATTCGAAGAGGATTTTATTCCCATTGTTTACTTTTAAAATTTTGAAAACAACACCATATAGGCACATAACCATCATGACTTTTGATTTTGATAGAAACTTCCAAAAATATAGTGAACCAAACAACCTCATAATGTGTTAGCGAACCCAAACACTATGGTTATATCGAAGTGGAGATTTTAACTTAATAGATCACTCTATAATTAATGTGTAACGAATCATCCATGATTACTTTAAATTGTATGAATATTTGATCTTATGTGCCATTCGTTTTCTCTCTAGGACGTGAAATCTTCTGGTTATATCGTTCTGATTGAAGATATATGACAAAAATTAGTGAATTTTAGAAATAAAATGTAGATGAGACTCAAAATGTTTTTCAAAAAGGAAAAAAGAAAGAAAAGCAATCATAGCTCAAAAAGTAGCCAAAAGGAAACAAAACGAGTATGATCTATAAAGTCTTAAAAAAATAAAAATAAAATAAAAAAGAAATTAGGAGTGGAAAGAAAATGTATTAATGAATTATTACCAAGTATGAAGTAAATGAATTTTAAATGCATTTAAAAATCGCCACAAAAAAAATTAAAAAAAAATAGTAATTTTATTCACTCTTTCTAAAAATGTTCTCTTAATTTCACATTCTGACATGACATTATCTAATTGGATACTTTAGTATTTGATTACAAATAGGTGTCAATTTATGAGCAGCCAATTAATATAAGCCATATCAAAAGAAAACATACTTTAGAGAGTAAAAATAAACATTTTCTAAAACATATATATATATATATATATATATATATATATATATATATATTAAACCCTACAAAAGCTCATTTATTTGTGGAACCCATCCATTTACTATCATAGACCTAAATTTTGACACTCCACCATGCACTAAATTTGGACCAAACATTGATAACTTTTAGTACCGATAAGCTAAGTTTTGTATTGTGTTTTAAAATAATTTTTTAACCCAATATTTTGGAATGGGAAAATGAGATTTTTTCTCAGAGTTATATGTTTATAGTATTTTTTTGCCTGAATTATTCATGCATTCATATTTGTCCCCTCAATTATTATAAAAGTGATATTTTTTCCCCTAATATATTAAATGAACATTTCTACCTTTAAAATAATATTTTATTTATTTTTCTTCTTCAACAAATTATTGTTTATACGTAGGGATGATCACGGTTCGGTTCGAACTGAACCGGACACTATAGCAATCAAATCAAAATTTTTTGATTATGATTCAGAACCAGAACCCAATATTTGGGTTTCCATTTATTAAAATCGTGAACTGAAAAAAAAAAATGAATCCTGAACTGTGAAACGGAGGTTCAAATTGGAACAATTACTAGCATTAACTTAAAATTAGAATTATAATATTTGCAAATAGTGTATGTTCTTTTTCGCATTTATTCTGATTTTCACATATAAGTATATATAATCACAATTTGATTTTAATTTTAAACCGTCGGTTCACAATTTCGGATCCAATTTGAACTGCTAGTTCAAGCTTTCTTTTAAATTTTGGGTGTAGTGTCAAATAGCACCATGAACCAATATCGAAATGTCATGCCGCACCCTGACCTTTCATAAGTGCTGATTCGATGCACAAACTATTTTTTTTTTCCATCTAGAACTTTTCATAAGTTACCCGGTAAACCTGATGACATGGAACCAGTAATATATGATGTGGCATTATTAATTTTAATTAAAAATAAATGATAGAGTCCAGCATTTTAATTTTTTTCTAAAAAAAAAAAAAAAATTGACAGCACCACCGTGACCTTCGCCTCTCTCATCACTTTTGCTCTCTTTCTCTCTCCTGTGTTCCCTTTCGGCGAAGCAAGCAGCCAAGCAGGCATCGATGATGGCCAACTCCCCTCCCTTCTCATGTTTTTCTCTTCATCTTCGCCTCCTCTTCCTCGTTAATGGCAGCACGGTGCTATCAGCAAGCAGATCGGCGACTTCTTGCTTCCTCTAGTCCAGCGTGAACAGATCCGGCAATAGCAGTGTGGCAATTTCGGTTCGCGATTTTAATTAACTCTAAATATCGAGTTCCAGTTCTAAATTGTCATCATAACATTTCTGTTTAGTTGCTATAGTGTCTGCTCCGTTTGAACCAAATCGTAGTTATAATTTGTTGGAGAAGAAAAATAAATGAAATTGTTTTAGTGGTCAATCTTACAAGGAAACCAGGTATAATGATTGATCAACTATGTCAATAAACTGTTTTATCAAACACTAATTTTAATTATTTGTCAGGATCAAACAATTAAAATTTATCAAATAATCAAATCAATTAAAAGATGACAGGTGGTCAACCATTTTCAAACACAACTAAATCTCATCAAATTAACCTAGCTCGATCATCATTCGTACTAATCCAACTCTCATTGATTAATGATTAGTGAATGCCAATATAGAAACCATAAAATGCATGCTTCTTTAGGTTTTAAATGATTATTGATGATGAGCTATCTCTTCTTTTAAATGATTGCCCATTCAGACTATCAGTTGATTTGCATGAGGCTGGAGAATTTTTTCCCGAATTATTCTTATATTAGCTGTGTTTTTTGCGATTACCTTATTCTTAAATGACATTTAGTTGATTTGTTGTTCCATTTTATCTCTAGATCAACGAATACATTGACACACGCTTTAGTTAGAACTACGGCGTCTCAATCTGGTCCTCGTACTTGGTTTTTTTCTTATCTTGCTTGTATTGAACATTTAACCTAATTAATATATTCACTTTTTTGGCCTTCAAAAAAAACAAACAAACGAATATGGGCTAGACTAATTATGGCAGCTCCATTTGAGACATAGGGCGTGGTTTTGGGCTATACTTGTTAAAATTGCCATAAACCACCCATGAGGAGTACTTTCAGTTCATTTGTTGCATTAAAATTTAAAAGTTTAGAATAATTTTACCTATAAAATTTTAATTTCAATAATATAAAGGTCCTGTTTGATAAATGACTGTTAGCTGATAATTGTTAGTTGTTAGCTAATTGAGTTAATTAGAAGATATAACCAATTGATAACATTAGCTGATTGTAAAAAGGTGTTTGGTAAATTAGATGTTAGCTGTTTGGTATAATTTCTTTTCTCAAAAAGCTAACTGAAAAAGTTGTTTTGAATAGCTTTCTGAATTTTAGCATTTTGGAGTTACAAAAAGCTAATTAACCAAATACTTATATTGATTTTTTAATCAAATCAAATAACTAATAGTGGTCAAATAAGCCAAAATTGGCCTATATACCAACTATTTTACCAAACAGGGCCAAAGTTACATTCAAACTTGCATAGAAAAGGACAACAATAACACTCGCAATAGAAGAACCACAATAGTGGTATTTGCTCAGTTTTTGAAGACAACATAGCTTATGTGGGGGGAAAGGGATATGAGAGAGAAGATTTGGGGGCTGCCTGCAAGAGATTAGTTTTTTGTGGATCCCGAAAGAGAGAGAGAAAGTAGAGAAAAGAGGCGCAGTGCTGCACGTTTTGCGCACATACAAAGCCAGGGGCCACACCAGCTGGCGCGTTAATTGGTTTGTTTTTTTTTTTTTCTTTTTACATCAAACTTGCTTTTTATTTTTTATTTTTCCTCTTTCTCTTTCTTCTCTCTCCCTACTCTCTCTCCTAATTAACACCTCAAAAACTACAAAAAAAAAAAAAAAAAAAAATTACTCCTATTGAGGTTGCCTTTAGAATCTAAAACTTTTCAAATAAGTAAAAGATTTTTTTTAGAAGAGTAAGCAAATTGCCAACTCATGCCAAAAACTTGTTTATGTGTATCATAAATAAACAAGTTTGAGCATCATTTTAAAGTTCATTTGATAAACAAACTGAACTTAAAGATACATTGCATAACTCATTTATGGTCACAACATACAAACATCCTCACCTTGCATAACTCATTTATGGTCACAACATATATACAAACATCCTCTTTTAAATGTTAGCAAATGAGTTTAGGATTTCCATTATCATCCCTAGCTAATAGTCTTTTTATATAGAGAATCAGGTTAACCCTTATCTCTAAGTAGGACAAACATTCTCCACCTAAAAGAGCATCCTCAATAGGCATAGATTTTGAGGAGTTTTTACATGTGTGACTAGGAAAAAGAAGATGAGGAAAGAAAAAAAGGAAGGAAAAAAAAAAAAAGCAAAACAAATTTTTTTTTTAAAAAAAAAAAAAGAAAGAAAGAAAAGTGTCAGATTAACGCAGCCAGCTGGGCGCTCCTAGTGCGCAAAACACGCACCAGGGAGAATGTCCACTTATTTGGTAGGGACCACATATCTAACAAAAAACGAAATCTAAACAAAGATAAAAAAAAAAAAAAAAAAAAAAAAAAAAAAAAAAAAAAAAAAAAAAAAACTAAAAACTCTTTCTTCTACATAAGATTATCACATGCAAAAACCTCCCTAAATACTACTATTGTGGTTGCCCTAGGTAAGACATACATTTCCTGCAATGGTTAGAGATAAGGTTTGTCCCCCCTCTACTAACTACTGTCAATGCATATTTCTATTGTCATTCTCTACATCTAATTTATGTTGAATGCATAGGCTTTAATATTGTATACATAAATACTTATATCTAAATGTCACAACCTCAAACATACGAGTGTTCAAGTTAAAATAGATTTAGTGACTCAAAATATGTCTTATTGGAGCAATTATATATATGAAACAATAGATTAATCTTAAGGGATAGTTTTAATCAATGTATAGTAGTTAGCATGAAATGACAACCTTAAATCTACAAGTTCTACTATGTATACACCTAAATTCTACAAACTCACTTTTACTTCTTGATGTGACAAATAATGATAGCCTATTTTCATCATGTGAGTCCCCAGAAAAGTGTTCACATAAAAAATTTCAGAGGAGTAAAAGTTGGTAGTAGAAAATGAGAGTACACATAGGGTGTGTTTAGTTCGCACAAGAGAATCCGAATCGGAATGAAAATCAAATAATTGGTAATGGTAATAGGTTTTAGTAAAAGTATTTTGCATGTTTGGTACTAGGGTGGAATTGAAATTATTACCAATATTGATATTTGGTTATATATGACCCTATAATGGGAATAAAAGTTTTTAAAATACAAAAATAAAAAATTAAAGCAATTGATACTTAATATAATGACATCAAAAGTATCAATATAAAAAAAAATCAAAATAAAAATCTAAAAACAGTAATCCAAACTTAAAATCTCTATTTAACTCACTTTAACTTCCTGATGTGGCAAATAATGATAGGTTATTTTCATCATGTGTGTCCCCAGAAAAGTGTTCACATCAAGAATTTCGGACTAGGGGTAGAAGTTGAGAGTATACATTGGGTGTGTTTGGTTCGCACAAGAGAATCGGAATCTGAATGGAATCAAATATTTGGTAATGATAATGAGTTTTGGTAAAAATATTTTACATGTTTGGTAGTAGGGTGGAATTGAAATGATTACCAATATTGATATTTAGTTATATATGACACTCTATAACGAGAATAAAGGTTTTTAAAAATACAAAAATAAAAAATTAAGGCAATTGATCCTAATATTATGACATCCAACATTATCCAAACTTAAAAAAAAAAAAAAAAAAAAAAAAAAAAAAAAAAAAAAAAAAAGTCATAACAAAAATCTAAAAAGCACTAATCCAAACTTAAAAATCATATTATCAATGAGATGAAATGATACCGTTTTTAATTAGAGAATGTGATTTCTAATTGAAGAGTTAATCAAATTCCTTAACTGTGTTTTAAAAAATTATCAACTAAACACTTACTATTCTTTTGATTTGTAAACCCATGAATCAAACAACCCATAGAATTTTCCTAAATCTACTAACAAATAGATTTAGATTACTGAGTTAGAATCAGGCAAGTAGGAAATCAGCCACCTGAAGAAAGGGCAAAACATAAAAACAAACCCCTGACAAATACTCCATTTGGCAAAAAAACAGAACACAAGAGATATAGGACAGACTCTAATCCAAACTCAAGAACAAGTTCAGCAAACTTGGAATCTGATATATATCCATTTTCATTGAAAAGAGCAGATGATATATATGCCATTACATGACACTACCTTCTTAAATTTGGTTGTCTTTCATATGCAGAAAAAGGGGAATCAATCCTTAAACATACACACAAAAAAAAAAAAAAAAAAAAAAGTACAAGGCAAACAAAGTGCAGAGAATGATGACAAGAAACATTGCCAAGAAGTATGTAACAGATAACCACAGTGCCATAAAGAAACATTCTCAAGACGTATGCAATAGAGAGCCCCTTGATCATCAAACAAATTCGATACGAGTTTTAGAACAAATTCATAACATAGCTCAGACCCTTGACAGCTGACTACAAACTGACACTAATATCAAAGGATTATCATAGGAGGAGTGACCTTTTTAGAGTTATGGATTGAGAAAGCTAAACTGGGAATCACTGGCAGCCACCATGAGTTGCAGTCCATTTCGCTCCACACGCATAGCAAAACTCCGAGCCACACCTGAATTAACCATTCAAAGATTAGGGGAAAACACATAATCAATGGTAACTACTAAACCTTCAAATTCCTAAGAACAGAACAAGAAAATGTTTTAAATTATCAGAAATGAAGTGACCTGCAAGACATATGTAAGCAGCCCTGAGTCTTTTCCACATAGAATCTGCAAAAAGGGCATCTTCTCCAGTTCTTCTCTTTAGCAAGTTCTCTCACCATGAGATCCTCTCTCCCTCTTTCATCCTCATTCAGCCTCTGAAACTCCTCACACCCCACCCCAGAGTGCCACGGCACATGGCACACAGCACAGAACAATCTATGGCAGAAAGGGCACTCCGACTCGGTAATTATCATTCCACCGCCGCCGTCGTTCACCATCATCGCCGAACAGTCTCTGTAAGGGCAGTAGAATTTCTCCGACGCCGGAATTAGGGATTCGCATAAAACCTCGTCCCACCTAGTTAACACATCGCTAGGAACAATCGCCTTGCAGGAATCAAATTCAAGAAAACTCCTGCAATTCAGGCCTGGACAGGTGACGACGTGAATGCTGTCTTGAATCTTCGTCGCCACGTGCTTGCTAATGCAAGATGTGCAGAAGACATGGCTGCAGCTCTCCAGCCTGAACATCTCCTCGCTCTCTTTCCTCTCCGCGCAAATCTCGCAGAACAGTTGCGAAGATTCGCCCTTTTCTCCTCCTCCTCCCTCCACAACCTCCATGGCTCCCGTCGACATTCTCTCGACCTCCATGATCACCAACGGCGGCTCCGGCGTGACGGCGTTGGGGTTGGCGATCAAGGAAGACAGTATAGTCTCCTGGAACTGCAACTCTTCGGCGTACTTATCGTCGGAAATTGGAGGAGAATCGTGATCGCTAACACTCTCGTCATCCAACATCAGCGAAAAGTAATAATCGTCGCAAGAGAGATCAAGCGTCGCTGCTGATTCTTGGACTGCCACAGATGCCATGTTATTGAAAGCTGCAGTTCTTCACTAAAATGGAGGAATTAATAAAACCCTGATTGCGATACACAGAAAATGGGACCACAAGTCCCTAGCTTTATGGGTAGCTTGATTGCCAAGGACTCGGCTCTCATTGGAACGTGGAAGTCCGAAGTCTTTGCGAGTCTCCCATTTTTTGAGCTCTTTCATTTCCACGTTCTACAAATAAAAACCCCTTCGTCTCCCAAAATGTTAAATTTCCAACTTGAACACCTCAAACCCTGGCCCACCCGGACACCTCAGACCCTGGCACGGTCACATCATGGCCCGACATAGCTTATTTTGGAGTTTATAGCTTATTTTAAGCTACTAATAAACTATAAGCTCTGTTTGGTAATGTTCCCAAAATAAGCTTCTAGCTTAAAATAAAAGTTTATTTTGAAACGCGTTTTTCAAAATAAGCTCCTAGCTTTCTAATTTTTTTTCATCTTTATCCTTATTATTTTAAAGAAATGACATAATTTACCCTTCCCAATTAAAACCATTTTCTCTTCTCCTTTATCCGCAACTTTCACTGCAATTATTATTATTATTATTATTATTATTATTATTATATGAGATTTGCAACAATATTGCTACTTCATTATGAGATGTTAGATCATGATTATGCTAATAGTTTTATATCAAAATGTTAATTTTTTTTAAAAACAAAATATTAAATTTTAATATGTAAACAAACTAATTTAAATTTTATGAAGATGTCATTTTTAATCTTTTTACATTTATCAGCTTATCAAAAAGCTAATTTTACCAAACACTTTCAATCATAACAGCTCTTCAGTTTTTAGCTTCGAGCTTATAGCTTTTCAGCATCCAGCTCCTAGCTTATAGCTTTTCAGCTAGGTTTGCCAAACAGAGCCATTCAAAAAGATATAAATCATGATGACTCAATGACTCAGCATACATAACCAAATATCGATGCGCACAAGAGATCTGTCCACTTTAAGCATAATCCTCATTGAATTAAAACCCCTTCTCAATAGAAGAAATGACTAACAAAATGTGTATCAAGTGTCTTATAGGTCTCATTTTTGAATTGCCAATAAAACAAAATTATCAATTCATTTGCAACATAAATCCATTTTCAATGATAGAATTCATTCGGTTTAAAATAAGTTTGAGATTTATATTTTGTGACAAATTTAATTAAATCTTTTAAATTTGGTATCATATTTGAAATATTGGTACAATTTTAACAAAATCTTTTAAATTTGGTATCGTATTCGAAATATTGGAACAATTTTAACAAAATCTTTCAAATTTGTAAAGTTTATATAAAATTTGGAACATTGGTTACTTTTGATAATTTTAGCTACTTATGTTACTCAATTTAAAATAAAAATTTTAAAAATATCAAATTCAAATTCAACCTCAACCTCAACCTCAAATCCTTAACTTCTTCTCCCAACCTCAAATCCTTAACTTGGCGTGTGTATTAGTAGAACTACTAAAGTGGGCCAACGTGGAGGAGCCCACCAAAGATACCATGGCAAATTATGTTGTGGACATTGTGGGCATGAGTTTAAAACGATGTCGTTTTCTCGGCATTTTAGTTAAAAAAATTGATTTTGTCTCGTCGTTAACGGCGTTATTCGTTTGTGAAATTATGAATGTACAATTATGACATTATGAACACAGAGCTCTGACATTATGAACTTATAATTATGAACATATAGCTCTAAAATTATGAACATAGAGCTCTAAAATTGTGAACATAGAGCTTCGAAAATTATGAATGTACAGTTACGAAATTATGAATGTACAGTTATGGAATTATGAACGCAAAGCTTTGACATTATGAACTTACAATTATGAACATATAGTGATAAAATTATGAACATAGAGCTCAAAAATTGTGAACATAGAGTTTCGAAAATTATGAATTTACAGTTATGAAATTATGAATGTACAGTTATGGAATTATGAACACAGAGCTCTGACATTATGAACTTACAATTATGAACATATAGTGATAAAATTATGAACATATGCTCCTATAACAAAGCGGTCTGAAATTAAAAAAAAAAAAATGGTGAAAGATAACGGTGCCACTAACGGTACCGTTACCGTGTCCACAATGTATGATGGACACGGGTCCATAGCATAACGATTGAGATACCATGGTCAAATATTTATTTTACATCGTGGATCCTAGTTCAAAATAACTTTTGATTATGGGTCTGCAGTTTATATATTTTGTACTTACTGTTAATAGTTTATTTGCCTGTAAATAAATTGAATGCACATATCATGTTAACTACAGACACATAAAATGGTAATTACAGATACATGAATGATAACTGTATGTATTTAATATGTTAACTGCAGACACATAATATGTTACAAAACGATATTCATATTATGTGTTTGTAGTTAATATATTTTGGCATTTTGCACATTCAGTTAATAAATTATGTGTCTACTGCAATTAACATAATATTTGTTTGTACTTAATATATTATATGTTTATAGGTATATAATCTGTTAACTACATATACATAATATGTTAACTGCAGACACATAATTTGAATGTCATTTTGGACCAAGGTCCACAATGAAGATGGACCATAATCCATGGTATAATTTGTCCTTTTTAAGCCACTCCTAATTAATTCAATGAGGGTGTGTTTGGTTCAAAAAATTTCATATTACTTTTGATTATGTTAGATTACCTTGAAATATTTTCAAAAAAGTATGCAATGTTTGTTTGCTTGAGATTCCAATAATATATTGTTGAAAGTTTGGTTGATAAGTATCCTTTATTCCAATATAAGTATTTTATTTTAATACCTTCAACCATTTAAACTAGTACATATTCTCAAAGTAGACAATGTTTGTTTGGTTGAGATCCCAGTAATATATTATTGAAAGTTTGGTTGATAAGTAATTTTTTTTTTTATATTCCAATTTAAGTATTTTACTTTAATACATTCAACCAGTTAAGTTAGACCCTAAACTATTGTTCATTGACATGCTTCAATTAATATTTTGATATTGACTGAACATTATATTTGCAATTTATAAGAAATTTTTATTTTAAGAATTCATGAGAAAATTTTCTATTTATTGGGCCTCTTTGCATTTAAAAGATTTCTAATAAATTGTTTCATAAAAAAAATATTTGAATACATTTTTAAACTCATTTTATAACACAATCATTACATATTAAATAATATGAAATAAATAAATAATATTTTTAAAATCAAAGTTCAATTAGTTGGTGTTGTATATAAAGAAACATATATGGGTTAAAGGGTAAAATAAGGAAATATACTTGTTAATATCATATTAACTAAGAGTCGGTTTGAAAACATAAAAAAATATTTTTTGGAAAATCATTTCTAGAAAAATGATTCATTTTTTAAAAATATTTTAAGTTTTTAGTGTTTGGTTAAAGGTTAGAAAACTACATGATATCTTTTTTTTTTTTTTTTTGACTAAAAGTTAAAAAATTATATATTTTATTATTCGATTCATTTTCCTAAAATGAACAGAGTATTTGTAATAATAATAATAATAATAATAATAATAATAATAATAATAATAATAATAATAATAATAATAATAATAATAATAATAATAATAATAATAATAATAATAATAATAAGTGGTGGTGGTGGTTGAAAATCATTTTATAAACTAAAGAGTTACTTACAAATTTTGAAAATCTTAATCTCTTTACAAAATAAAGAGCATATTTAAAAATTTTGAAAATCATTTTATAAAACTAAGGATACTTAAAGTTTTTGAAAATAAATAAAGAGAATATTTGAAAGTTTTGAAAATCATTTTATAACTAATGAGAATACTTTGAAAATTTTAAAAATTATTTTATACATACTTGAAAATTTCGAAAATCATTTTATAAATTAAAGAGAGTGCTTGAAAATTTTGAAAATCATTTAATAACTATGAGAGTACTTCAAAATTTTTAAAATTATTTTATAAACAAAAGAGAATAATTAAAAAAAATTTAAAATTATTTTATAAACTAAACAGAATACTTGAAAATTTTCAAAATCATTTTACACACTAAAGAGAATACATTAAAATTTTGAAAATTATTTTATAAAAGAATATTTAAAAATTTTGAAAATCATTATATAACTAAAGAAAGTACTTTGAAAATTTTGAAAATTATTTTATACACTAAAGAGAATACTTGAAAGTTTTAAAAATCATTTTATAAACTAAGAATCGTACTTGGAAATTTTTAAAATCATTTTATAACTAAAAAAATGCTTGAAAAATTTTCAAATCCTTTTATAAACTAAAGAGAATACTTAAAATTTTTCAAAATTATTTTATAGAACTAAAGATTCTTGAAAATTTTGAAAATAATTTTATAACCTAAATAGATTATTTGACAAATTTTGAAAATCATTTTGTAACTAAATAGAGTACTTGAAATTTTTGAAAATCATTTTATAACTAAAGAGAGTAATTAAAAATTTTTAAAATCCTTTTATAAATTAAAGAGAATATTTGAAAATTATATTATAAACTAAAGAGAGTACTTGAAAATTTTGAAAATCTTTTTATACCTAAAGAGAGTACTTGAAAATTTTAAAAATCATTTTATAACTAAAAAGAGTACATGAAAATTTTTCAAATCCATTTATAAACTAAAGAGACTACTTACAAATTTTGAAAATCTTAATCTCTTTATAAAATAAAGACCATACTCAAAAAGTATAAAAATTATTTTATCAAACTAAAAATACTTAAAAATTTGTCAAGCACCTTGTGTTCAAATATTACATTTATAGCTCCCCTTGAAGTAAGGTCACAGGGTCGAACTCTAGTGGTGGAGTCAAATATTATTCAAAAGAGAATACTTGAAAATTTTGAAAATCAAGGAGAGTACTTGAAATTTTTAAAATCCTTTTATAAGTTAAAGAGAATATTTGAAAAATTTTAAAATTATTGTATAAACAAAAGAAAATAATTGAAAATTGTGAAAATCATTTTATACACTACCGCGAATACTTGAAAATTTCAAAAATTATTTTAAAAACTAAATAGAATATTTGAAAATCATTTTATAAATTAAAAAGGTACTTGAAAATCATTTTATGAACTAAAGAGAATGCTTGAAATTTTTAAAAATCATTTTATAACTAAAAAGAGTACTTAAAAAATTTTTAAAATCCTAATATAAACAAAAGAGCATACATAAAAATTTTGAAAATCATTTTACATCTAAAGAGAGTACTTATAATATTTTAAAATTATTATATATATATATATATATATATATATATATATATATATATATATATATATATATGACGTTACTTAAAAATGTTCAAAATAATTTTAAAAACTAAAGAGAATACTTAAAATTTTTTAAAATCATTTTATAAATTAAATAGAATATTTTTAGAAGTTTGAAAATCATTTTATAAACTAAAAGGAGTACTTGAAAATTTTGGAAATTATTTTACGAACTAAAGATAAACTTTTTTTTTTTTTTTTTTTTGTGAGTACAACTAAAGAGAAACTTTAAAAATTTTGAAAATTATTTTATAAGCAAAAGAGAATACTTAAAAAGATTTTTAAAATTATTTTATAAACTGAAGAAAATACTTGAAAATCATATACATTAAAGAGAACACAAAAGTTATAATTGATCATAATGTTCTTCTGATTTTTGTTAGACTTCTTAGTGTTGCCCATGGACGGAGCTAGCCTGGGGGCAGTGGGGGCAGCTGCCCCCACTCACCCCATCCCACTCCTTTATATATATGTATGTATATATATATACATATATAGCATTAAATGTTATATAAAATTTATATTTATGTTTAATGTACTAATTGTTTGAGTAGTTTAGTTGGTTGGACTCTAAGTTTGATTTTAATAAAAAGTATATGGTCATAGGTTCAAAACTCATTAACAAGACTTGTTTATTTTATCTCTTTCATTCCTTTCTAAGATAAATTAAATATTTTTTTAGTCTACTTTTATAAATCATTTAATTAATGTAGTACACAAGTTTATATTATACTTCATATAAATTTATTCGAATTAATTTACAAGTTGATCTACTTCATTAGCCTACTTCATTGTATTCAAATTAATTTAGAAAAACTTAAAATTGATCTAACTAAAAAAAATTAAATTTAAAAGTATTTATAAAATATAGTGTTATTCAAAAAATTTTATTTAATGGATTATGTTTCATATTTTGTTATAAATATTTTCACATTTTCACCCCACACAAGTATATTTTTGGCTCTGACTCTAACTATCGTGTAATCTATAAAAATATTCTATTGTAATTTATAAAGTATTTTATAATTTAACCTTATTATGCCAGTTTGATATTTTGTGATTGACATTTCTATCGCCATTTAAATTTCGCCCCCACTCAATTAATTTTCTGGCTCCGTCCCTGTTGCCGGTGAATAATAATGGATACGCAAAATGAAATTTAATTTATAAAATTAATTCCAACCACCATTTTGGTGCGAAACCAAAATAATAATGGATTTAATTTATTAAAAAAAAAAATCAATCACCCCAAACTTGGTATGAAACATGGGTTATAGCACTTCGAGTACTTATACGAAAGTGTTTGGCAAAAATTTATATTCGTGCCCACGTACATGAGTAATCCTTGTGCGCAAGAAAAAACTTCTATAGCTATGCTATACAATTCAACATATTTTTAAAAGACTCTTGTATATATAATGATGCAAACCCACTTCCCAAACCAATGTGGGACAAGTGCTTTTACAAAGTCTTTCCACCTTCATTTTCCAACTCAAATGTGTTTACTTTGAAAATCAATTTCCAATTTATCCCATTATCTGTTTTGAGCATACAATATATCAATCTCTTTGTCTCACTGCGAAGAACTCGAATCCACTTTGACCGGATTCAAACTGAAAGCGAACCCCACATATATTTGTACCACAAAATAGCCACTTTCTATGTCATTTTATGCTAAAAATTTCAACACTTAGTTCTCCAAGTGATGATGTTCGCCAACAAGCCAGGTATATGAAGTTGTATCTAAAATCTTAGAAACGAAGCAGCTTGCTTCGTTTCTGAGATCTCTGAGTGATGAAGCTTGTTGTTTTGTCTCCAAGATCCCAGAGACGAAGCTTGTTGTTTTATTTTCGAGATCTTAGAGAGGAACTCGTCTTAATATTGAGATGAAAAAATATACGCCTGTCAAGTGGGGAGAGTAGAGTTCGAACCCAGGTACCATTGTTGAAATACAAGTCAATTCATCATTGCCGTATATTTTTTCAACCGTTTTTTAACCGGGGTACTATCATTTTTTGTATGTAATGTCCAACCCGTAACGTTGTTTCACAAAAGTACCACTCATATTTTTCAACTTTCTTTTTCAAAAGTATAATCGCATCTTTTATATATATATATATATATATATATATATATATATATATATATATATATATATAAATTACATTTCAAACTTTCTTAACATTAATATAAAAAAACATGGATATTGAATCAAATAATTGAGAATGTTTTTCAATCGATCGCTCGTAATGTTATTTCGTTAATTCGGACCAATGAAAAAATATAAAACCATACGAATGAAAACAAAAACAAAAAAAAATCATTTGTCAATTGCATTGCAAATACGGAAAGCCAAAACAAAAATAATGCTACAATAGAACTGCTTCCAAAAGTACTTGTTATGGTCTTGGATAACAAGGCTTTCAAAAGTATGTGATTTTTTATTTTGTCATAATTTAAAATTCGGTCAGTTTTGGAATCCAATTCAAAAAAGAGTCTCCGGCGAGGGTGATTCAATTATCCGAATCAGTTTGATTCAGTTTTGGTTTCGACTTCGGTTTATAGCTAGAATCTCAATCCGAATGGTTTTGGTTTGATTTTTATATCTAATCTAAAAATTAATAAGTGTGAATGAAAGTTATATTTTTCAATTATATTCATTTTTTTTGTTACTTTTTAAATATATCATACTATAAGAATTGAATTATACAATATTTTTGTCAAAAATACCTTTTCGTGTATTAGGCTGGTTCAATATTACATTTCAAAGGTGAACCCAATTAACCCCCAGCGATTATCAGTAGCTATTTCCAGTGAGCTTCGTCAATCCCACAAAAAGACAACTCTTTATAACAAATAAATATAGCCCGCCATTTCGAACTCGATGTTATGGGAGGGTATTCCCCCTTCCTTTATTTCGGCTTTGATTGATTAATATATCCAGCAGTTTACTTTCAAAAAAAAAATATAACCCGCCATTTATTGGGTCTTTCCTATATTTGAGCTTTAAATTTTCCAGCCCATAAAAAAACCTACATAGACAGTTGGAAGTTGGGACATTTGGCCGGCGGATTAATCCGATTTCATCGCCACCGCTTCTCTGACCACGAATTCTCGGCCGGCAAATACAATGGAAGAAGATATCTTCGACTCATCTTTGAATCTAGAGGACACGCATTACAAGCAAGGATACTCTGATGGTTACGCCGACGGTCTAGCCTCCGGCGTAGAGGAAGGCCGCCAGGTGGGTCTCAAAACCGGGTTTGAAGTCGGATTTGAATTGGGCTTCTACAGAGGCTGTATCGACGCCTGGTTCTCCGCGATTCGCCTTGATCCTACTTGTTTCTCGCCTCGAGTGCAGAAAAACATCGTGCAGATGGATGAATTGCTCCGGAAGTACCCTATATCCGACCCGGAAAACGAGTCTGTTACTGATATCATGGACTCTTTGAGGATGAAGTTCCGAGCTATCTGTGCCACACTGAACGTGAAGTTGGAGTATGAGGGTTACCCTAGGGCTTCTGGTTTTGAGAATACTGGATTTTGAGGGTACAATTTGTGCTTCTAAATCATTTTGTAGTTTAGTGCTTGTCTTTCTAGTTGAATAGTTATAGTTTTCAAACAGAACTACTTTGTACTCTCTTTATCAATTTAAGAATATTAGTTATTGCTTGTTCTGAAAATTGAATGACATTCAGCATCTGAACACTGTTACATGTTTGTCGATGGTGAGTTATTAGATAATCAATGGCGTATATAGCTGCACATGTGTACTTGAATTACAGTTTAGTGATGTTTATATTATTACGAAGACGTGTCTGATTGTGTAAAAATTGTAAGTTGGTTGCCATGGGACATTTCTAGGCTCAGAGAAGGACTTCTTACCACAAGGATAGGTTCAGTTTTCATAATTGTTCTGTGTTCTAATCTTACTATGTTTATAATATGATGAGGTGAATATTCTTGGATGGGAAGCATTTTCTTATACTTCTATTTCTGTGAAATCTCTTCATGTTACAGACAGAATAATTCGCTATCTTCATATATCTCTTGTCATTATTTCAAGATTTCAACTGGCAATAGTAGAGGTTTCACTGGTTCAAGAAAAATTATTGTCCTTGATTTGATAGCTGCTGTCTCTATTTTTCTAGTTGTGTGATTGTACATCAATTCATCAAAGGAGCTGCTTGATATATACTATACCTAGCATCCTGGATATCTATTCCTAGTAGCATGTATAATGCAAAAGTTTGGATAAAATTTGTATATTTCTTTGTTGTCTTCGTTCTTCGGTTTCCAAAACTAAAACCTACCTCGATTGACTGTTTTTGTAACTATATGCTCAATGGTTGGCAAAACTAAAGACCTCTTAAAATATGCTAATCCCATTTTGTTGGTTCTATTGCTCTTTTCCTGTTTCTGCAGGTCTCAAGCCTAAAGCTGTAGCTTTATTTGCGATGGAAATGATAATTTTGAAGACCCGGGGTGCTTGATTTGGATTGACATGATTACAAGTAGTTGTATTCCTGGTCTGCCCCATATGATTTAATTCTTGATGCTACATTTGTTTGTCAATGAGAGGGTAGGGTCTGGTGAACTACTATAGGGGTGAGTTTAGAGATCTGGATGCAAGTGATTTTGAATGCATGACGATTGTTCATACCTTAACACTTGGGTTGGTTGCAGCTTTCTTCAAAGGGTTATGGAAGATGGGCAAAAAAACACTTGAGAGGTGCATATAAATCTTGCATATTAGTGATTTAAATTATGCTGTTCCTTTTGTAGATTATGTTGTTGGGATCATGCATGCTATGAGTACTTAATTATGTAAGTCAGCTTTTTTTCTTTTCTCTTTCCTTGTTTTCCTGATCTTTGGTGGAAATTTCCATGCTTTTCCTTTCATGGGCAAGTTTATCTTTGTTGAAGCAATTCTTCCTGTTTCCTTAATCTTGAACTTCCCTCTGTGCCTGGTGTGTGAAATTTTTTTGGTCTGTAGCTTCTGTTTGTTTTTTTTTCATTTTTTTCTGTAAGTCCAACTATTTCCTGTTTCTCTCTGTTAAACTCTTAATATTGACAGGGAACTAAAGACCAAATATCTCGCAGTTCATTTGTTCTCTGAATTAATGAATTATTTCTTATTTCTCTGTCAACTCCTTGGATTCAGAGCTCCTTTCACTCTCTCCCCATCTTCTCTGTTAATTGTTCTTGGGTTGGGTGGGTTGCATCAAGATAGTAATACCAATTTCTTTTACAGTATTAGTTTTTTCTTGCAGAAACTTATATGCTTGTTTTAGTTGTTTACTTGTTTATATATGTATTTGTGTGTCTGTGTCCTCTGAACAGCCCAGATTTTCATCTGGGAGGCTAGCCTCTCCACGGATCATTTCACCAAGAGCTACTTCTCCCCAGGACTATTCTCATAGCGCTGTTTCTCCAAGGACTGGCTGCTTCTCTACGAGTTTCCTCACCGCCGGCTGCTTCTCTAAGAGTTACCACTCCACAAGCTGCTTCTTCTAGGTCAAACCGGCACTGCAAGGAAGTGAACTACGTCCATAGACCAGAACCAACTTTACAAGTGCTTCGTGATGTCTCAGCTACGAGGATCCAAGCAGCTTTAGGGAGGAGTTATATGGTAATCTTCTACTTAACTAATACTTGGAGTGCACCATATTTAGGTTTGGTTCCACCACTCCTCCCCCCTTTGTCTCCCACTCAATCAACTAACCACTTCATCTAAAAGTAAAAACCCCTTAATTTGTCTCCATATTATGAATTGAGCACCAACTACTTGTTAGAACTAAATTCATGATTACCATGAGGAACAGGATTTATGTGTTTATAAGTTGATAGATTTCCATGGTCCTTGAACTTAATTTTTAGCCATGCCTTTAGTGAAGCTTTCAGTGTTGCGTTGAATCATTGGAATTTTGACTGTTTTGGTTTGTGTTATTTAATGTGCTGCTGATGCCATGTTGGATCATAGCAAATTAGCAGCAATATAATGTTTTAGTTCTAGTTTTGCTTAATTGTAAGTAATGTTTCCTTTACAGCTTTACTTGAATGGTCTGTGAAATCTATCTTCTATCATGGTGCATCTTACTCCATCACACTGACAATTCAGCATTTCTGCTAATAAAATCTTGGAAAATAATCATCTGTTTCCAATTTTCAATCTTCGTACACTTTTAAGTATTATTCTCATCATAGTAAAAGAATTATTTATATATATGCTGACGAATATAAGAACAGATTTCCACAAAAATATAATGCTTGAAAAGACTATACATTTAAAGTAAAAGGAACAAATATGCACACTTTTTAAATTCCTTTTGGTAATTGCTGATGCAATTAAAAGTTTCCCATTATAGAAGTTGAACAATGGGAAGGGAAATATGTAAATGAATTGTATGTTATGCTACCTATTTGGTATTTGAGGTTGGTTCTATTTGACAGGCAAGCAGGAGTTTCAGATCTTTGAGGGGTTTGGTTTAGTGAGGCTTCAAGGAGTGGTGAGAGGCAATAATGTAAAGAAGCAGACAGTGAACGCCATGAAACAAATGCAGCTTTTTAATTTGGTTAGGGTTCAAATGCAAATTCAGTCTTGAAGGATCCAAATGTTCGAAAACCAGGCACTCCAGTCCGAAGCTTTAAAGAAAGAATGACAAGGATGATGAGAGCACCCTGAGCAAATGGACCCAACTGGTAACTTTCCATATACCTAGCTAGTATTTTAAATGTTCATTCTATTTAATACTTTGCTGGCTGGCTAATGGCTATCTTTTACACATCAAAGTCATCCATGTCATTTATTTGATCGATGGCTCTTTGGTAGACTAGAGATCTTTATCTTTGTCGGGTGTTTTGATTAACATTAGTAGAATGGCTTGCATAACCACGGTCAAGAGTCAACTTATATTATCAGCATACTAAAATGTTTCTCATTATCTTTGGTGTTCTCTGCTGTCTGATGTAACAATCTTACAAGACTCGTGACTCTTGAAATTGTTATTGCAGTGCACTGCTTTCCAAATCTAAACTCCATCATTGTTTTGGTAGGGGTGTGAGAGGTGTCAAACTGAGGATTTCCTCTTTTACAAAATTGACATTTTCTTGGCCCCAACAAAGGTTTCGTTTGGTTAGACTGAGGCAGGTAACCGCGAAAATTGGGATGATAGCAAGCAGGAGATGGAGTGAGTGTGGATTCAACTGTCTCTATGTTGGGAGGCAACCATTTAACACATTTGTGTGATTGGATTTCTTTTCCTTGTTTTGTGTAATTCTTCTTTGTTAACATCTGTATTAGCCATTTTGACGTTGCTTTGTGTCTTTTCATGTATACATACCTGAGTGTGTATTTATTTGGTGATATATGTTGATGTACAATAATATAGATAGTAGGAAATGGTGTTTCAAATGCAGACAATTCTTTCAATGTTTCAGAGTGCAAACTATGTACCCTTTTGGTAATCCATGTCTTTTGTTCCTAAAGAGCAATGTTGCAAAACACATTAGGCGCTCCCTAGGCGGCAAGGGGGCGCCTAGCGCCGATTTTATTTATTTATTTTTAATTTATTTTATTTTATTTTATTTTTTTAATTAAAAAAAAATTAAATTAAAAATTTTCAAAATTTAATACTAAAACATAAGGTTTCTGTAGTTATTTCTTAGAAACTATTTACAAAAGTGGTTGTAAAATTGTTCAAAAGATTGTTTAAACTATTTAAATACATAAAAAACTAAAATTAAGAGTTAAAGAAGTATTTTTTTGAGAAAGAGAAAATTACACTTTTGATCCTGTGACTATTGGGGTCTTATTAATTTCAGTACACGACTTTAAAAACTAACACTTTAATCCTGTAACTATGTAATTTTTAACACATTTGGTCTTCCCGTCAAATCACCGGCCAAATGTTGCCGGAAAACCATAAATCATTTTTAATTATCTAATTGGAAGGGCAAATTGGTCATTTCAAGTCACCTCCTTCTCCATTGAACCTGCTCGCCGACTGCTTCTTGCTTGCCGATTGATTCTTTCTCAACCACGGCGAAGGAACGACAAAGCATATCCAAACCACCCAGGAGGCTTCACTACTCCGTAACTAACTAGTATGTAGCAATTGGATAGTACCAAAATTATCCCAAATTTATGGAGTAGTCTGTAGCAATTGGATATGCACGTAACAAATTTATGTTCACAGAGGTTCTGGAAACCATGGAAGCTTCGAATTCCGAGGAGCTATGGCGGTGCCGGTGGCGTGGGAGGAGGAGCAGGGGGTCGGCTTTCAATAAACTCCTGTTCTTTTATTACTCTGCTTTTCAATTTGTTCCTTCCGCAAAACACTATGCAGGGATCTTCACCATTTCAATGTTCTCCGTGACGGCGGCGGCGACGACGAGGCAAGCGGAAGAGGACAACTGCGAATTGTATCCATAGGGATCACTTTAATAGCAATCTCACCTCTCTCCACTTCACTCGGGCGTTGACGGTGGCGATTGTACTCCGCCGCTGCCGATCGATACAAATTCACTTCAAAATCATCAAAAAACCAGTCCTGTTCTCGCCGGTTTCCCACACCGGCAATTCCCTCAGATCCGGAACACTACGCAGGGAAATGAATCAATTTTTTTTTTCCTAGCAAAACAATCGATGCTTCCCCTCCCCCTTCAGGCAGTGAGATGAAACAAATACTTTTCCCGGCGAATCGCTGCTAGCTGCCTCAACCAGATGCTTTTTCCTTTTTTTTTTGGTTAAATGTAAAATGACCATTTTGCCCCTATGATTAAATAATTAAAAATAGTTTACATTTTTTCGGCAACATTTGGCCTGGAGGACCAAATGTGTTAAAAATTACATAGTTACGGGACTAAAGTGTTAGTTTTTAAAGTCAAGTACTAAAATTAACAAGACCACAAAAGTCACAGGACCAAAAGTGTAATTTTCTCTTTTGAGAAATTAGTGGACCAAACCGCCTTTGGCCGTTTGCGGTGTATAGATTTCGAAAAAATACGCAATTTGAAAAAAAAAATTGTCCAAAACGGACAACCGAATCAAAAGTTATGCCTTCCCGAAATTTTCGCAATTTTAAAACGCCAAAATAAAAAAATTAATAAAGCGCCGGTTCCGCCTAGACCGCCTTGCCGGCCGGCCGCGGAAGAGGCCGATTCCGGCCTTCTTCGCGACGGCAGCCGGGCGCGATTTTTGCAACCATACTAAAGAGTAAAGATTGTACTAAACATGTTGCACTATGCATTTTTTTCATATTTCTTTGTGGGAAATTGGGAGTCATCAATTTTTTCCTCCTTGTTGCCATAGTATAACGATGGGACTTTGATTATTTGGGCAACTTTCAAATAATTCGTATAGTTTCTTGTCATCTAAAAATACTTCATTGCTCAACCAACCTCTTTCTTTATTATTATAATTATTCAGTTTTTATTTTGCGGCAACAAAAGTTAAAAATCAGAGTTAATCCACAAGGGTTCATCAAATTTGCCTCTCAACTTTTCACCGCTCTTGCCCAAGGAGAGGCGAGCCAAGTCCACCTCAGCTTTGGGGTGCCACGCTGGCGTGCCATTCTCATATCCATTCCACGTCAGCCTCTGCAGTCCCGTCCCGTCTAACCTCATCATGTATAGGTCACCGTAGGGCTGAAACTGGTTGGGTATCGACACCGGCTCCGCCGTCACGCCGCCCAAGTTCGCCGTGAACAGCACCCACTCACTGTCCGAACTGAAACACACATGATTCAGTCTCTCTCTGTTCACCTCCTCCGATCCTTCCGCTCCTGCCACGTGGATTCTACGGAGACCTGTTCCGTCCGGACGAACGACGTAGATGCTAAAACAGTCGGCGTTGCCTGGGTTGTGTCTGTTGGAGGAGAACGCGATCAATTTTCCGTCCGGTGACCAGCTAGGCATGGTATCAATCCAAGCTCCATCTGTTAACTGCCGGATTCCGCCGCCGTCTAATTCGCCATTGAGAGAATCGATTATGTAGAGATTTTTGTGGCCGGACCGGCCAGAACGAAAGACGATGTGTTTTCCGTCAGGCGAGCAAGACGGAAATGCGTTATTGCCGGTGGTTTCTTTCGTCAAAACCTTGATTTCCACGGGGATTTCGTCTGAATCATCATCGCCATCGTCGGTCAAATTTGAAGGATCGAAAGTGAGACGAGCGATCTGCACAGTGGCTTTGACGGACTCGAATATAGGCCCTATTGAAGTGAAAATTACGCCGTTTTCCGTGGGGCTCCAGGCATTGCAGAACGCCGTCCGGTCTTTGATCAGCGTCCATCCTTTAGATCCATCCGACTTGATAATTTTGAGGCGTGAATCGGAATCGAAGCTGGGATTAAACGCAATAAAATCTCCGGAGGAAGAGAAGGAAGGGAATGAGCCGTTCAATCTGAGCATCCGAAGAGCGTTTACTGGAGACCTCACCGGGTCCAAATGTGGAATTATGTCCTCCTGTAACGATTCTCCCCTGAATCGATGGTAACCGAGCACAGTGGATCCCGGAGAGAGAAACGGGTTGTAATGGTGGATATTAGGGTTGAGTAATTCGGTGACCGGATAAAATTTTTGAGATTCAACGTCAAAAATTTCAATATGCCGGTAATTATTCCCTCGCCGCCTAGTTGCGGTCGCGATTCTACTACAATTGTGCATTGCTGCAGGGGTGAAGCAGTGCACGCCGGGAGGAGTGACTCGAAGAGGGGAAATGGGAATTTTACTCGCAGAATCTCCAGAACATGTAAAATTTTCCGGCAGATCAATCCGGAAAATGCTCCACCACCCGTCGTCGGCTTGGCGATGGAAGTAGATAGTCGAATCGCCGGACCAAGTAGGCCAACCACCGTGTTTGCAGAGAAGAGTTCGGCTAGCGGGATCGGACTCCCGGAACACGACGATATCAGTTTGGAGATCGCGGAACTCACCCGCCCAGGGACGAGACCCGTAAGATGCGACGGCGATGAATTCGCCGGACTGAGAAACGGAGGGGCTGAAATCAACGGCACCGTACGGCGTCAACCGCGTGATTTCCTTTAAACCTAGATGGGTGGAGTAAAGCGCAGACCAGCTCTTGAACACTTCCTTGGGCGGCTCATGAGCAGAGATATAAAGCAGCCGTCCATCTCTGACGACCGGACGGTCATGAAAGAGGGTTCCAGAGGGGGAGAGTAACTGCTGCGGTTTTCCGGCGGAGGCGGAGCGATTCTCTTGCAAGTAAATCCGAGGCGACCCGGATCTCTCGGAGACAAAGACAAAGGTGTCGCCTTCATCGAGAAAGTGGCCGTTGAAGTTAATGGAGACGCCGTCGGTGAGGCGGTGCTCGGAGGCGGGGCGGCGGTCCTGTTCGAAACTAGACGGAAGTTGAACGGAGAAGATATCGAAGCCGTAGTGAGATCTGCCGACGGTGGAGAACACAATCGTTCCGTGAGGATCCATTATCATTATCGGAGGTTTAGGGATACGCAGAGAGGAGAGGATTTGGGTACATAAAGGAAAGAAACGGTGAGAGATTGCGTATGGCATGACATCGTCGTCGGCTCTGCTGTTCTACAATCTCCGGTAAAGGGACACGTCAAAAGTCATATCTGTTGCCAAATGCAATTGCTAATTTGCTACTGCTACTGCCTACTGATGAGTATGCACTAGTCAAAGTAGTCATCCAAATTATGTCTTTTTGTCTTTTAATAATAAGGTAAGTCTTTTTCACGAGTAAATTAGGGAATTAACATTGAATTCTTTCCCTATTTTAATATTGGCATTGCATATTCTAAATATGCTTTTATGACATCTCTTTGACTCTTTATCCTTATCTTTTTTTTTTTTTTTTTTTTTTTTGGAAAACACTCTTTATCCTTATCTATTAATTCGAGATGAATTGTCAAGACTTTGTGATCTGACATTCGGTTAGATTTTGGAGGTTGTGATTTTCAAATTATTTAGTAACTTCTATTTTTTCCTTTCTTTGTTTTGAATTAAAAATAGAAGAGCTGAGTCAATCAAAAATATAAAGGAGGTTCATGGCCAAGAGTAAAGATGTACGAATAGCAGTGATTTTGGAATGTACCAGTTGTGTCCGAAACGGTGTTAATAAGGTATCAACGGGCTCTTTGTGCTTGTAATAGAGTCAAGTGAATAAAGAATATATATTTTCATTTAACAAAAAAAATTACTACATTAAAAAGATAATTTATTAGTTTTGAAAAGAAAAAAAAACAGCTTTTTAGTTTTTGTATTATTATTATTATTATTATTATTATTATTATTATTATTATTATTATTATTATTATTATTATTATTATTATTATTATTATTATTATTATTATTATTATTATTATTATATTCTTTCCCCTTTGCAACTTTACACTTCGGCCCAAAAACTTATTTTGGATAACAATATCGGCAAATTATGCTGTGGTCGTTTTAATAAAACGCGTGTCTCCCCTTAAAAAAAAAAATCAGATTCGATTCCCAGCAACAACATATGAATTAAAATTCCATAATCGATGAACTATAATTTCATAATCTAATCTATGAGCTAAAAATTCCAGAATGAATGAACTAAAATTCCATAATCTATAAACTAAAATTTCAGAATCGATGAACTACAATTCTATAATCGATGAACTATAATTCCATAATCAATGAACTATAATTCCCTAATCTATGAACTAAAATTCCAGAATGAATGAACAATATAATGTTGTTGCTGGGAATCGAACCTGAATTTTTTTTAAAGGGAAGACGCACACTTTTCAGTAAAACGATGTCGTTTTAGCATCCATATGCACCATACATGGTGCATACGGATGCACAGCATAACGATTGAACTATATCAAGTGGATCAACACTTACTGCCTGGCTGACTATGTCGTCTAAGTCAACTTGAGCTTCTAAACAATTTAATTTAATATAAAGCCTATAACAAATATATGTAGCCCATTTATCAAAATTAAAATCCAATTCCTAGAGCATGCCATCATGATTTAGTTGGGCAAATTATATCATGGATTTGGATCAACTTTTTATTGTGATGTCTAGTCTAAAATGACATTCAAATTGTATATGTAGTTAACTTATTATGTCCACACCACACCACTATCAAATTACCACCGCCGCAACTACTGCCACCATCCCACCACTACCATCACCACTGTTGGTTTAGGATTTTTGGGCCTAGGGAGGTCCAACACAACCGTGGTTGGTGGATTTACCATTTAGAATAAAGCTATGGACTTAGAAGAAATTAGACACAGTGATTTTGACGTGAAAACCGAAATGTGAAAACCAAGAGCCTATTTGAGCGGTGTCAAACTAAGACTTTCACTATTCTTGTAGGTATTGGTACATAGTTGATACTGCTAATTTTACGTACGCAATATAAATAACACAAGACCAAGTAAAGCAAGTAATTCTTTATTGATCAAGGTAGAGTTCCTAAGTACAATCTACTTGGTTGCACTGAGTACCGACTGACTGCGGTCGGGAGTCTCTAGTTACAACCTATCGATCGTCCAAAAAGTCCACTACACTGTAGCTACTGTGGGCATTTATAGCCGCTGTGCCGGAGACAAGATCCCAGCTGCTCGGCATGTCTTCCACGTAGCCACCACGTGCCCTCCTCCTGGGTGCCCTGCCTGTCGATGTAAAGAGCCGCCACGTGTCTTTAGTCAGCTCTCTTGCCGAAGGACTACCGCTCGGGGTTGTCACCCCCGCTCGGGCAACTCCCGGTCGGTTCCCGCTCGGGTTCTTCTCAGGGAGCCCGACCTGTTACCTGCAAAGACAAGGAGAAAGAGACAAAGACTCCTCGGTCGTGGTGAAGCTATGTCGGTCGGGATATTCCCTACCAAGAGCCCCCCAGCCCGGGCCTTTTTGATCAGTCGGGAAAAAACGGGACGGGATGAAGAAGCCCAACCGTCAGGCATTAGACCGACCGGCCAGCTGTCATTCCCCCTACGCCACGTGTCGGCCTCTGCCGGCCTCGGCGATCCCATCCGTCGCCTTGGATTCAGCGCGGGTCGTGTCAGGCAAGTTGGCCCATTTCCCGCCTAAATGTCCTCCTATAAATAGGCCCTTGAGGCCCTCATTTGAACTTTCCTCACTCTTTCGCATCGGTCGGTACCCTCAGAGAGTCCCGAGCAGAGCAGTTTAGCGAGGCAGTCGAGCAAGCAGACTTCAACTTTCAAGCTTCAAACTTCAATCTTCCTTCAACCGGTAAGCCCTCAACCCCCCTCTTTACTTTAGGCTCTTATTCATAGGTAGAACTGCTAGGGCAACTAACTGTCCCGGACGTCTCAAGTCCTTACTAACTCCGACCGACCTTTAGGTAGATCGATATGACGGATTCTGACAGTCAAAACGCCTCGATTGCTGATTACGACGAGGAGGTCGAGCGCATCAGCGACGAGGAGGTGGACATAATGTCCTACACCCCGGACGCTAGTCCCCGAGCGACGCCAGCCCCCGAGCAAGCCGCCGAGCGAGACAACGCATCGGGCTCCTCAGGATCGTCCAGCTCGAGTTCGAGCGGATCGGGGAGCTCCAGCGAGGAAGAAGAAGAGAGAGCCACGTCAAGCGGGCGGGGTTCTCCAACCGAGGGCGTTAGGGAAACGCCTACCCGGGTGGTTGGGGACCACCCGGAAGCTGCTCCTCGAGGGGGCGATCGAGAAAATACCCCCGAGCAGACCGAAGAAGACCCGGCCGGGCCGGCCGGACCAGCCGTCGAGCTCGAGTTCCTGAACAGCGAGAGCGTCGAGCAAGAAATGAGCCTGCTGTCCAAAGGCGAGGCGGCTCGGATTGCCGAAATACTCAGAGGTCGGGCAGAATTCGACACGAGCCGGCAACTGGGAAATGTAATTGACAGGCATCGGGGCAAGTGGATCGGGATGCACTATGACTCCCTGACAGCCCCGATCGCCATTCCCTTCACCCCCCTCCTAAATGCCTTCTTGGCCTATTACCGAGTCGTCCCGGCCCAGATCTGCCCGAACGCACATCGGATCTTGGCCTGCTTCCCACAGATATGCGCTCGGCACGAGGCCGAGTGCACGATGGAGTTATTTAACTTCATCTACCAGATCAAGGTTCTCCCGGGCCGCTACGGGGGTGGGTTCCTGATGCTGCAGTCCCGAACGGATATGTGCTCGATCAGAGGCTTGCCCGGGAACAACAAGGGGTGGAAAAACAGGATTTTCTCCCTCAAGTACGAGCCCTGGATCTTCCCGGTCGATCGCGTCTGGAGCACACATTTCCGGAAACAAGTGGTGCCGGCCGAGACGCAGGCGCTGAGGGACGCGGTCAGCCGGATCTCGAGCGAGGTGCACGAATACACAATCTACCGGACGGCTGAAAGTCTCGCAGCTGCCATGCTCCCGCCCCCCACGTACGAGCTGCCGGAGAAGTATCTGCCCGTTCCGATGGGCGTGACGGTCGCCAAGCCTTTGAAACGAAAGAAGAAAGGTTTAGCTTGAGCTGTTCTTCCCGACCTAGCTTTATTTTTGAATAAACTAACTCTGCTCTTGTTTTGCAGCTATGGCCGAGTTTGGTGACGAAGACGCCGCCCTTCCCCCACCCGTCAAGATCTCGCTCGGCGGGAAGAAGAAGGCCAAGACCAAGGCGGCCGGGGAGAAGGAGATCCCCTCTGCCCGACCTCTGAGCGCCTCGACCGTGACGACGGGCGAGGGCTTTATCGTGGAGCAGCCGGACGTCCTGATCACTCGGGTGGAGGTCGCCCGGGGAAAGGAAAAGGTCGCCGACCAGGGCGCGACCGAGGCGGGCGGCCTAAAGCGCCGCCGCGAGCAACACAGCCCGACCCCTTCGGCCGGGCGGGAGAGGGAGCCTACATCCGTGCTGGCACGGATCGGTAACGCCGCGCCAGCCCGAGCGGATTTGGGGAAGATGACCCCGACCCAGGTGGCTGAACGGATTGGCCACGATCTGGCCGAGGTGAGTCCCAGCTTTTAATCTTTCTTTGCCCAAATATCGTTGATCGGGCTGACTTTGATTATCTTCTTTGTGTTGCAGATCTCCCGGGCGACCCAACTTCTTCAGGGTCAAGCTCTGCTGGCCGAGGAGGCTGATCACCACAAGAAGACGGCCGCTCGGCGTCTGAAGGAGATCAAGGAGCTCCAGGCCGAGCTAGAAAAGACACAGAAGGCCCTGAAGAAGGGTGATGAGGAGCGGGTGCTGGCCGAGAAGGTCGCCAGCCGGGCGATTGGGGAGGCCCGGGAGCTGAAGGCGCAGCTCGAGAACCCGAGCGATCTGGTGCGGGCGGCCTTCAAGAACAAGGAGCTGGGCACGGCCTTTCTAACCGCAGCCCGAGGAGATGAGGTCGGGAACGAGCTGATCGTCTCGTTCGGGAAATGGGCCTTCACGGCCGGGAAGCAGAAAATGCTCGAGCGCACCCGCAAGCGGTTGGAGGAGGCCCTCGACGCCGATGATCTCCAACTGGTCTTGTCGGCCTTGCCCCCGGACGTGGCAGATCCCGGTCCCTCCCCCTTTACCCCGACCCCGAAAGCCAAGGTACCCGAGCCTGGGGCTTCGTCGGCGGCTGCCCCGAGCGGGAAAGAGGCGACCGCCGGCGCTCAGGAGGCGAAGAAGTAGATTTAGGCTTCTTTCCTTCTTTTTTGTAAGAGACCTTAGTCGGGAGCCCGGTCCCGATTTGTACCGGGCAACTTTTGTTTGTTAATAAAGTTCTATTTTTGCTCCATCTCGTGCTGCTCGTTTTTTATTTTCTTGCTTCCCCATTTGCACACATTGATCACAATCACTCGACCACCTGGCCTTTAGACCCGGTCTCGCGATACTCGATCCGCTCAACGCCCGACCTTACGGCCTTATGGCCTGGTCGTGCGTTCGATGTTTCGACTTCAAACTGGCCAACCGATCGGGTTGACCCGACCTCCGGGCCTTTGCCGAAAAAATTTCAAGCCTCTACGGTCGGAGCATAACCGAGCGACGGGCCGAGAACAGGCAAGCCTCTACGGTCGGAATGTAACCGAGCGACGGGCCTTGTATACTTCCTTATCCCAGCCCCCACACTATTGTGCGCTCGAGGCACGAGTGGGTGCGATAGTGGACAGAAGTTGGTCGGATCGGGGAACAATGCTGAGAGCTCCTGGCTTCCCCGATCGGTGGCGTGACTTGAGTGTCCGCCTACGTGGAATGCGTTTTGACCGGTCGACAGACTTCGCCCGATCGATTGAATGTTGAAATGATCTGCTCATGACGAGGGTGAAAGGAAATAACCGATCGTGTCGCCGCATACAAACGGTCGAGCAATCATTGATCGTATATACATTAAACTTTCCCGCTCGCAGGCGGTTGAACTAATTTTACAATCATAAAATTTACATAGAAACGACGACCGGGACTAACTCGCAGGTCCAGCCCCCACTTCGTCTAAAAATACAAAAAATAGGCTAATGCCTAAAAAGAACGAGGTGCTCGGAATTCCAAGTCCCCTCTATTAACCGACCCGTCGTTGTCTCTAGTCGGTATGTTCCCGGCCGGATGACAGCGTTGATGATGTACGGCCCTTCCCAGTTCTGAGCTAGCTTTCCCCCTTCTAAAGGTTGACTGGCCTCCCTTCGTCGTAAAACGTAATCTCCCACTTGAAAATAACGAGGGTTGACCCGAACGTCCTTCGAGCTCTTGACGCGCTTCTGGTATTCGGCCATACGCCGAGCGGCTAGCTCCATTTTTTCTTCGACCGCATCGAGGTCCACAGCCATGGCGTGTTCATTGTCCTCCGCGTTGTAGGTTCTCTCTCGATCGGTCGGGATCCAAGCCTCGATCGGTAGTCGGGCTTCGGCACCGTAAACCAGGGCGAAAGGGGTCTCCAAAGTAGCTTCTCTCGGGGTCGTCCGATAAGTCCATAAGACATATGGCAACTCATCGGCCCAACTACGACCGGCCGAGTGTAACTTCTTCTTCAGACCTTCCAGTATCGTCCGGTTAGCATTTTCCACCTGTCCATTTCCCCGCGGGTAAGCGACAGACGACCGGACATGAGTCGTCCCGATCGTGGCCAGGAAATTCTGAAAATATTGGCTCACAAATTGGCGACCGTTATCGCTGATGAGATGTACGGGCACGCCAAAACGGGAAACGACATTGCGCCAAAGGAACCGAGCACACTGCTGAGATGTGATCGTGGCTAAAGGCTCGGCTTCTATCCATTTAGAGAAGTAATCCACGGCGACGATCACGAACCTTCTCCTACCGGACAGCTGAGGAAAGGGGCCCAAGATGTCTACCCCCCACCTAGCGAAAGGAACGGCGGTCGTGACTGGCTGGTAGAAGGTTGTCGGTCGTCCAGGCATCCGGGCGTACAGTTGGCACGTCTCACATTCCCGAGCTAGCTTCTCACAATCTAGCTGGAGGGACGGCCAGTAGTACCCGATCAGCATGATACGACGGGCCAGGGATCGACCTCCCTGATGTGAGGAGCAGATTCCCGAGTGAAGCTCCTTCATTACTAAATCCGCCTCGAACGCGGTCAAGCATCGCATGAGAGGGCCTCCATATGATCGTCGATATAGGCGATCGTTTACGACTTGGAACCTCGGGGCTCTCAGCTTAGCTTTTCGAGCACGTTGCGGGTCATCTGGGAGTCGACCGTGCTCGAGATATTCCTTCAAATCGGTGATCCAGCTATCTTCTGCCGGTTGGATTGGATTGACCGGCAAGCGATGGATACTGTGCTTGGGGATCACCAAGATCCGAGCTATCTTCGACATGTGTTCCGGGGCATCTTGGGCCAATTTGGACAAGATGTCCGCATCGGCGTTATCCAATCGGGGTATGTGTCGGACGGTGTACCCCCGGAACTGTGCAAGCTTCTCCATGGCGAGGTCTCGGTATAATTGTAGGCGTTCTCCGTTGACCTCATAATCTCCGATAACTTGCCCGACCACGAGCGCAGAATCTGTTTGGGCTCGGATGTATTCAGCCCCCAAGTCCCGAGCGCATTGCAAGCCATTTACGAAGGCCTCATACTCGGCTTCATTGTTGGTCGGGTGGAACTGATACATCAGAGCGAAATACACCTTGAAACCTTCTGGGCTCGTGACCACTACTCCTCCGCCCGCTCCTTTTTTGCTACTTGACCCGTCAGTAGCTAGCGACCACCACTCGGCCTCGGGATCCTCAACCTCGGGGGGTCGGGTATCCCGGGCGGTGCACTCGACCAAGAAATCTGCCAGAGCCTGACCTTTGATTGCTGGTCTCGGTCGGTATTCGATCGCGTACTGGGTCAGCATTAACGCCCATTTGACTAGGCGACCGGATGAAGAGGCGGTGCGAAGGACCGGTCCGATCGGCTGATCGGTCAACACGCGAATCGCTCGACCCTGGAAGTAGGGGGCCAACTTCTTCGCGGCTATATACAAGGCATAGACGACCTTCTCTAACCGGGAGTACCGGAGCTCGGGACCATGTAGCGCGTGGCTTACATAGTACACCGGTCGCTGGACCCCTTCCGGATCGGTTCGGCACAATACTGCGCTTACTGCACGATCGGAGACGGCGAGGTATACGTCTAGCTCCTCTCCGAGCTCGGGCTTTGAGAGCAGAATAGGTGACATGAGGTACTCCTTCAGCTCATCGAAAGCTGCTCGGCACTCTTCGTCCCAGACGAACCCATTAACTTTTCGCAATACCTTGAAGAAAGGTAAAGCGCGCTCGGCTAACTTGGAGAGGAACCGGCTGAGGGCTGCCAACCGACCGGTCAATTGCTGGACCTCTCGAACGGTAGAAGGTGGCTGCATGTCCAGAATCGCTTTTACTTTGGCCGGGTTGGGCTCGATTCCTCTCTTGGTCATCATGTAGCCAAGGAACTTGCCGGTCTGAACCGCGAATGTGCACTTGGTCGGGTTCAGCCGCAACTGGTACTTCCTCATGATCTGGAAGCACTCCCGGAGGTCCCGAGTGTGGTCGGACCGGTCCCGACTCTTGACCAGCATATCATCAATATAAGCCTCCATCGTTCGGCCTAATAGATCGGCGAAGAGCATATTGACCATTCTCTGATAGGTCGCTCCAGCATTCCGGAGGCCGAACGGCATCACTCGGTAACAATACAGCCCGTCCGGGGTCACGAAGGCTGTCTTGCTTTCGTCTTCATGGTGCATCATAATCTGGTGATACCCCTTAAAGGCATCCATGAAGCTCATCAACTCGGCCCCGGCCGTCTCGTCGACCATTTGATGAATGCTCGGTAGAGGATAAGGGTCGAGCGGACAGGCCTTGTTGAGGTCCGTGAAGTCTATGCACATCCTCCAAGCTGGGGGCTTTGGAACTAGAACAATGTTTGCCACCCACTCGGGATAGATAACCGGGCGGATGTGCTCGATCGCCGCCATTTTCTTGACCTCCTCTCTGACAAACTCGCGGCGATCGGAAGATAGGTGTCGTGTCTTCTGCACGACCGGCCTCGCTGCGGGATCGACGGCTAGCTTATGGCAAATGACCGATCGATCGATCCCGGGCATGTCTTCAGGTCCCCACGCAAAAATATCAGCATACTCCCTGAGTATGCCCAGAACCTCCGCTCGGAGCTCGGGGGTGAGGGCCCGGCCAATTTTAATCTTCCTATCCGGGCGGTCCTCGGATAGGGGAACTTCTTCTATCTCTTCGGAAGGTTCGGGTTGCTCCTTCCGTTCTTTGGCCTCCTCTTTGGCTATAGTGTTCACCCGGGAAGAGGGACCGGAATCGCGTCTGTTGACCGCTCGGGTGTAGCACTTCCGGGCGGACTGGACATCGCCACGGACCACACCGACCCCATTTGGGGTGGGGAATTTCATGCAGAGATGGGGCATGGAAATTATCCCACCGATCTTCATGATGGCGGGTCGGCCTAGGATGATGTTGTGGACACAATGGAGGTTGACCACAACGAACTCAAGCTCTGTCTTGATCGACTTCGGGGGGGTGCCGATCTCGACCGGGAGAGTGATTTTGCCTTCGGGGTAAATGAGGGCCCCGGTAAATCCCGACAGTGGTACACCGACCGGAGTCAGCTCCTTCCTGTCAAGGCCAAGCTTTTCGAATACGTCCAAGTATAGGACGTTCACACTGCTACCCGTGTCCACCATAACCCTCTGGACGTCCGTTCCCTTGACGTCGATTGTGACCACGAGCGCCTCCATGCCGTGGTCACTGCTGCTAGGTTGGTCCTCTAAGGTGAAGGTTATGGGCTCCATTTTTTGTCTTTTCCCGGTCTCTCGGGAATCCACGATCGCAACCGGGCAATTCGTCCTCGGCTGGGAAGCGTCTTCTAAGCCACCAAATATGACATGGATGGTGGGCTTGCCGACCGGGCGACTGCTGGTCGGGGGATCAGGGTCCCGTCGGTCTTCATGACGATCGTCCCTTCGATCGTCTCTTCGGTCCTGACCCGACCGATCGGAGCGGTGATGAGATCGCCTGTGATCCCTCCGATCGGTATTCCTCTTGCTTTCTTCTCTCTTCCCTACGCACTTGTCCAATCTTCCCAAATTGAGCAAATCTTCCAATAATTGGCGCAGGTGGGTGCACTCCTCGGTATCATGCCCGGCGCATCGGTGGTAAGCACAGTGCTTACTCTTATCAGGGCCGTCTCGATCGGGATGGGGGAGTTTGATGAGGTTGCAAGATTGAGCATACTGCATGGCCTCCGCTGCAGATCGCTTTAAGGCCGTAAACTCCCCAGGCCTGGTGCGGGATCGGGGACGATCGTGTCCCGATTGATGTTCCGCCCGGCCGGCCGGTTTACGGGACGAAGAACCGACCTCTTGTGAACGTTTCACGGCATTCGCCTCACCAGCATTGGCGTAATCCGTGACCCTTCGGAGGGCCTCCTCATACGTGGTCGGGGGGTGGAGGATAAAATCCTGGTACAGGTACCCCGCCCGAAGGGAAATATGGAGCATGTGGGTGGCGGTCGCATCATCCATGGGTTCGACCTCCCCGACCGCTGCTTTCCACTTGATGAGGAAGTCGGTCAAGCTTTCCCCTTCGAGCTGCTTGGCCTTCTCGAGGTACATGTAAGACTTCCTCACCACTTTGGAAGTAATGAACTTCCGTACAAACTTGATCGCCAGGGTCTCAAATTTGTCGATCGACCCCGGGGGCAAGGTGCGGAACCACTCTGCTGCCCGACCGGTGAGGGTTGAGTAGAAGGCCCTGCACATCACGGCGTCTGAAACGCCCTTCAGCATCATGTTGCTGAAAAAATCGTTCACGTGAGCCTCAGGATCTGTCCGACCGTCGTAGCTCTTCTCTCCCGAGACCTTTAAGTCGAGCGGGTAAGGCTGAGCCATTACCGCTGCTGTGAAAGGCGTCTGGTGGAGGGTCGATCGGTCGGCCGAGGGTGCTGTAGGATATGCACTCCTGAGCTGCGCAACTTCGGCCTGGAGATTGTAGAGCAATCCTCGGGTCTCGTTGAGCTCGGCGTTCTGGGCGGCTTGGGCTGTATCCCGAGCGCGTCGACGTCGATGTGATCTCGACCCGCTGTACCCGGATGAAGCCTCGTGGCTAGCTTCCCGCATTTGTTCGTCCTCTTGCCTGGGGTTCGGGTCCTGGGGTCCCAGACGCTGGCGCATCTCTGGTCGGAGGCGGTCGAAAGCTACCGCTCGGGCAACCTCTTCTGGGTCCTCCGCTTGAACGGCCTGAACTGGTGCCTCCATCGCGTCAGCACCCCCCGACCCCAACCGCGAATGAGCCGAGCGTCGAGCCCGGGAAGTGGACTGACGCTGCGGCTCTACTTGTGCGGTCGGCTGTACTGGAGGGGCGGCGGCTGGAGCTGTATAGGCAGGCGTATATGGTGGATAACCAACCGGGGGAGTGTAGCACATCGGTTGGCCTGGCCAAAACCCGTATGGTGGAGGTGGAACCGGATACGGGTACTGGGCGGGATACATCATCGGCTGCTGCTGGTATGGCAGACCGGGCGGCGGGTATCCCGGCTGGATGTAATTCACCGGCTGCTGGGCGGCCGGGTACGTATTTGACGGATGTGGCGGTGAAAGGTTGAGGTTGAGGTCCATCGTCTGACCCTGCTGTTGGGTAGCGTAGTGGTCAGAGGAGCTCGCTGCATCCGCCTGGTCATCGGCGAAGTTGTTATGTGCCCACGGATACATGCTGGTACGGTGATCGGGTGCTCGTCAAGACGTTGGCTTGTTGCACGGATCCCCACAGACGGCGCCAAAATGATACTGCTAATTTTACGTACGCAATATAAATAACACAAGACCAAGTAAAGCAAGTAATTCTTTATTGATCAAGGTAGAGTTCCTAAGTACAATCTACTTGGTTGCACTGAGTACCGACTGACTGCGGTCGGGAGTCTCTAGTTACAACCTATCGATCGTCCAAAAAGTCCACTACACTGTAGCTACTGTGGGCATTTATAGCCGCTGTGCCGGAGACAAGATCCCAGCTGCTCGGCATGTCTTCCACGTAGCCACCACGTGCCCTCCTCCTGGGTGCCCTGCCTGTCGATGTAAAGAGCCGCCACGTGTCTTTAGTCAGCTCTCTTGCCGAAGGACTACCGCTCGGGGTTGTCACCCCCGCTCGGGCAACTCCCGGTCGGTTCCCGCTCGGGTTCTTCTCAGGGAGCCCGACCTGTTACCTGCAAAGACAAGGAGAAAGAGACAAAGACTCCTCGGTCGTGGTGAAGCTATGTCGGTCGGGATATTCCCTACCAATAGTATATGGCTTTTTGTACATGTAATATTGTGTAAGAATAAAACAATCTTTGGTACCGAAAGATGAAGTATGCTTCTTGGTGAAATGGAGTCTTCTTGTTGTGAGAGTGAGAGAGTTTGGGTGGTGAGACCTTCTTGCTGAAAGGTAGAGTGGTATGAGAGAGTTCTTCCTCTTTGGGAGAGTGATGGAGTCTTCTTCATGCGTCATGTGATGATGGAAGAGTGGTTGCGTGGGAGAGTGATATGGTGGTTGTGGGAGAGTGATATGTCTTCTCTTGTGGTAAAGAATAGTAGGTGGTCTTCTCATCATGTAAGGATGAATGAGAGTGGAGTGGGGAGAGTGATGTGAGTATAGTCCTCTCCATGTGAGGGTGGATGAGATGTCCCCCTTCTTCTTGTCTTCTCCTCCTTTTTATAGCTAGTCAAGGTTCAAGATTATAGTCGTTGGAGCATTTAGTAGGGAATTTATGGGTTGTTTTAATTGGGTAGTAAATAGGAGTTTATGTGGGGGGTTATGGAAATTAGAAATAAGGAGGGTATTTAGTGGGTTTGAATAGGGAAGTAAATGGGGTATTTTGACCGGGCTTAGATGGACCAATCGGGGGTAGGCGGTTCAACTGGGCCCAAATATCGGGTATCCATCAACCGCAAATTATGTTGTGCAACCGTGTGCACCATGTATGGTGCACACGGTTGCAAAAACGACGTCGTTTCGACTAAAAACGCTTGTCCCACTTAAAAAAAAAAAAAACATGTTCGATTCTCGGCAATAGCATTTTTTTGTGCATAATTTGAATTATACCCACAAATTCATACCTATATATCCACAAATTCATACCTATATATCCACAGTGAATGAATAATACAAAATCCAGAATGAATGAACTAAATATCCAGAATGAATGAACTAAATATCCACAATGAATTAACTAAATATTCACAATGAATGAACTAAATATCCACAATGAATGAACTAAATATCCACAATGAATGAACAATATAATGCTGTTGAGGGGAATCGAAACTGAATTTTTTTTTTAAATGGGACACAACCATGTGTACCATACATGGTGCACACGCTTGCACAGCATAACTATCCTCCATCAACCACCATTTATATTATTATTATTATTATTATTATTATTATTATTATTATTATTCAAAACAAAATAATTAAAATATTTAATTATACAATTCTTCTCATTTTCTGAAAAATAAACTAAACAAGAGAGTTTTCTAGAATGCAAGAAAGCACACCCTAAAGTCACTTGAAAAAAAAAACAAAATTATAATTGACAAAAATATTAATATATTGCTGCAAATGCATGCATGAACATAGCTTACAACTTGTAATTTTTAAATGTTTATGCTAATTATAAACATAATTTATTTATTCATTGATATTAATCAACATTTTTATGGTTTCAAACAAAAAGAAAAGGCAAGTTTTTAAAGAGAGTCTTCATGGTTGGAAAACCAATTGATGGGTCCAACATCCGTGCCTGCAGCCGGAGGGACTTCCTCAATTACTTTGTTTTGGCCTTTGGGGTAAAAAATTCCGGTGCGATTGTCCGGGATCCACCACGTTTCCTCCATCTTTTTCGTCGCATTACTATTGCTCTTTGCTTCATCTCCGTTCAATTTCACGGTTTCGTTCATCATCTCCGGCGAACCACTTTTCCTGTGGTAGGCTTTCCTCACTATTGGCCTGTAAATGTGATGGATTTAATTTACCCGGGGTGGCCCGAATTATTAAACCCGGATAAGAATGTGTACGAAATAAATAATATAACGCAGAGATATCGTAAGGTCGCAGGGACCGTGGATCGCAGGGACCGTATATTGTATTAATTATCGCTAATAAGCTATTACAAGACTTAATTAGGACAATAATGCTAGAAGATAGTAATTCAAGAATATGTTGTGTCAGATAATGATCAGGGTCTTTTGTTAGGACAAGGAGGGAGCTTTTTATATCAGCTCAACCCCCAACCGCACCCCTAGAACCGGGGGTGGTTAGATCGGCCCGCTTTGACCGCGTCCCCTCTGGGACCGGATCCAAAGCGGGGTGACTCGGCATGGCCGAGCCGGGCATGTGCCGAGCTCGGGCTAGCCGAGTCCACCATGGACCGGCTCGGCTCGGCAGTAGCCGAGTCCATAGTATATCATGACATGGCCCAAGACTTTGTAGTCTAATTAATATCATTTTGTAACTTTAAAATTTTCCATGTAACTTCTATTCCTTGTATATAATCGACACTGATTGTTTGACTTCCCTTTATCATTTACCGGCTTCCACCCAACTCAACTCATCTGTGACTTGATTTCGATACACTTGTTAAGATCAAATGCTTATCACTTTGCCAAAAGCTATAGCTAGTAGCGAAAGTCCAACTTTATAGACCACCATCACATTTTCGAGACGTTGGATGCTGAACTTGGCCTTTAGCCTATACCGGCCTCTGCCTAACAATTTCTCCTAGACAGCTAGACTAGACTTGACATTTACGGGCCTTCTCCCAACACAATGGCATAAAAATGGTTAAAAGATTATCTTTTTTTTTTCTTTTATCAATAACAAAGATGCTTTTGTTTTTAAGTATATATACTACTACACGTCTCGAATTCAATCTCTATTCTTTTGATTATAAGAAGAAAAAATAGATAGTAAGTAAAATAAAGTAGCAATATAATGCATGATTGCAAATTAAACTTAGAAATGTTTCTTACTTGAAATGGGAAAAATTGATGGAGTGTGCACCTCTGCTGGCTGCAGCAGCCATTTGTTGAATTGGTAATTAAAGCCAAATAGTGAGATGGTGTAATATATATGCAGCCTACAACTTATATCTTGTTGCCTTTTATAGTTATGGAAGATCCAAATATAGTTAGTATTGGATGGATAATTTAGTTTTCCAAGATGAGGGTAAGGATAATATAATGTCACTGTCTGTTTCAAAGCCATAACTTAGCTTGTGTAACAAAGTTGCAGACAAAATGCCCATTCCGATCCCATGCTGCCATCATGGATTTGTGGAGGATAGTTTTGGCCTGGTACTTACATTAACCAAGCTTAAGAGATAGCAGGATTACATATTCTTCTGAGATAGATACCACATTAGATTGTGGTATCTGTTCATATACTTTCTCAACCTACTGAAACACAAAGAACTAATAATACCTCTACTAAGGCTCAAACTCACAATCTTCCAAATGGAAGTCCAACCCGAGTACCATTAGACCACATAGTCCTGGTAGATAGATACCACATTATTTAGTATCTTAACTAATTTTTTTAAACAAAGAAACAGTTTTATTAAGAAATAATTCTCGGAGTTGTAAAACCCCAGAAATCATACATGAGAGCAGCTTAGATAGAATCCGGTACAAAACCAAAGCTAAAGGCAACTAGCGGCGAAGTCCTAGCTAGACATACCAAACTCATCAGCAAGAGCATAATTTAACGCGCGCTGGGCACTTTGCTACACATTTTTGAGGTTTCCTACGTTGTCCTTTTAAACCTATCTTGGACTTTCCCATAGCTTATAGTTTATAGAATTTTCTAGAAGCATTTATATAACACTATTAGTTGTAAATATGTATGAAATATTCTAGAACCTTGTAGACATTAGTGTTGTGTAGAGATTCAGAGAGGGTTTTAGATATTGATTTTTAACCATAGGATCTAGTGGATCTCCACCATCCATTAAGGAGGTAGAATGGGCATAAATATTCCTCATGTGCTCATTTGTAAACAACTTCTAGAATCCAAGTATTCAAGTAATTCAAATATTCAAATTCTTACTTATTTTTTTTTTAAAAAATTTTGTGAGATTCTTCCATAGGGGTGGCAGTGTGGCACGGGTCGGGGTTGGGTTCGACCCACCCCAACTCACCCCAACTCGTGCCAATGGAGATCACTAGAAACAATGTCGGGTGCTCTCTTCCAAAGCTAGAAAACTTTCAAATATCATTCGGGTCGGGTTTGGGTGTACCAAACCCGGTATTATAAACTTTTTAAAAAAATTTAACACCTTTATCAAATTTTGAATGTTAAGCAAAAGAATTCTAGAACTACCTTCAAAAAAAAATTCTAGAACTAAACCAAAAATTATAAATGAAATAAAATAAAAATAAAGTATGTGTTATGAAACATAAGGAAAAAGTGGATGTCCTAATCTTGCTAAGGAACAAGCATGATCTAAGTGAATGTCTTGATCTTGCTCAAAAAGAAGCAAGCCTAGTCTTGCTCAGGAGTAACTAACTAGAAGACTAGCTTTAACATCTATCCATGCTATGCAAATTATATATTTGTTTATTTTTAATCCTGATAGTATATATATCCCCTTCACTCCTTGTATCCACATACACACAGAAGTAATATATGAAAGCTAGCAATTCTCTCTTCTTCCCACTGAGCTAAAATATAGCTACTATTCTATTTCATCTTACTAAAAATAATATTACTATTGTTATTATATTCACAACAGTAGGACAATAATTACATGATTTTACGTATGACAACCCAAAAGGATCAAAAGGTTAATCTAATTAATTACAATCGCAAAAAACACAACTAAATAATAAATCATATTCTAGTTAATTACAATCACCACAAAATAAAAACTAAATAAAGGAGAGAATTGGTGGAAATGCCAATAGTTCAACCAGTAGATTAGTTTGATACTCATTTGAATATTCAAGTAGTGGTCTGTGTTCATTTGTCTTTCCGAGTATGACCTACAACAATATTAGAAGAAAGGAGACACCTCTCGACAATGGTGCCACGATAGCTACTGACTGATGTGGTCAGTTTAAAATTAGGAATCTAAGTTTTAATTTTAAGTGGTCTTGCTTGGGAAGTTAGGAATCTAGGCCTCAATCTTTAAGTGGTCTTGCTCGGATGATCAGTTCAACCTAAATAATTTGGGGCCAATCTCAGGATAATGAAGACTTAACGTGGACCACACTTTAGATCGATCTTCGTATTTAGGTCGGACATATCAAGCTAGTGGATGGTCGAGGTCGAGAATGATTCCTCTGAGTGACTTGACCAAATACCCGTATACGGAACGCAGAGGGAGGTGTACTCGGGAAATATGCCCTATCAAGTTTATTTGGTTCTTTGTTATCTAGTAATCATAATCTATTTCAAACATTAACAAATATAAATATAAATAAATAAATAAATAAATAAATAAATAAATAAATATATATATATATATATATATATATATATATATATATATATATATATATATATATATATATATATATATATATATATATATATATATATAGGCGGGTTCAGGTGCGGCAGTGTCTTACGGTGCGGTTATTTCTTACGGTGCGGCAACACCAATAGTTCACCAAATATGCACCATCAACGTTAGGAAATACACCACACAAAACAGAGTAAACAGAACCCTGCATCACCAAACATACACCATTAGGTGTGAGTAAAAACACCATACACTGTTCGGAAATACACCATTGGGGGTGGTGAGTTATATGGTGTATTTTTTTGAGTCTGTGGTGTATTTTGTGATGTTTTATTACATTTCATTGGGATGTGTTTTTATTACACTGTTGGTGCATATTGTTAACAATGTTGGTGTATTCTGGAATTTGACCGCACCGCCGCACCGTAAGACCCCGCCGCATATGAGCGCTCTTCTATATATATATATATATATATATATATATATATATATATATATATATATATATATATATATATAGGGTTGCATTCACATGCAAACACCTTTATAATACAAACATGCGGACAAAATGGGACCATAGGATTAGAGATTTTGTGTGGCTGAGATTGATCCAAGAATCATGTTGTAATTAGGATCTGAATATTAAAAAGGGGTAAAATTGGTAAATCATGTGAAATATAAATATGGATAATATATTAAAAGAAGATCACGCATTATCTTTGGAGTTTTAAGTAGGGAAGGAATCAACATTGCATCAACAAATCCCTTTCCAGCGAGCGACCTAGGGGACAAAGAATACTGTCAGACCATCCACAGCAAGCGCAGGAGTTAGAAAATACTGCCCAGGACCAACGAAAGAAAAGATGAATACGTCAGAAACAGGTAAGCACTTGTGAAATCGAAAAGATGTATTATAATAACCACATGAATTTGTTTAATTGAAAGCAATTTAAGTGTTTATAAAACACATTAGTGAAGTCAGTTCTGGGAATTGATGGATGGGGGATCAAAAGAAACTGGGTATGCACATGTAGAAAAGAGACTACTCAGAATTGAGTGTGATTACAGTTTTGGGATGGAATAAACGCACAAGAAATAGATTTCTGAAAACTGTGTGTGTCGTGCACACAGTTAGATGGGGGCATGCACACATATACCATAAAGGTGGGGTGCACACATGACGATACCCATAAAAATTCCAACGCAGACCGTTTAGGAGATATTTGCATGTTAAAATATTAGACCGAAAACGAGATATTTAACAGTAAAAGAATGCTGATCATTCGGCATGTTCATTAGAATTATTTAGATGAGATTGAATTGAAGTAGACAACGCCTACATATCTGATCAACTAAAATTGCCAAATGTTTGGAGCAATGTTGAAGTTTGAAATATGATATAATTACTACGTTGTTACACAGCAGGGTGCACATGCAAATACACATGTGTGCACACAGCGAAACGCATTTGGTTGGGGATTTTGCACAAAAATCAGATGAATGCATACATCTACGTGTAAATGTGCACACATGCAGCCTTATGGGCATACAGGGATTGAATGTACAATTGCTGTAGAATGGTAATATAATTATTAGTAATTACTAATTAGTATGGTGTTACCCGGCAGGGTGCACAAACACATACACGTGCGTGCACAAAGCGAAGCGCATTTGGTTGGGGATTGCATGAAAATCAAATGAATGCATACACTTGCGTGTAAATGTTCACACGAGCAGCCTTATATGCATATAGTGATTGAATGTACGATTCCTATAGAATGGTGGTATAATTATTACTAATTCGGTGTTATCCGTATGAGTGCACACGCACATACACATGTGTGCACATAACGTAACGGATTTGGTTGGAAATTGCAAGAACATCAAATGAATGCATACACGTGCGTGTAAATATGCACAATAGCAGCCTTATGGGCATACAAGGATTGAATGTACAATTGCTATAGAATGGTAGTATAATTATTACCAATTGGTACGGTGTTACCCGACAAGGTGACCATGAACATACACAAGTGTGCACTCAGCGTAATGCATTTGTTTTTGAGTTGCACAAATATCAAATGAATGCATACACCTACATGATGATGTCCACACGGATTGCCTTATGCGCATAAATGGACTGAATGTTAGATAGCTATAGAATGGTAGTTTAATTATTAACTAAACTACTTACGCAGCTGCTGAATTGTGATACATGCATATACATTCAACATATAGTAAACAAACTCATTTTATATGTGCACACGGGTGCGCGATGGTACAAACCAAAAAGAAATAGCATAACGAACTAAATATGGCTCCGAAACACCAAATATGTACAATAGGTTCAATGATATAGAAACTGCAAAAAAGTTTACCACCTACGCCAACATAAAGCATAAACCAAGATCAGTATAGTTTTGCCAAAAAAAAAAAAAAATGAGCTTAATAATCCATAATCATGCATGCAACAGTAAAGATCATGTGGGGGAGCTGAAATAAACTGAAACGCCCGAGAGCGGTTCCTACGACTATGCAGATTGTACTCAGAGGTTGCAATTTCCTTCATGTAGTGCAACCTAACTGGTGGAGCTTAGCAGTGTCACCTTTAGTTAGACCACATTTCCATTTGGACACCCCATGTCTTACATATGAACAATAAATAAGAAACAAATTCACTCAGAAATCAGATCTTTATCCAAGATTAGGTCACCATGAATGAATTTCACCCCAAATAAGCTAAACTCAAAGAATGATAATTATAATGCATACACTAGACATGCTAAGTGCACACACCAAAAAATTATAAGAATCCTAACAGAGATACACAAATTAACTAGAATTTATGTCCAAAATGCTATTACTCAAGATAATAGAAAAAAAAAAAAAAAAGACATTGATTTAAATTTCAATCAACAAAAGATGTATATATATTTCCCAACAACAAAAAATGCATGACTAGCAGCTGTTGAATAACCTCACATCATTTGAGATCAAACAAATATGAAAAACAAAAACAAAGACAGACAATCTAAATTAACCCAGGAAAAGGGAAGTAACAAAAACACAAGGCTAGAGCTAGACATAAGTGATGAGAAAACATAGTACTAAAAGATTTAACCTTCAGGTACTAAAATCTACAAAAGTATCATGATGTTAAAGGTTGGTTCCCCACCCACTACCACCAAACACCATGTTTTACAAGTTGACCATCTAACAAAAGCAGACACAGATTAAACTATAAATTTTAATACTCAGTAAGCAGAGATCAGCCATCAGTCCTACCAAGTCTACAAAATTCAAACTAAATAGAAGTATCTGGCATATTTACTACCATTCATCCAATAATCCTAAATTACTATCTAATAGTTGAACATTGATCTAAATTCCAAATTAACCAGAATTATACACCCATTCCAGACATTAAAAAAAATAAAAAAATTAAACACATGAACAACAGATATGGAGAAATTGAACAACAACCGGAAACTATACCCACGATGTGTGAGGCGCAACTCTCGCATTTTATTCTGTTATTTATTTATTTTATTTTTGTTTTTTTTTCTCCCCCTCACATTTTCTCTTTTCTAATCACACCTGCTTCAAAAACTTCACACTATTGAGAATGCTCTAAGAATGATAGAGAAAGATATGTTTTAAGACAAATTGAAAAGAAACAAAATTTTTATTGAACACGTCAAAAGATCTTATATAAAATTAATACGGAACCTGCATGGGCAGCTCAACTAGTCATAGAGATAAAACTTTGAAAGAATGACCAGGGATCGAATCTCACCAACGTAATGACAGTGTAGAAGCTAGTCTCTGGGTTCAACCTTTTGAAAGAATAAAACCGTAGAAGTTTATGTTATTTATAGACATATCAATAAACATCATAAGTTGAATTATTTAAATATAATCAATAAAAGCTGCAATCACCCCACAATTAGTGACTAGTCTATTTGGTGTAGCCCTTAGTGCGTGACTACTAGATGACAACGATAGGCTGACTAGGAGATTGAATTCGTTGAACTCTATATATATCCTTGACTCTTATTCTTATCCATGAATTGCATTATTATAAATGTATTCTCAGCGCCCATGAATGATCAGATCGGGATGAGGTATCCATGGAATTGGAGGATAGCGTGGACAAAGTTGAGTGGAATCGTCAATATAATTGCCCTCTTTCCCACACTTCTGGACATCATCTCATCCCCCACTGCACACATAATAATTTAAAATGAACTTCAAATATATTAAAAACGAACATTTTTCAATAGCACTATGGTCCACAGTATAATTTGTCTAGAATGGGCATTGGAGTCAAAGGCAGATTTGGATTGAATTTACATGCAATTTATCAATTAAAAATTTGTACTTTTTGATCAGTTATATATGCTAGGGGTGCAAATTCAATCTAATTTGACCCACTAATGAGTAATGACAAATTAGATTATAGATCTTAATTTTTTTTAAAAAAATATAATTAAATTACATAATATATTTATCCAACTATTCAAGCATTCTACAAATAAAATGGCAATAATTTCCAAACATCCCATTAAATAAAATAATTCAAACAGTGCAATCTACAAATAAAATGACAATAATTTTCATACATCCCATTAAATAAAATAATTCAAACAGTGCAATATATATATATATATATATATATATATATATATATATATATATATATATATATATATATATATATATATATATATATATATATATAATTATATAGTAGATTTTGAAAAGTCAAATCTATATTTAATCCATTTGTAGCGAATTTTCATGATTGATATATAAATGCAAAATGGATGAGAATGGATTTAATAAAAATTTGAGGAATTTATGAAGAATTTGGGAGAAATGTATATTATTACTTTATTCATTTTGATGAGGATGAAAGTTGTGGAATTATGTGTTATCCATTTAGGACACTACACTAGTGTCTAGTGGTACCAACCATTTGTCTCCTCCACAATTCCCATTGTTCTCTCCCGACTATACTCCATTTCGGCATTACTCAAATATTCGTTTGTCCTCTACCAATCCATAAATCATTTCCGCACTCCTCAATTATTTGTTTTTAGCTTTTTGCCGACCGATATGTGTGAATTTTAAATTTACTGAGTGTTTGGTAAATAGTTGTTAGCTGATAATTAATTATATATAATGACTTTTTCAAAAAGTTAATCAAAAAAGTTGTTTTAAGCAGCTTTTTGAATTTTAGCGTTTTGAAATAATAAGTTGTTACAAAAAGTTAATTAATCAAACGTTCATATTGGCTGTTTAATCAAGTCAAATCGCTAATAGTGGTCAAACAAGTCATGATTAGTTGATAAGGTAACTATGTTATCAAGAGAAATTCTATTTGCACCACCCATTTTGCTATTTACACCCCTATTTAATAGGTGTAATAGCTTTATAGGTGGTGCAAATAAAAAAGTGTTATTTGCACCACCTCATTAAATGTAGTCAAACATTAATCTTTATTTTTTTTTAATAATCAATCTCTTTTATTATTATTATTATTATTATTATTATTATTATTATTATTATTATTATTATTATTATTATTATTATGTTTTAATGCCTAATTATTTTGTGCAATATTTTTTTAAGTTTTTATTTTCAATACATATTTTTTTAAGTTTATATTTTCAATACATCTTTTTTTGTTCAATACATATTTTATTTAAGTTTATATTTTCAATACTTATTTTTGTTTATGTTTTAATTTTAAATAAAGAGAAATAATAATTAATTTTGTTATTCTAATATTTTTTTATAACTCAAATTTGTTGTATACATTATTTTAAATTGATTTAACTATAAATTGAAATATAAAATGATTATTAGTGATATTTGAAATGAATAAATATAAATTGATTTTCTACCTATCTTTTTATACAATAAATACTATAACAATTTTATAAAGATATATGTGGGTTAGAGTTCTAACAATTTTGATGTAGTTAAAATTCTATAAAGATATGTGGGTTAGAGTTCTATTGAGACTTTGAAATATAAACTGATTTTCTACTTATCTTTTTATACTGTAAATACTGTAACAATTTTATAAAGATATGTGGGTTAGAGTTCTAACAATTTTGATGTAGTTAAAATTCTAATCATAAAATAAGTGGAGGTCAAGGCTTCTAATCATAAAATAAGTCTACTGCATGCGTTCCTACACTCTTTCTATTTTGAATTTTGTATTTATGGGTGTCCTTTAGTCTCTGTAAAATAGTTTCCTACAATTGTGTATTCTTTGTAGTATATATTGCTCTATGTACTCAATATTACTCAATAAATTGATTTTTTTACCTATATTTTTATACCGTAAATACAATAAATTGATTAATTTACAACTATATTCACAACAAATTAAATTAATTCAATATATAGATAGACTCACCAGTCACCCAATAAATAAAATCCCAAATTCAGTACTCTTTATACTATAATTTTCTCTCTTGAAATGGAACAAAGAGATTGTTATTTAGTCAATTGAGAAATTATATCTAATTTAAATGAGTCCTAATTACCTAGCAAGCAAGAACAAAGTGGCTTAAAATACAAATAGCTACACCCATAGAAATAAATAACAATTCATTAACAATTCAATTCTACTTATTTTTTTATACTGTAAATACAATAAATTGCATAATTTACAACTATATTCACAACAAATTAAATTAATTTACAACTATATTCACTAAATTGATTAATGCTATAATTTTCTCTCTTGACACGGAACAAAGAGATTGTTATTTAGTCAATTGAGAAATTATATCTAATTTAAATGAGTCATAATTACCTAGCAAGCAAGAACAAACTAGCTTAAAATACAAATAGCAACACCCATAGAAATAAATAACAATTCAAATAACAACTTAAAATACCTCATAATGGTCTTGACTTTGATTTTGATCATTGTAACTAAGTAACTGGCTTTGATTCTGATTATTGTAACTAAAAAAATCTTCTATCCAATCATCCATGGCTTATAGATTGTGTGATACATATACATAACACACACCCCACATATATATAGAGTCATATGAGTCCAATTTGTATTCTCTGCCGCCACCTTACCAGTAATTTCATCTCACAAACATCAATATTGACTAATTGTTTAAAAAATATGTATTGAAATTATAAACTTAAAAATATGTATTGAAATTACAAACTTAAAAAAATGTATTAAAATTAGTAACTTAAAAAAATATGTATTGAACAAAAAATATATATATTGAACAAAAAAAAAAAAAGATGTATTGAAAATAGAAACTTTAAAAAATATTTATTGAAAATAAAAACATAAAAAAAATATTACATAAATAATTAGGCATTAAAACAAACAAAAAAAAACAAAAAAAAAAAAAAAAAAAAAAAAAAAAAAAAGCAAAACAGTGACGGGGTTTATCTTCTTTTTTTTTTTTTTTTTTTTTTTTTTTAATTTAATGTTTCAATTAATTAGGTTTTGAATAAAAATATTATTAATTACACCTCATAAATGAGGTTTAATCAAGGTAGTGCAAATAGCAAAATGAACCCTCATTTGACTATTTACACCACCTATGTAATTATTAAAAATTTTCACCTTTTTACAATTTCAAGATACTTTATACTCACTTTTGGTCAAAGGGTGGTGCAAATAGCAACACCCGTTACCAAATAGGACCAAGGTGTCATCATGAATGCAACAAGTTGCCAAATTTGATATAGCCAAATCACTCAACTTTCAACATTTTAATTGATCTGACAACAGGTTTACAGCATCACTGGAGAATTCATAGTTTCATACTACATTTATAAAAATTCATGTAGATGTTCAAATGGAGCTTGAAATGAACATGAACTTAATCAACTTATACAGTAAACACCATATGTTAGACATGAATAGAGGCTGCCAGTGCCAGTTTGCATCATTAGCCAACATGTTACTTTGTAATCTTGCACTCAAAAGCTTGCTTCCTCTGTGGTCGGTCTTCTCAAGAAATACCGGAGGCTATTTTCAAGAACCTGAAAGGTGTCCAATGGTCACGTGATACATTTCTGTTAGGATCAAGCGCTTACTACTACGCCAAAAGCTATAGCTAGTAGCGATTAGCGAAGACGCAACTTTATTTCCTTATACCAACCGTGACCTGGCTCTGATACCACTTGTTAGATCAAACACTTACCACAGCCAAAAGCTATAGCTAGTAGTGAAGGTGCAACTTTATTTCCTTATACTGCCACACATTTTCGAGAGCCAGGGTACTGGACTTGGCCCTTTACTGGCCTCCGCCCAACAATTTCTCTTTACAAGGGCAGTATCTGTAACACGCAAATGAAAGTTTGCATTCAAAACTAGGGTATTTTACCTGTTGAAGGGGCTTAATGAGAGCTTTGCCCTTGTAGCTGACATGAAATTTCGCCTTAGCGAGCAATCCCTGAGTTTCGAAAGAAAAACAGTTTAACATCTTCGTATATCATTCATAGTACTTCAGACAACATTGTAGTACAGTGTTTAAGGATTTATGGGACGACTGAGCTGTACCTCGGTGTCAAATTCTCCCGATTCAACATCAACATTTATGTCAGCAATGGCCTTTACAAGATCAACTATTAATCCAGGTCTATCCACTGTCTCTACACAGAGTAAGCTGCAAAAAAACGCATATCAAGTTCACGACATCTATGTAGTCACACACGATCTGCAATTGCAGAATCAAGTCGAGGGCGATAGTCAATAAATCAAATTAAAATACGAAGTCACCTCCGTTCAGGACTGTCATTGTAGACATGAACATGGGTCGCTATGTCCACATCAACCTGAACATTTTGTAACACAATCATCAAAAGTTATTACACAATCATATAATGATTATCCGAATAGAAATGCAGACAAAGCTACATGCTCTAATAAAATTAGGAACCTTATGATGTGGTTGAAGAACACCAAAAGCTTCCCCCATAGCTAACTGAGAACTCGACTCCTGACCCAGAAATCGATATATTAAAATGCATTGGATAACAGCCTATCAAGTTTTACTTTTAAAAACTACTATGGAAAATGCTGAACTTATTTCTTACCGGGTGGTACTCAAGCATATTGTTAATAATTGTCAAACGAATTGCCTCGAGCAACTCGGGATCCTCAATTTTCTTACCTGTAGAACTATACCAATACCACACCAACAATATAGTCAGAAATACAAAATGACAAGAAATTCAGAAACTATGCAAATTACAGAGAAAACCGAAATCAATTTACAGTATTGGCTTACGCTTTGGTAATGGCAAACTTGTTGTGCTTCCCGGATGAATCAAGATAAACATTTGCCTTGGCAACGTTCAGCCCAAGATTTTTCAGTGCATTCATCTGAGACATATCTGGCAAATTAAGGTTCATTCTGCGAAAACTATTTAAAGAACAACTGCAGTTTATAAAATTCAATTGAGCCTTTGAATCAGGAGTGATAGAGGACAGACAAACCGTATCAAGAAGTGCCCCAAGGCGATCCCCGAAGGTGACCTCAACTACAGTTGCATCTGGATCTGAATCCAGATCTAGTATCACTTTGGGAGTTGGTATTTCTGCAGTCTCGGAGAAACTCTTGTCCTGTTTCCCCAGTCAAGAGAAATAAGCTAACACCAAGAAAAACCACGACAATCAGCAATTCAAGTTACCTCGACAGTAGCTGATGATGCTTTCGGAACGATTGTACTTGCATTAAATCCTAACCTGTCCAAGGATAAAACTTAGATAGTTAGATCAATCTATGTTCTTAATATAACATTGAACACCAAGATACTAACCAACTAAAACTACTAAACCTTAACACCTATCACTTTAGGAGGTCCAACCATTATGGAGTAAGCAAATGCTCACATTTCCAATTGAATCAATTGATCATAAATTCTACCAGCCCACAAACATAACTCAGGGAGACCATGTTGCAGAGATCTTAACATGAACCAATTTCAACATTTTAGCCATTAGAAAGTGCATCTATCAGCTAAAAGACTTATTTTTATTTGATGGAGAAATCAATAATTTGAAGTTACAACTGAAGAACTATGAACTCATCAGAGACACACATACACATAGCCATTAGAGACAAACACCATAACCGGATATACAGAGCCCAATCAGCTTAATGGAAAAAAAAAAAAAAAAGGTACCAACTTTAATTGCAAGAGCAAACGTCTCCAAAACCCTGAATACAAGTGACATAAGACTATTTAAAAAGTTCCCCAAAGATTTCAAATTTCAAGAAAATAATAGGTGCATAAACAAAACCCACTTCAAAAACACACAGGGAGGCAAGAAATTTTACCTATTAGGAAGAATGCAGATTCTGCGAAATGGATCCATAGCAAAAGAGCAGCTGAAAGCACCATGACTAGAAAATGGTTGCTTCTCAATTACTCTCACGCCACTGCAAAGCCCAGAAAAACGCCCACAAGAAGCCATAACTATAGACATTCCTTAAGGAAAAAGGATAATAATAATAATAATAGTCTGCAAGAACTAGGGGCTTGAAGATATTTATGTCCTTGGTTTTGTTGGTATTAGAGGAAGGAGCTGAGGATATGGGTTTTGTGGGGACTAGAGAAGAACCATCTTGTTTCAAGCCAAGTACAAGTTATGGTGGTTTTGCTTGTTGTAGAACTAGAATCCGCCATTCTTAAGAGGAACCCAGCATTTAAGATCTTGAGTACTGAGGTGTGTTTAATGGTTTTTAGATGATAATTTGGTTGTTGTCGACTATTTACAGAATCTATGGGCCATCCTTATTTTATTAGGAAAACTTCAATCGTCCTACGCTACCTTTTTATTTATTTATTTATTATTTATTTATTATTACTGTTATTATTATTATTTTTTTTTGTTAAAGTAGGAAAGAAAAACACTTTGTAATATGGACTACCGAATAGGAAACGCATTGCTATAAAGTTAAAAATTATTTTTTTCAACTTAAATGTTTTTTTAAAAAAATAAAAATTAATATATAAAATACAGAATTTAAGTCGCTGTGTCATGTTCATTTCCAATATACTAAATGTTTATTTTCTAAATACTGTAGGTTCAATTTTACAATATTACAGTTTCATTTTTCAAAATAATGTAGATTCATTTTTTACAATTGTAATGCAACAACATTATAATTGTGGATCTCAAATAGATTCAGTAATGAAACATTACATGTTCATTTTCACAATATTAATGGTTCATTTTTACAATACTGAATGTACATCCTTACAATAAGGTACAAAATTGCATAGCACAAGATACATATACATGTTTTATATTTACTTTACTTCAAGTACAGAATCAATATTTTTAAGGTACATAATTACATATCATAAGACACAAAAACGCATAACACAAAACACAAATCGCATAGCACAATACACAAAAATACATGTTATATTCACTTTATTTTAGGTATAGAATTCATATGCTAAAGGTATAGAATTGCATAACATGAGACACAGAAACGCATAACACAAGATACATACACATGTTTTACAGTAAAAAAAAAAAACATGTAACGCGAATTGAACAACAAATGGTCGCCGTCAAAATTAAAATTCAAAAATACGTCGTTTAGGACCATTATCCATGATATAATAATAGGGTTGGAATAGTAAAAAATAATGAGTATAAATACTAAAATATCCCTACTCAATAATAATAATAATAATTAAAAATAATAAAAACAAAATTGTCTAACCATGTGATATTTTCTACATAACTTTTATGAAAAACATAATATCACCATTTCATTTAAAAAAAAAAATCCTCAAAACTAAAGAAAACATTTTTATGTAAAAAAAAAAAAAAAAAAATCATGAACCAACCGTAAAAAATTCAATTTTTCTCAAATTTTAAAAAATATTTTCCTTAAAAATGTTTTTTGCATCCAACCAAAAAATAATAATCCAGTGATCCGAAATTAATCATATTAAATATGCAATGTGGTAAAAGGCCCATTCAAGTATTTACATTCGGGCCTAAATACGGAGATGGTTATTGATAACCCGAAACTTTGCAGAGTTGGTGTGTATAGAAGAAGAAAGAGGAGCAGAGATGGCGAAATCCTGCAAAGGTTTAGCTACGGAGCTCGTCAAATGCCTCAGTGAATCCGACTGCGTTAAGGTATTCTTCTATGTTCACTCAATATTTCCGACACTAGTATTTTTCGTTGAATAGTAATACGAATAGTTTGGCTTCACGTGTGTATAGGTTCAGAATCGGCCGTTCAGAGACTGCGCAAAGGAGAAGAGTCCATCGATTTCAAGCGAGTGCGTAGGGTTAAGGGAAACTTATTTCAACTGCAAAAGAGGACAGGTTTGTTATTCCATTTCCCTTTCAAATACCTTAAGCTGAATCACTGTTCTTTTATGAATTCTTATTATTCTATTATTGTTGTTATTATTGGTTTGATAGTTGTCCAAATCCCCTGTAGCATGTTTAATTTGTGTATTTGAATCGTGATGACTAATGAGCATGGTGAATCTACTTGTTCTTCATTTTGGAATACAAAAAGTATGAATGTGAAAGAAATTGTTATGTAGGTAAAGCGGCTTAGCTTCTTTAGCTTATATTACCAGTGTGGAGTGGTGCTGATAGCCAATTTGTTATAATTGCTTTATTATCTGGTTAGTTGACATGTAATTATCAAGTGAGTCTGGACATGTTAAAAATCAGTTTGAACAATATCTATCAGTGTGTTTTTCATGGAAACTTTCTCATTTATTACTACAGAACATGTTGAGTATGCCTCTGCAATCTGCATTCTGCAAATATGAAAGTAGCAGGGTTAAATATGCACTGGGCCTGCCTTCAGTGACCCCATTTTAACTTGTATTTAGTAAACATCCTCTCTTTTTAACTTAGTGCCTTCAAAACACTGATTTATTGAATGGGATAATGGGATATCACTCTTCTCACCAGCTATGCTCAAGTAGGTAAAGGGGATTCAGATCCTATTGTGGTATGTGCTTTAAAACTGTATTTCCTTTTGCAAAATGCCAAAATTTTTGATTATATCTGCATATTTAAATTTAAATTACTAGTGAAAGTTTTAAGCATTCACTTGAAAAGCCAGTAAAACATAGAAAACAAAGTTTTAGTTCAGCATTGGTGAGATATGGTTTCCTGTGGTTATGTGAACTTAATTGCACATAGATCTATAGAAATAGATTTTGTTTTTATTTTGGGGGTATTGACTTTATTTTGGTGTCCAGAGACACAAGCCTGTGGAAGTTCTATTTTATTACTAATACATTACATAGTTTAGATATTAAGAAACTACTAATAGTATTTAGAGAGTAAAGACCACTAAATAGTTATTTAGAAATTACTAAATAGTTATTTAACTTATTACTCTTAGTTTTCGTATTAGTTTAGGTAGTTTAATTATTTGAAAACTACCAAACAATTAATCATTCTTAGTTTAAGAATCTTTGTAATCAACCCTATAAAAGGGAGAGTGTTATTTAGAATAAAGGAAACCAAAAATTCAATCCCAAAAAGGGTCTAAGGGAGTTTTGGGTCTCAAGCAAATCCAGTGTTTTCTTCTTTTTCTTTTCCAACTATTATTCTTGTTCATGACGGGAGCACATAACAGTAACATTGGTTTCGTTGCCGGCGTCATGGGTGTCACTCGGTCTGAGTTTGAAGGCTTGAAGCTCTCAAAGAATCAATGAATGAGTTGAAACTTTTAGAAAAAGGTCACCTTGAAGAATTGGGTGAATATCCCAATGACCTAAAGCTATGTATTACAAAATTCCTCAATAACCAAACACCAAAAATCAATATGCCTACTTCCTTAGGAATTCAAGAAATAGATGACGATGGTATATCACTCAACGTGGATGATTCATCATTCACAATCATTGTTGATCACCCACATGGGGAGATAGCGCTGATGTAGGCCAATGTTCTTGGCAACAAAACCAATGTATGTGTTCCCGTCATGGGCAAGAAAACATAAGGAAAAAGGAAGAAAGAATAATAGTTGGAAAAGGAAAAGAAGACAACACTAGGTTTGCTTGAGTGTTGAGACCCAAAACTCCCTTAGACCCTTTCTGGATTGAATTTCTGCTTCCCTTTATTCTAAATAATACTCCCTCGTATAGGGTTGATTACAAAGATTCCTAAACTAAGAATGATTATTATTTGGTAGTTTCCAAATAATTAAACTACATAAACTAATTTGAGAACTAAGAGTAATAAGTTAAATAATTATTTAGTAATTTCTAAATAACTATTTAGTGGTCTATAAATAACTATTTAGTAGTTTCTTAATTTCTAACCTATGTAATGTAATAGTAATCAAAAAAGATTTCCTCAGCATGTATCACCATCTTTAGTTAGGAATAGTCATTAAATTGCACATTTATTGGGTGTGCTAGTTTGATTTGTATATTTGTTGAGAACATTATGGGCAAAAATATAATAGGGTATTTGTGTTAGACATCATAAACCAAGTTATGCACTTGCTCATCTAACTTGTAAAAAGTGACTGCTCTGTCACTTAAGTGATGAAGTGATCATGGCTCAATTGCTCACTTGTAAAAAGTGACTACTTTGTCACTTAGTGGTGAAGCGAATCAAGCGATCACAATCAATGGTTGTGTGCTTTGCTCCAAGGAAACACAGTTAGTGGGGAAATGGATCAAAGTGATTACTTTGGTCTAAGGAGCAAGAAGAGAACTAGGACCAATCACAGCCATCTATATGGAAAGATTTAACGGATCAGAAGCAATTTTAAAAATGTAGTGGTATTTCTGTAAATAATTTGAACTTTGAAGTGCAAGTGAATTGTGCTAAAAGTGCAACTAACAATTTCATAGAGTGCAACAAAATGTAAGTAAAATGTATTAAAAGTGCAACAATATAATGTACACCAAGTGGGCCCTTTTAAGTGATTTTATTTGCACACTTGCGCCTGTTACTTGTATTTTTAACACATGTTACTTGCACTCAAAGTTCGAGTAGTTTACAAAAATGCCACCGGGTTTTTTTTAATTACACTTGATCCGTTGATCTTTTCAGATGGACAGTTCGGATTAGTTCATAGTTTTCTCCTGTGTGCCCGTTCTCACCTGAGTGCGCCCCTATATATATATATATATATATATATATATATATATATATATCGCTCTGATTTATACTTCCTCTCATTTCATCATCCTTTATTTTCGTCTTTGAGGTGGTTTTTTTCCCTTCCTTGAAGCTTTGTCTGAGGTGAAGAGTTATGGGCCCTGTGGGTTTTGTCTCCAATTTATACTCACTGTGGGCTTTATCAAGTGGACAGAGAGAGTATAGCTCTAAATTGTCTATGCACAATCCACTGCACACTCTCTGTCCACTGCTCGACTAGACATACTGCATAATGTTATAATTATGTAATTAAATTCTAATTCATCAGATCTCATTTGTAAGGAGATAGATGTATATTGATGATTGATGAATAATTGAATACTATGAGTCTATGACAATATGACTGTATTATTATTTCTTTATTAAGTCAATTGTAGTTTTTTTTTTGGTTGTATAATCGTATCTTTATGTAAACTATGCAATTGTAAGCTTGGAAGTATCATATAGATAGTCATAGGAGTTGCATTCTCAACCATATAGATATCATTATAAACCACAAAATTTGATTTGCAAATTTGCATTTCTGTGGGTAAGATTGTTGGAAAGCATCATTTTGCTTTGCACTTTAAGGCAATCTGGAGTTCTTTTGTCTGTTGCGCTTCTCACTTTAAAAAAAGCTTGCTCAAGTATCTTCATATCCTGCTACTAAGGAATCACGTAATGTTGAACAGAGAGATTAGCTAGTACATAATGGTTTGCTGATACTGTTGTCCAACAACTATAGGTTTTAATTGCAAGTAATATAACTTTAAAGCATGCAATGCGCATATGTACTTGTAAAAAGCAAAAGGGGTAATGGGTGTGCCCTTTTATCTGTATATTGATTGACTGACAAGTTTGTATTCTGATAGATGTATTGACATGTATATAAGTTCAGGTAGGACAAGCAAAGTTGGTGCATAACATCCTTAAGATTATGAAACTAAAATTTGTACATCCACATGTCTCTTTCTCAAGTGCTAAATACTTTCACATTGCAATCTTTTCTGATGGTTTGGGGTGGAACACTTAGACTCTATGCACAGATTGCTGCCTCTTTCATACTAGTTGCTTCATATTTCATTAAGTAAGATAGTTTAGTACCTTTTAGGCTTCTATGAATCAGTAACAGACGAACTTGCATGTTTACTATGAAATGATTTCAGGGAAAATATCATGTCAAATTACTATGTGTAGTATCTAACTCCAGTTTCATCTCATAATTAACAAAAAAATGCTCAAATTCTAATTCTTGGCGAGCTTACCAAAATTTTCCTATTCCAGGTTGACATGAGAGCTCGAATCCGTGGAAATAAAGGCTATTGAATCCAGAGATTGAACGAAATATGTAGGCTTTGTTGGTAGGGTGAAATACAAGGGATCTTGATGTGTTGTTCTTCTAGAGTGAATGTAGATATAAAAAACTTTGAAACTTTATGAACCTATTTAAAACATAAATTCTTAGGGCAATCTTGCCGATGGTGTTTAGTGGAATGGTGAAAGTAGCACGATGGTTTTACTTGTTTTATGCTATTTATTGTTTCCAGTATACTCTTTAGCTGGTCTTGCTGTTTGGTGCATAACTGTGACAAGAGGGAAAGAGAAAGCCCAACAGTCTATTTGCAAGCAATGCCTACAAGTGTAAAGATTTCAACAAACCAAAATGTGAGCGATGATTGCCATATTGAGATAGGAATTAAAACCAAACAAATTGATAAAGTCATATAAGATTAGGGTGACAAATGGACAGGCCATGGCTTATGGTTTGTGATGTCTTTATAATTTGATTTTACTCTTGCATTGTATTATAATTTGTTTTCTTTCACCAAATATTTGATTCTTATTCTGATTCTGATTCCATGTGCAAACCAAACACACCAGTAGTATTTTTATTTGAGTTTGAGTTGTTTTAGTTTGAAATATATTGGATTTGATGGTTTAGTTTGTTCAACTCAAAATTTCACCTGTTATAGTAATATATTAATGGAAATTAGTATTACAAGATTGCTAATTTTAATGATGTGTGACTGTGTGTTGGGAAAATATATATAGCTTGCTCAATATGATCCTTTCCAGACTCTGATGCTAGGGGAATTGAAAAGGGTTTGGTCCTTTTATTTCTTTGATTGAGATAGTAATATATTAATGGAAAATAGTATTACAAGATTGCTAATTTTAATAAAGTATCACAAATTGCACAATCAAGTGATCAACTAATCAATGGACAAGTGACATGCAATCTGTAACTTCTCAACAGATTCAGTATCACAGTCCATAGAAATGATACAATCATAGAATCACAACAAAGTATCACGAATTACACAATCAAGGGGCAAGTAACATGCAATCTGGAATTTCTCAACAGATTTGCAGTATCACAGTCCATAAAAATCAATCAAATCATACAATACTACACACCCCTATAACAAAGTATCACAAATTGAAGAATCAAGGGACAAGTGACATCCAATCTGGAACTTCTCAACAGATTTGCAGTGTCACAGTCCATAGAAATCAGAATCATAGAATCATAAGTCACAACAACAACATATCACAATATTAGGGTTTAGAGATTACTTCGTTTCTCCAAATTAAACCCCCGAGAACAAAGGGTTTCGATTCCTAGCCAGCAATATGCAATCCACCGGTCAGGTCAGGTCACCGTCTATGCGTCTCACTCTCACAAGTCACAGCACCGGTCACCGGATTCAGGGGCTACCAGAATATGGCTTCCACCGACTGACCTAAGAGACGAAGACTAATAGCTTCCACCAGAGAGAACTGAGAGTGAGAGAGTGTTTACTACTTAGAGTCTCACACTAACAGTAGAGAGTAGAGAGATCAGTGAAGAGAGAACTGAGAATACTCTGGAAGAGAGAAGTCAGAGAATGAGAGAGTTCTCTGGAAGGGGTGACTGTGCAAATGAACGAAAGATCTAGGGTTTCAACCCTTCATCGCATTATATATAGTAATCCCACACGGCGTCGTATACTTAAGGCCCTTACCAACCCTTACCCTAGCTCGGATATTCGGACGGGTTCGGATGGCAAACATAAGTCCCCACCCGAATTCCATTAACCGCCTTATATAAAGGCAACGAATCAGATAGTCGTGTTCGGATACGGATTTCGTCCAACAATATCAGTTCGGGTGCGGGTCGGTCGGGTTAGTCGGATAATTCAGATACTGCACACCCCTAATGGAGCTTGAAGGAGGAGGGCTGCCTCCTCCGTTCATAGTTACCGTGGAAACAACCTTGCTTCCTTCTTTGATGAAGCTACAGGAGGCAACCACCTTTTTTTTTTTTTAATAATTAATTTAATATTTATTTTATTAATATATTATATTTGTCAAATAAATTTAAAATAAAATTATTTTATTTTTTAGGAACATGTCATCGAAAAATGTTACTGGAAACCTGTTGTCTAATTGTAAAGAATGTCAATTGCGAGTTTTAGTAACATTTAATAGTTTTTTTTTTTTTAAATACAAACATTTAATAGTTTAATTGCACAATTTTTCGTTTGATGATCTAATTGCACAAATAGTAAAAATTTGATAGCCTATTTGACACTTTTTCCATTGTTATATTGTGATATATACTCCAAAGTAGGTGTTTCAATGTAAAGTTTACCAAATTGGGGTTTGGTTTATCAATTCTTATCAAACATTGTGTTCTCGCCTGAGGCCTCATATAAAATTGGCTACTTAAATAGGGCAACGCCCCGTCGGTTTCACAAATTTCACTTCAATTCTCATGGCGCAACCGGCGACCGCCGCAGCCGGCGTTACTTCTCCTCAGCCAAAGATGGAGTCAGAAGCCGAGAAATCACAATTGCCACCGCTAACCGCCGAATTCGAAGGCTCTGTATCCAATCCTCCGCCACCACCGCTCACGGAAACAACTCTACAATCACAGTCAGAGCAACCTCCTTCGTGCCCCGCTGACACATTCGCCGGTCTCCGTGGACTCTCCACGGCGCTCTCCGCCTTCCAGCGCTGCTATGACGAGCTACAGGGCCATATGAATTATATTAAGACAGCCATCGACTCCATAGTGCAACAGGGACCAGCCATTGCCACACCTAAACAAGACGAATTGCCGATTGCTCCGGCGAATCAAGCTTCTTATTCGGCTCCCATTGAGGAAAATCAACCGAAACATACTGGCTCGGAACTCGAACACCTCTGCCGAACGATGAACAGCCGTGGGCTCCGGAAGTACATGGTTTCGCAGCTCTCTGAAATCAGTAAACTGCGAGAGGAAGTTCCTAAGGCATTGAAACTTGCCCCCAATCCAGGGAGGCTCGCGCTAGACTGTTCCGGAAGGTTTTTTCTTCAGGGCAGTAAGGCTTTTGCTGATAAGAAATCTCCCATGATCCCGGCAAGGGAGGCATCTGTATTGATTCTTGAATGCTTTTTGTTGATGGAAATTGATCAAGGGATTGGGATTGAGAATGCTGTGAAGGAAGAAGCAGAGCAGGCAGCTGTGGCATGGAGAAAGAGGCTGATCACTGAAGGAGGCTTGGGGAAAGCTAGCAAAATGGATTCTCGCGGTTTGCTATTGCTTATTGGGTGCTTTGGGATTCCGGCATTGTTTAGGTATGAGGATTTTAGGGATTTGTTACGAACAAGTAATGCCAAGGAGATTAAAACTGCTCTTAGGAAATCAAGTCTCCTCATGACAAAGATTCCTGGTACACTTTCATCCTTGACTTTTGTTGCCAGCAAAGTTTTGTTTATCTTCCTTTCTGATGTCTTTTATTGTTTTTTATTTCCAAGTTTATGTTTTTCTGTGGTTTTTGAATATGATTTGTATAAATTTATGTGCTTTAACGGTTTAACTAGTATTAGTCTCAAAGTGATAGTTCAAAATTTTATATTTTTTAGATTGGCGAGCTAGTTATGCCAGAATTGAGATATTGTGGAGAATTGTTATAGGATCCAATGACAAGGACAACAAAGTAGAAACTTGGTTTTAAACTCGTAATGGGTATGGATAATGGATAATAAAGATAGATATCAATGTAGAGGATATCAGATAAAAAATTTGATCTTGTGAACAGTCATCTGCTATTTGATGCTGATCTTTAACTAGCAAATTGCTGTCTCATAATTATATGCGAGATTTAAAAGGGATTCAGAAAAAACAAAAGAAAAGCTAAAGGTTCAACTTCACAAGATTGAAAGAGAGAAATACCAGTGTCTTCAAAATATATTATCAAGCCTCATTCTGCACCCCCCCCCCCCCCCCCCCCCCCCAGTACAAGCTATTTATTTACTAATAATTACACAATTATCGAAGGAACATAATTTGAGTCTTGGGAAGTGAATACATAAGATAAAAACTAGAGAGTACTACTTCCAAGAAAGAATTTCCTTCTCTAACTCCCAACATACTAAGAATCTGAAAACGTGTTATGACTTGGTTGAAAGCTACATGAGTCTTGTTGCTAACCAACCAGGCATGAATTGTTGTTTTCTAGATAAAGTTATGATGAAAATTGAAAACACTGATCATATCAGGCTAGATATTTCTCTATCCTACTTCTGTATGTAGCCAATTTGTTTCCAAGCAAGGGTTTAAAAATGTGCTAGAGTACTACACAGTGGGGTTGGTGAATCATGATATTTAAGGCTGTCATTCCTGTCAAAGCAGTCTAACTGCTTGAAAGCTGTTGTACTTTCTCTGATGACATTGAAATACATATATCATGTGAAAGCTAATAATTATTCCTTGTGGATACAAATAGCACTAAATTACTTTGCCACTGAATGCCTCAACCATGATACACCATGCAACTTACAAATGTATCTGGATTTGTGCTTCAGTGGAAACCGTGTCAACGAACTAAATGCTACTGTGTGTGTTCTACATCTCTGTATGAGAATTGGATATAATGCTGTTATAGATTTGTCCAAAGGATGCTATCAGTGGATAAAAATGTGCTTAGTTGCATAAATTCATATAAAGTATTCCCCTGCCATGCTTGTCTGTTTTGGGAGTAAAAGGAAGCTTCATTTGATGCGCAAACTGTAGATTTTGCTGATCCTGATTCTCCTGAAGTGACCTATGTTATATTCTAACATGGGATTTTGGGAATTGGGATTTATCTTAGAACTATGCTGTACTCACACTTGTATTGTATGGATGAATGATCAATTTGGTTGAAAATTATCAATCTGAATCATTCCTCTCTTTTTATTTATTTATTTTTTAAGTCAATGTTACAATTTTCTTAAATATAGCATTTCCCTAGAGTTTGACAAAGCATGTTTATGGTCTTGTTTGAGGATAACCTGATTTAGGCATTTAGCAAATTGATGGCTTTAGTTGTTTGTAAAAAAAATATTTGGTTTTTGGTACAATTAGCTGTTAGTTATTATAGTTTATAAGTTATAAAGACATGGGTATATCTTATGCAAGTATGCTTTTCAATAATTGTTTAGGTTTGCAAATACTTATTTTATAAAAATTTATGCACACACACACTCACACACCCATGTATGTATCTATATGCTGTGTAGAAAACATTAGGGGTAGGCTTATATTTAATTATTTACACTCCAAAAAGCTTTTCCAAAATGCAATTTTGTGTCCTTACTGGAAAACTTTTTGTGTAGAACTTTTTATCTTTTCCTTTGTGGTCTTATTGAGATATTTATCTCGTGAGTTCGTCATGCTAATACTGACTTTTTGCCCATCACTATGTTTCTATTTAAATTGTTTTTCTTTATAAAATAAGTTTGCCTCTACAAATAAATTTTCAGAATCTTTGATACTTGAAAGGAGATTGAAAAAAGAAATTCATACTCTTACTTTTGTGGGAAAAGAAAGTTGTAACTTTTAAGAGTCTTGTTCTGTAACTTTGTTACTGTTGTTTTATGTTGTGATATATGCCTCTGTTCCTTTTCTTTAGTGTAATAATAGGTCACATTAAATATGAATTCAGTAAAAGCCCTCTTTTTGAACAAGTAGGTTAGTGTGAATTGATAAGTTGATTCTCACATTCAGATGAATAATGGAATCAGTGATAGTATAATTGTGGCCATGCAATCACCATTGGCATGGGATGGAAATAGGTAGATATTTTTTTATATGTTTAATTAGTTTTTTAATAATTAAATGTGGCTGGTCAGATACTAATGTGGACAGGTCATAAGCTGACATGGATGGATCAAACAGACACCAAACATTCCATCCAAATCTGGGATAATTGTTTGATGTTTAAAACACATTAGTAAAATACTGAAAAGAGAAAGAATAGAGGCCAGATCCATAACATTTTACAAAACACAGACAGAGTCCAAATTGATGATTCAGCTAGTACTGAATCATTACTTTCTTGGTTCATCTATTTATATTGCTCTCTTGGTTCTTTTTAGTGTCGGCAGTGGTCTTAGGGGTTTAAGGGTTTCTTTCATGTCCCCTTCCAAACCTGGTTCCTTTGCTCATTTTTTTAAAATCCCCTTTTGACCCTATTCCTTCTACTCCTCCATCTCTTGCTCTTCTGGGTGGGGGTTGTGTGACGATGCATGTTTTCTTGGAGACATTATTACTACTGGGAATTGGCTCCTCTTTTGTGGATACTTATTCGTATATGATATATGAAATTTGAAGTTGCAGGTGATGCACGTGAAATTCCATTTTGTAATTGTTTTTATATTATTTTGGATTTGGATTTTGGTGCTAACCAATTCTTGATTATGTTTGGTACACTTGGACAACATTGACTTTCTCCCCTTCACCTTGCCAACAAAAATAAGCCGGATGGTTTTTCCTTTTTATGTCTTCAAACAGTTATATCCAGGTGGTACGATTAACTATTTTTGTTTGTATACTTTTTTACAGAAGTAATTGACTGGATGGTGAAGAGTAAGATGGAAGTTGATGCTGTTGACATTGCCTACACTTGTGGAATTGAGGATCAGATCAATCCTCAGAAACTTTTGATATCATTTTTACGAGAATCTAAAGAATCTTCTAACAAGAGAAAAAAGGCAGCACTGGGTTCCCCAGCTGCGGTGGTGAGTAGCTTATCTTCTGTTCATTATAAAATTAAGCTTGTTATAGGCATTCTCCTTTTATTTTCAAGTTAATCGAGCTGTTCAATAATGCTGTGCAGAATGAATCAAACAAGAAACGATTGTCTGGTCTGAAATCAGTAGTCAAGTGTTTGGAAAGTCACAACGTTGACCCTGCGAAGCTTCTTCCTGGATGGCAAATCAGCGAGATGATTACCAGCTTGGAGAAAGAAATTGCCGAGTTAAATAAGAAAACAGCAGAGACAGCAATCCAAAAGAGAAAAGTCAATGAAACCGAGTCATTTAAGAAATTCAAAAACCATGAAGTAAAACGTTCACGCTTAGATGGAGTTCCAAACCACTTGCATAGCTATTATGCTCCCCCGTCTTTGTATGCACCTGGCCCAGGATCTTTAGCCGAGAGTATGGTCGGCTCGGTAGCCGGGACTGCAGGAGCCGTGCTCACCGGGGGACCAGGTGCTGGTGTATCAGCAGGCGCACACACTGTATTACACACAGGCCCTTATGCCGGGGTTCATGGAGGGATGGTACTCGATCATGCTGATATAATCAGCCACAACAGACCCGATCCCGCTGATATACTCGGTCACAACAGTCATATATACCGGTTGCACGGTGATACAGCCATGTACGACAGAATCGGGTCTCAGATCCACGCATACGTGCCGTCATCCTCCTTGGAAAGTTCCATAGCGTTTCGAACTGCTGCAGCTGCAGCGGCAGCAGTTGGCGGCCCAGGTAGGACCGCCGCTTCTGATCCCTATCAGCAGCACCCTGATGGCGTGGAAACTGAAGTGTACCAACGCGCAGCTGGGGGTGTTCCTGCTCATCATACATCATACATGCTCTGACTTGTTATGTTTTAGACCGGAGAAGTATTTATTCTCTTCTTTTATAACTGATGTAGCATATCCATTGTAGCAGGTCAGGTGCTTAGTGTTTTTTGGAAGTTACCATAAGATTCAAGTTACATTTTATTGCAGATCATCACAATTGAAAATTGAAATATTGAGCACAATTTCCTCTGAGTTTTATTATTCTGATTCTGAATTTCTGGTGATGCCTCCAGAAATGGAACCAGCAATCTTTTGATAGGGTCATGTATTTTCCTAAATTCCAAGAACCTTGAATCTAGGCAAATTTTTACGTAGATTAAAGAGTTAATTCTAGCAATGGTCCTCTGACTATGTTGATTTTTCACAATTGGTTTTCGACTTTTAATTTGGACAATCTTTCGAAATCTTTCCAATGTTGATCCTTCCGTCAAATGAAGGTTAAGTAGACGTCAAATGGAGGGACAAAACAGTCCTTTAACATGCTAAGTGTATAATTCTCCTCTGTATAGCCAAATAAATCAAAATACCACCGCCCCAATGTCGGCAACCATGTGGGCGGTTTCTCCGGCACCGAAAAACAAAATTCAACTAGAATGCATTCAATCTGGTGGAGCTGGTATTGAAGTAGTAGTTTTTATGGTTTAACATAGATGAAGGCTTGAAGAAGGCACTTTGCAACTTGTACTTGTTCTAGTGTGCTTGATATAATCACCTTTCCACTGTTTTCTCCAGGATGTGGAACTTGCATTGTGATCTGGGCGCCTGAGCTCTAAGAAGTATAATTGGGGGAAAAAGGTGAGGAAACGGTAAAAACCAACTAATAGTACTAATAATAGAATAGTAGTAGAAAGCTAAAAGACTAGCGAGAAGGTAAATTGGGCTTTTACCTCTTTCAATATGGTGAGACTGGAACCTTCGAGGCCATATACAGGATGCATCTTTGTTCTGGAACCACAATCTCCACAGTTTTATTTGTTGCTCCTTTCACATCCATGTTGTCATTCATCCTCTGAGGAAGAAACCCCTCTAAAAAGTGAGGTCACTGTGGAACTCAACTTAAAAGGAATGGAAATACTGACCTACAAAGTGACCAAGAGATGTCTTTTTACCTGTTTGTTGGACAACAGTTTATGAGGATCACTGAGGTTGGGCACAACAGTTTATGAGGACCATCGAGCTTGGGCACAAAGCGGCAGAACATTCTAGATGTTGCCGTTCACCTCTGGCGGCAGCGACGGACAACACTGTCGGTGACGCCCCATCACAGACCCAGATGTGGCCGTTCTCCAACAACAATTCAAACCAAACTCTCCAGTCCCACTTACAGTTCACGTCGCGCTTCAATTTCCCGGCGAACCTCGATTTCCACAGCGATAGAGGCCCTCTTCCTCGCACCATCTCGGCCTACGAATGTCGAACGACAACCTAGACTGAATATGAATCCAGACGAACAACAACAAATCCGAACCAGATTCGGGTGAACCAGCTTGCCAATAACCCGGATCTGTTTGGTTCTCGTATTCCTGGAACCGATGCAGGCCGCTCGCGCTCTCTCCGATGCGGTGGACGGCCAAGGCGGTGCCGTCGTCCAACACCTCTCTGACTCGTCACTGTCGTCGCTTTGAGTTGTACATACCTTTCCGGCGTCTTACCACTCGCTCTGAGTTGTACATACCTAACGCCGGTGAGCCACTCGACGGTGAAAGCGTCGAGAGTGGCCACCAGCCATGGATCAGCTCACACTCTCTGAACCTCTGTAGCCCGAAGACTTAATTGTACGGCTGGAACGGCGCCTTGGTCGAAGAACGAAGCAATGGAAGGGCTACTAAAGTTGAAAAGACTATTTTGCCCCTTAATTTAACATCTACTTAACCTTCAGTTGATGGAAGGACTAAAATTAGAAATATTTTGAAAATCAAGTGTCTAAATTGTCCAAATTAAAAAGTCAAGGATCAATTATAAAAAATTAACATAGTCAGAGGACCATTATTGAAATTAACTCTAGATTAAATGGCGACTCACCAGAATTTCGCTTATTTTGATCTTTTACATATATTAAATGGTGACTCGTCATGATTCCATTACTTATTTTCGTAGATTTTGTCAACGTTGTTTGATTTAAATTTGCCAAAAATAATGAATTCTTTCATTTGTAACTTTTCTCTATAATAATTAAATTTAAAAAAAAAAAACCAAGAACCTTGTAGTCTAATGGTACAATGTACGTTGCTCTCCTATGTGGGAGGTGATAGGTTTGAGCCTTAGTGGAGGCCTATAATTGGGTATCCCTTTCAATTTCTCCATTAAACTAGCTGTTAGCACTTGTGAATGATAGGGGTGGACGTTTCGGACTTTGGTTCGGTTTTTCAGTTTCGATTTCGATTTTAAAAAAATTAAACCATTCGTTTAACATTAGAGTTTAGTTTTGGTTTCGGTTCAGTTTGAAACTGTAAGTGTACATATTTTGTACACACTAAACCTATATTGGCTAATTTATTTTTATAAATAATAGACTTAGGATTAGCCAAAAACTCTTGGACCATTGTTATTTATCATAAGAGTCTTTTTAATTGGGTGGCTCACAATTAATGTCTATGAAGAGGAAGTCAGTGATTAAAGTATGGTTCAAGCTAATTATGAGGATCTGATTTAAATGAATGGCAGAGAATGATTCAAGCATGGAATGAAGCTATTCACGTGGCTGTTTAATGGAAGAGTTATTGCTATAAATAGGAAGGTTACTAGTTGTGGAAAATTGTCATTTTCAACAGTTACTATTTTGAGAATTGATCACTGCTTGCATGTTGAGAATTAATTATTATATTATTATTCTGCTGAGCTACTGACTGCGCCTGACTCAGTTGAAGTATTGTTCGAAGGTTATCAAGGCATGCACGTCAAGGTCCAGGTTGGATGTTGGGAAGGTTGTTTGTAGTATGGCAGTTAAGACTGTGAGAGTCTAATGTACTGTTCTATTGTAAAACTCCTTGGTGAACATCAATAGTGGATTAGGCTGACGTGGGTTGCCCCGCAGACGTAGGAGAAGCGCTCCGAACTGCGTAACAAATCTTTGTGTACTTGATTTACTTACTGCTTTTATTTTCTGTTATTTACTATCATTAAATAATAAAAATTAATCGATCAAAATCTAATATAAGTTTAAAAATCAAGTAGAAGTTCAGGTTCAGCTAGTTTAAGGTTCACGGCATAATTTCAATTGGTATCAGAGCCTGGAGGCTTAAGTTACTAGTCTTTCGATCTGGCTTTTACGTGTGCCTTATTTTTTAGTGTTCTGCGGTTTTTAATACTATTCTTCTTGTTATTACTTTGTTCAATCTCACTTGTTGCTAAGTGTTTCAAAATGGAAAGGTTCAGGCCACTTCCCCAGCTTACAGGTAACAACTACGCATACTGGAAAGCTCGAACAAGAACTCACCTTAAAGCTCAAGGAGATCAGATTTGGCGGGCGGTACTGACTGGTTGGACACCACCTACAAAACCTGGAGAAAAAGACGGTGATCCACCAGTGATAAAACCTGAAACCGAGAGAACTCAAGCTGAAATTACTACTGCTGGATATAACGATAAGGCTCTTGACACAATCTATTCCTTAATGCATGAAAATCAATTTTCGTTGGTTACAGGTATTGATTGTGCAAAAACTGCGTGGGAAATACTCGAAACCACCTATGAAGGTACGAGTTCAGTCAAACAGTCAAAGCTTCAGCTGGTAAAGACTGAATTTGAAGAACTACGTATGAACGATGACGAAGATATTGCGAGTTTTCACGAACGCATACAAGAGTTTGCTAATCGAGCAACAATTCTTGGAAAACCTTTCTCCCAACAAAAACTTGTCAAAAAAATCCTAAGATCTTTACCTCCGAGATTCAAGAACATGATGGCTGGGAGAACAAATCAGTGGCTCAACTAATGAGCAATCTTCGAACCTACGAAATGGAAATTCTTACTGATCACACCAAAAAACAAAAGACAGTTGCATTTGTCGCTGAAGAACATGATGATACCGCTAACCCAGACGAATCAGGTGATGATCCAGTTACATTTTTAACTAAACAATTTTCTAATTTTTTGAAACAGATATCTCAGAAGAATTCACAAAACAAAAAATTTCAAAAGGAGCAAGCTCAAACATGTCGAAAACCGATACAAAAACTAGCATGTCAAACTCAAAATCTGCTGCCTCACGTCCAGCCCGCTCCAGGGAAAAATCAAACAACAAAGGAATAAAATGTTACGAGTGTGAGGGCTTTGGTCATGTTCAAGTTGAATGTCCAACTTATCTTAGGCGAAAGAAGTCCATGACAGCCACAACTTGGAGTGATGACGAACCTGAATCAGAAGCTGCTGGCTCTGGCGCAGAAGAAATGTTCGGTAATTTTGTAGCTTTTACTACTAGAGTTGCGACATGTTCAGGACCTGGAGATGCATCTGACACGGATGGTGGTGAATACAACTCGGCGGAAGACCATGAAATACCAGATTTATCTTATGAAGTAGAGTTTAACAAGTTGTATCCCAAGTGAGAAGCATTACTTAAAGCAAATCGTATAGTGTCTAGTGAAGTTAGAGTATTGCAAAATGCTGTAAACGTGTTCAAAGGTCAAGTAGCAGATAGGGACGCATTAATTAAAGAATACACTGACCGAGAAGACAACCTGAAACAGGAAGTCAAGGAACTGAAGCTGGAACTGAGTACTTACAAAAAGAAAATCCAAATGACGGATACCACTTCAACTCTTGATGAAATTCTTGGTTCTGGACGGCAATCATGTGCAAGGTTTGGTATTGGCTTTACTGGAGGAACCAACAAAGACAAAACTACTTTTGTCAAGACATCTGATCCACGTCCAGAAGATACTCCTGAGTCAAGCACAGCTAAACAATATCGTGAATCAGCGCCGGCCACTAGCTCAGCATGGCGAACACGAGGTACAGTACATAACAAGTTTAACTATAAGGTATATAATCCAGTGTGTCACTATTGCAGGTTACGAGGACACATCAGACCTGAGTGTTATTACTTCTACAAAGAACAAAGGGCCGAAAAACATAGCCATAAGTACATTACTCCATTTATCAAACAAGTATGGGTAAAGAAATCCGATTATATCATTTTTGTATCATTTCACACTAAAAATGCAGGTAGGGATGAAAAATGGTACTTCGACAGCGGTTGCTCACGTCATATGACTGGAAATGCAAAATTTCTAAGTGACATAAACACAAGCAACGGTGAAGTAACTTTTGGTGATGGAGTCAAAGGACAAGTAACCGGAGTAGGTACTCTAAATGTTGCAGGTCTACCGAAGTTGAAAAAGGTGCTACTGGTAAACGGACTCCATGCCAACCTCATAAGCATTAGCCAACTTTGCGATCAAAACTGGAATGTTAGCTTCACCAATGACAACTGCAGTGTTATGGATAATGAAAAACAGTGTGTTATTGAAGGTAAGCGATCAACAGACAACTGCTATATTCTAACAAATGATATCTTCTGTTGCAGGTCCAGCATAAATGAGTCTGAGTTGTGGCATAAAAAATTAGGGCGTCAGCAATCCAGCTAATTAAATTTCTTTTTGCCCGTGTAATAAAATTTCAGGTACACTAATTCACAAATAAATATTACTTAGTGTTACAAATTTTTTTTTTTCTCTCGTGTGCAGATTAAGCCTTAAGGCTAAACAGGCATAAAAACTATCTTGAATTCACGTTTTAAAAGCCAAGTGTTCAGGTCTTATTAGTTTCTTATCTATCCACCTTATCTTTATCTTGAATTCCCTAAAGATGATGTTTGTTTTGATATTATTGTGCATATATCCTTTTGATCATGAATTATCCATTCTAGTTTATATATATATATATATATATATATATATATATATATATATATATATATATATATATATATACGTGTATCTCTGGATTCATTAAATCATCAGGTACTTTTAATCTTTCAGATTCTTTCTCTTTACTTGTTCATTTATTTTAAAGTGTTCGTTTAATTTGCTTGGGTTATTCTTTATGTTTTGTTATTGGCTGTTTCTGTGTGTTCACTAAATGTCATATCTACGTTGTGTTGGTTGTTTTTGTTAATTCTTTGATTATGCCTTTTTGTTGGTGTTTTTGTGTTAAAATATGTTTGCTTGAATGATAAATTTGGTGCAATTTGATTAATGTGTTTATTTCTCTGTGTTATTTGTTTGGTCCGGTCATGACCGTGTGTGTTTTTGTTTGGTTGTGTGTTTTTCATGCTATCTGTTGTGATTCTGTGTCTGAATCATCTTATTGTCTTGTTTGACCAAAATTGAAAATTTCTTGAATTTTTGTGCTTCTTTGTTATTTGCTAAGTCATTTTCAAGATTGCATATACCTTGTTCTGTGTTTCTCTTTTCTATTTTCACTTGTGCAGGTTCATGTGGCAAAAGATTTCGTAAAAAGCAAAAAGGAACTATTATAGAGCTATTCCCTCTATTTCATCATCAAGCAAAAGTTATCTGGTATTAGTTATTGGATTATCTTTATATGGTTTCTCTTATTGGCTTTAGTGGATATTATTGGATATCGGATTATCTTTTTGGTTGAAAATCTTCAGATTATTAGATTATCCAAGTTAACATATTATTTGGGTTATCATATCCTTTGGATTATCATGTTATTCAGACTTTCGTGTTATTGGTGGTGTGATAGGTTTTTATAAAGAATATCTGAATGGTTTTTCTACTATTGCGAACATGGAATGAATATGACAACACTATCTTCTTGGTGTATGATAATTACTATTGATCAATATGGATGAATGTTGGATAAGTTTCTTGCTATTTTACGAGAAAGAAGGTCGGGCACCCCGTCAACTCACTAGTCTAATCCACTGATTTGATGTTCACCAATCTTTTTTGTCACTTATTTGGCAAAAAAAGGGGAGTAATAGAAAGGAGTTTTTGAAGAAAGGGGGAGTTTTATGAGAAAGGGGAGTTTTATTTGGTTAACTTTTTTGGAATATGAAATAAGGGAAGATACAAGAAAGGGGGAGTAGTAGGAAAGCATGATGACTGCGACATATGGAATTTTTTTTAGTATGGCTTGTCTAATACTCTATTATGCTACACTTCTTTTGGTAATCTCTGACTTATATATCTCTTCAGTTTATGGCTATTATTATCAGTTATTGGTTATTATTATCTAAACAGAAAATCTATTGTTATTGGATGATCAGCTTTTATTTAGCTAATCTTTCTATTGGTGATCAACTATTCTATCTGAATATTGAAGTTTTTGGGGTTCATATACAGCACACATATTCTCTGAAAATTAATACTATGAGTTCATGGAACATGGTCTACAAGAGTTTTTTGGTAATAATTTTTTCTTACCTTAGGTTATTGTATGGCACATATACTAAGGGCTTTTTAATAAAATTATTGTATCTTTCTTGTTTGCCCAAAGTATAAGATGCTATAGTTTTTGCCAAATAAATTGCCAAAGGGGGTGATAACGGTTTGATTTCGGTTCGGTTTAAGATCCTCAAATTTCAACATTTCCTAATTTTGTGAACATACTACCAAACAATACATATTCACATAATCACATAATCACATAATCCATATCCAAAATCTAAACATTATATAACAAAATAGCAATTCAAAGTTCAAACATACTACTAAGTACTAATTGTGAAGTAAAGAACAATTGCAGCAAACAACAAAAGTGCAAAGTAGAGAACAAGCTATAAAGAAATCAAATAAAAAATTTAAAAGAGATACCAGTGAGAATGGGAACTAAACGCTGGAGCAGACATCAAGGGACTTAGATTTACTTTTTTTATTATTATTATTATTATTATTATTATTATTATTATTATTATCATTATTATTATTATTATTATTATTATTATCATCATCATCAAACGCTATTCGGTTCGGTTTGATTTTTACCAAATCGTTCGGTTCAGTTCAATTTACTAGAATCCCGAATTGTTTGAATTTTCGGTATATTACTAATTCGGTTCGGATACATCGAACAGAATTACCTACCCTAGTGAATGATATGGAGAAGTCCGAGCAGCTTCACAAATGATGTTCACTTTCTCTATTTAGATTAAAAAATAAAAATAAAAAAATTAGTAAAGCATATTCCAGGTGAGTGGTGAAATTTGCAATAGCAAAGGAAGCACAATTCTAACTCTGTAATGTAAAACTTCACATTTCATTTTTTTTTTTTATCACGAGTATAATATTATTTTTCATTTTTGATACATTACTTCAAAATCAATCACTTTTAAGCTTTCTTTGGAGTCATCCTTCTCTCGAATACTGGAGATTTCTTCTGTCGAATACTGGAGATTTTTTGGCTAAGAATAGCCCATTACGATGCTTTGATGATCCTCATACGGCGGAAGCATTAGGAGTCAAAGAAGTCTTGTCATGGAAGAAAGATGAAGGTTGGCAAAATGTTCAGGTTGAGGGGTGTCTCTCCCTTGTCAAACACTTTGAATCAGTGTCCTAACCTTTCGATTTATTCGTAGATCAACGAATGTGTTAGCCCATTCTCTTTCTAGGGTTGTGAGGTCTCAATGTGGTTTTTTACTTTGAAACTCTACTATTCCTACTTGTATTGGCATTTATTTCCCATTGCTTAATATATATTACCATTTTTTATATAAAAAATACTCAATTATTGTAATAGTACAAATTTTAGTCTTCTATTAACCTTCCAATTATATGTCCGGCAAAAATTAAGTCACACACACACACCATGAGAACTACGGACTACTCTTATTGTTCATCTTGTAATGTCTAATTGTGTATTTAGAAATTCTCCTTGAAATGCACGGTTAAGTATTTTCCTAAAATGCGATGAAATTTTTGTAATACTTTTGTAATTACAATTAGTATCTTGTAATACCTGATTAAGCATTCGCAGATAACTAATTGTGCATTTAGAAAATTTTCTCCGAATTCACTTTCAATTATTTTCCAAATACACAATCAAACATTTCCATATATATATATATATATATATATATATATATATATATATATATATATATATATATATATATATATATATATATATATATATATATATATATACTAGTTTTTTACGCGCATTGCGCGATTGGGATAATGCCCAATGTTTTTTTTTTTTAAATAAGTACTTTAAAGTATATTAAGAATTAAGAATTTGCGTATTTAAATAGGTAATTCTTCTCCCAAAGGTTGAGTCCCCAACCCCAAGGGCCCCCCACACTCCGACCCGACAGAGCATTGTGGGAAGTTGTAAATCACGGTGACTCAATGGTTCAGCAGACAGGACCAAATGCCGGTGCGAACAAGGAATCTGCCCACTTTGGACATAATTCCCGCACTGCCGCCGCCGAGGTTCAAACCTTGGTCTCTTCTCCCAAATACTGCCCACTAAACCATTGAGCTAAGCCCGTGCGGGTTAAATAGGTAATTTCTAAGTTTACAAATGCAAGATAATATAGTCAAGATTGATTATAATTGTCAATAAAATAATTGTATAGGTATGGTTGAAACCAAATACGGGACATAAGGGAGAACAAATAAAAATTAGGGCATAAAATATTAAATATATACTAATATTGTTTGAGGAGATTTCAACATTAGGATTTGTGGTTAAGTTCTATTAAGACTTTAATATTAGAATTAGATTAATGATGTAATTATAATTCTATATTAGACGTTAATATTAGAATTAGACTAACGGTGAATTAACGGTATTTAACGGAAAAGTTAAATGGATAATCATATAATTAAGGATAAATTAGAAAAACTTTAAAAAAAATTAAAACTTGAACAATTTGAACCATTCATTTGATTTAATAATTTGGCGGTCATTTTTTCTACCTAATGTTAATAATTAAATAAATTCGTTGGTCAAATCCGCTAACTGCGAATTGTCAAACAAGGACATTGCAAGGTAGTTCTCACTTCAATTTGTTGTGTGATTTGAATACTCTCTTTATCACAAAATCTCTCAAGTAGTTAATATGGTTGGCTTTATTAATTATATATATATTTTTTATTTTTTCATGGTATTAATAAAATACTTCGTAAATAAATATATAGCATTATTTTGTATTATAACTTTGAAATTTAATTAGAAAAATAGTGCACAAAAAAGATAATAGACAATGTAGTGAATATAATCAATTGATGAATTTGAATGTAAAAATTTTTACATTTGAGAAAAATAAAGACAATATAACTAATGAAAATATTTCTCTTAATTAATTTATTGATAATGAATAAATTTTTTTTCACTAAATTAACTAAATTAAGACTTGTAAGGACAATGTAGCGAACATAATCAATTAATAAATTTGAATATAAAGAATTTTTATATTGTAGAAAAATAAAGACAATATAACTAATACAATTATTTCTCTTATTTAATTTATTGATAATGAATAATTTTTTTTTTTTTGAATAAAGGCATTGTGGACACATAATTCTAAATTAAAGAAATGCATATCTATAATTTTTTGTTGTAGCTACTAAATTATTATTTATATAATAATTTAATAAGAGTAAAATAGAGTACTAATTATGCCAACTTTGATTGGGATGAGGTTCGAACCTAAGACCTTTTTTTTTTTATTGAAATCAATGAGTAAGTTAACGGTGAACTAACGACAATTCTTAAAATTTTAACGGAATTAGTAACGGTGTGTGGGTATTTTAGGAAATTTTAGTATAAAATTTAAATCTTATCAATCTTTTAATTAATCTGAGCCATTCATTTGATTAAAATCTGTGACCGTCATTTTTTTTCCCATTATAGGCCTAACTCTCTTGGGCTCTTATTAGTATAGTAGATATATATAATTAGGTTCTGGTACGGTTGTGCGGTTTAATCTGGGTCATTCATCTCGCTTAAATCAACGTCCAAGATTACCAAAATTTAAGAAAAAAACGCAGTGGCAATTTTTTAATTTTTGCATCTAGGTCAAAATTAAGGTGAGCGGTTCTGTGATTAATGTGCATGAGTTTTGTATATAAGATGCGTGAGTCTTGTGCGTAAGGTGAGTGAGTTTTGTGCTTAATATGCGTGGGGTTGTGCTTAATGTGAGTAGTTGTTAAAACTTAAAGTGTGGACTTTTTGTGCTTAAGGTGCGTGAGATTTGTTCTTAATGTGAGTAGAGTTTGTGCTTAATGCGCGTAGGGTTTGTGCTTAATGTGTGTGAGGTTAGTGAATAATGTCAGTAGTTGTTGCAACTTAAGGTCTATGAGTTAATACTTAAAGTGCGTGTGTTTTGTGCTTAATGTGCGTGAGGTTGTGTGCTTAATGTGCGTGGGTTTTGTACTTAATGTGCGTAAGTTTGTGCTTAATGTCAGTAGTTGTTGAAATTTAAGGTCTGTGAGTTAATGCTTAAAGTGCGTGGGTTTTGTGCTTAATGTGCGTGGGTTTTGTACTTAATTTGCGTGAGTTTGTGCTTAAGATCTAACACTTAAGGTGCGCCATTTTTAGCTTATGCTTCTTACTTACAGACACGCGTTTTTTTTTTTAAATTTTAAATTAGCCGTTGATCTAGATTTGATCAACGGCTTAGATCTAACCGCACGGGAAGCTATACCCTACCTGAACCCTTCCATATATATATATCATATGAGAACACTTGCTTAGGTGAGAACGTGAGAATAAATAATTTTATGCATCAATCTAATTAACTTTAATGGTCTAAATAAAGTGTGTGCGAGCGCAGATTAAATGTGTGTAAACGCGATCAAGTGTGTGCAAATGCGATTGATCTAGATTGGTCTAGGTGACATTGTGAGACCAAATTTTTTGTGCATCAATCTAATAAATTTAATGGTCTAGATTGATCTAGACCATTAAATACTATTGGATGAATGCACACGATTTGTTCTCACGTTCTTACCTAAACAAGTATTCTCATTGAAACTATATACATATATATATATATATATATATATATATATATATATATATATATATATATATATATATATATATATATAGGGAAGGGATCAGGTGCGGGTGGTGCTTCCCGTGCGGTTGTGCAGGTGTACTCACATTAAGAATTACACTGGCGCACTTTAAGTACACAACACACGCACATTAAACACACAAACAAAATAAATTCAACCCATGCGATTGTGCGGGTGGACTCACATTAAGCAGGCAATTTATATCGTGCACCACAGCGCATATAGCAATGTATGCCCAGGCACAAAACGCCCGCGTTTCATGCTGACGTCATACTGATGTCACTCTGTCCATCCGAACAGACCAAACCTCATTATGTGTTCAATAAAAAATTTAAGTGTATTGTGTTATGAGTTTATGTGTATTCAGTTAAGAGTTTATGTGTATTATGTTAACCAAACCCATTATGTGTATTCAGTTAAAACTTTATGTGTATTGTGTTATAAGTTTATGTGTATTATATATTATGTTAGATTATGTCTATTCTGTTATGAGTTTATGTGCATTCAAAACAGGGGATTTTTTTTTAACAACTTAACAAAACGACGTCGTTTTGGGAGGCGCGGGGCGCAAAGTGCTATGTGCGCCCTGGTACACGGTATAACGATTGCATTAAGCATTACACTGGCGCACTTTAAGTACACAACACACGCACATTAAACATACAAACAAAATACATTCAAAACACAAACCCACGCACCTCAAGCACAAAAGTCATGCATCTTAAGCACAACCCTCACGCACTTTAAGCACAAAACTCACGCACATTAAGCACAAAAACACACACACCTTAACTTTTAATAACAACTCACATTAAGTACAAAACTCACGCACCTTAAGCACAAGACTCACGCACCTTAAACACAAAACTCATGCACGTTAAAGTTTCAACAACAACTCACATTAAATACACACGCACATTAAGCACAAAACTCACGCACCTTAGGCACAAGACTCACGCACTTTAAGTACAAAACTCGCGCACATTAAGCACAAATCTTACGCACCTTAAGCACAAGACACACGCACATTAAGTACAAAACTCACACACATTAATCACACGCACAACCGCACAAGAGACACTTACCGCACTGAAACTTAATATTATATATATATATATATATATATATATATATATATATATATATAATTAATTAATTAATTAATTAATTAATATCATTGATGATGAACGAATGATATTAGTTCTCACGGGTGGAATAATTCTAATTAGAACCTGATTCACGGGACAAATGAGATTAGTTCTCCTAATTCACCTTATAGGCTCATGTTCCACGAGAACACACCCCAAGAGAACCAATATTAGCCTTATATATGTAAAAATCGGACAGATTAGATTAAATTAAACTTTTGAAAAAATGCGGTGGTATTTTCATAATTATCGCCAACTTCACTTTGCAAACTTGAACATTTAAATATATATGCAATATGTAACAACTAAATATGCAAACCTACATAAATTTTAAAAGATCAATGAAAATCTAAAATTTAAATCTAAAACGTAAATGCTAGAGCCTAACTAGTAAAAAGTGAGCCACTAAATCAAATAAAACCAAAAACTCCCATTCATAACTCATAACTCACAACCTCTAAATCGAAATCTTAAGTGCAATGCACTTTTACATTTTTGCATTTTTGCAAGCGTAATATTTTAATACTAAATATGCAAAATGTTAATACTAAATGAGCAATATATTAATATTAAATGTGCAAACCTGAAAAATTTTGAGAATTGCAGATTTTAGTGTTTAAGTTATCATAATAAAATTGGTGATAATTACCAAAATGCTGTCGCATTTTATTTTTTTTAAAAAAATATGATCTGGTCCATCTTATTTTTCCAGATGTAAGATTGAGATTGTTTTTAGTTTTCTCCTAAAGACTTGTTCTCATATGATTCAATACCTAGCAACCCTTAACCTTGATCAATCCAAATGGATTGATAAGATCAATCCTCACTTTTTACATGAGAGTTTGTTCTCATATGAACCATTCCCTTCTCCCAATATGAACCATTCCCTATATATATATATATATGACTTGTAATGAAATGTTGAATCAAGAGTTAATTTCATTAATTCAGACACACCCATGTGAAGGTACTGGTAAATCTTATTTAAAACTTACTTTCAATAACAGTGGCTGGTATACTTTGACGAAGCTAGGAAACATAGATTATTAGAAAATAAAAATAAAAATAAAAAGCTCAATAACAAACAAATGGAGCTGCTATTAAGCTTTCAATGATACTAGGACTAGAAAGAAAGTTGTGAATATATACAAAAAAGTACGGTCACTATCTAAATTTGCACTTTAAAATGAAACTTGTTTTGGGATCCAAATCAACAAAGGACCAAAATAGTGGATGCGCGAGGGAGAGAGTGCAACAACCTAGTTATTGTTTGTCTTTTGCTATTCTTTCTTCAAGATCTTGTTGGAGAAATATGGTGTTTGAAGATGATGAGGGTAATCAATGATCAAGATCTTTAAGATCTTTAAACATGTGTTTACGTTTCTATAAGTTTGAAATTTCCCCTAAACAAGTAACGATGTCCAAAATTTAACTTATGAGATATAAGAAAATACTTTAAAATTTTCAGGTTGTTGTTGTTTTTTTTTTTTTTTTTTTTTTTTTTTTAATAAGATGTGTGACTAGAGCACAATTGCATTGTTGATAATGGACCAAATCTGACCATCTCTAGCTTTTAATGGATCAGATCTGTCTACACAAACTCATGAGAAAAGGTGGACTTATTTGATCATGAGTATATCTACATCTACATCTATCTACATACATACAAATCTAATAAGAGCCAATAATGTTAGGTCCTTAACTGGAACAAAAAAATGTCGGTAGTAGTTGTTTCTTAAAATGAATGATTCATATTTTGTATTTTTTAATGATTTTCCTTATTTACCCTCTATTATATTATTTTCTTGCCTTAAATAACCCTAAATTCCGTTAGTATAAACTTTAGTAATGGAATATTCCGTTAACTATTTATTATTCTTAACATACTCATTAATTTATATAAGAAAGGTCTTAGGTTCAAACCTCACCCCAATTAAAGTTGCATAATTGTTAAACATATATTATGAATAGAGTTAATTCCACTAGAGGTCCCTTGTCTTTGGTGGCGATTCTAAATTTAGTCTCAGAGTATCGTTTTTGCCATTTAACATCCCAGACTATTGTTTTTTGGACACTTTCAGTCTTTTACATAACTTTTCCTATTTTTAGTAATGGCATTTTTGTCTCTTCATATTTTTCTTTTGCTATTTTTTCGATTTCAACCGGTTTAATTTGTTTAAAACTTTAGGTAACATCTGATTTTTAATAACCATATTTTTCAACCAGTTTTTAGTAAAGTTCTAAACGGAGCTCGCTGGCATTCAACAAACGGAGAACCTGGGCAGATATTTGGGCGTCCCGTCTATCCACGAAAGGGTAACGATCAATTTATTTACCCCACTCATAGAGAAAATCAACTCCAGACTCGAAAGATGGAAAGGGAAGAATCTTACTCTAGCAGGACGAGTGATCCTTGCCCAAAGTGTGCTAAATGCAACCCCCTACTACATGATGCAGTCCATCTATCCCCCCTGAAGGTGTTTGTGAAGCTATTGAAAAAAAGATTCGCAGCTTTGGGGAAAAGGGGTCCATATGATCAAATGGGAACATGTAACTCAACCCAAAAATAAAGGGGGGTTAGGCTTGCGGCACCTCCATGAAATGAACTTAGTTTTTTGTCAAAGATGGGTTGGCGCATGATCAGCGAGAGCGACAGCCTTTGGGCACGAACGATGAGAAATGAATACCTTGGACGTGGTTCCAAGGAAATAACCTTCGCTTGGAAACCTGGTGGCTTCAATTTGTGGAAAGGAGTGTGCGAGGCAAGTAAAATCCTAGAGGCGGGTATGCGTTATGACACTGGGAATCAAAATAGCAACTTCTTCAGTCGATCAAGGCCCATGCACAGTTTGGAGGGCGCTTTGGAAACTTCGAGTGCCGAACAAAATCTGCATGTTTTTGTGGCTAGTTAAGCATAAAAGGATCATGACGAATGGGGAGAGATGTCGCAGAGGTTTTTCAACAGATGCCAGCCGCCCAAGCTGTGATGAACAAGTGGAGGATGTGATGCATTGTCTCAGGAACTGCAAAGAAGTGGCAGAAGTTTGGGAAGTACTCTTACCCAAAGGGGCCTATATATAATAAGTTCTTTAATATGGATTTTGACTCCTGGTGGTCTTTTAATGTCTCAGGGCGAATGAAGATCCATAACGTGAGTGACTGGAGTGGCCTCTTCGCATTAGCCATCTGGTGGATTTGGAGGTGGCGCTGCAACTTAGCTTTCAGGAACGAAAGCTGGGAGAAGGATGCCAAAATCAGATGGATACGAGATCAGGATAAAGAACGGTTGAGAGCCTTTGCTCGAAGACGAGGAGTTGGAGTAAGAAACCTCACACCAAGCACCGCAGGGGGAGAACAAACTGGCTGGATAGACATCACCACGGATGCATCTTACACTAGCCCGATAGAGATTAGGGATGCGGAGGGGTCATGCGAGATCATAAAGGACAGTGGATGGGAGGCACGGAAGGAGAGCTTGCTGCCATCCTCAAAGCCATGCAATGGGCCTGGGAGTCTGGCTTGAGAAAAGTTCATCTGCATAGTGACTCTATGAATGCTATTCAATGGATTAAAGAAGGTCCAGAAGCTCTAGGGCCGTGTGGCGTACTTACCAGCCTTTGCAGGAGCTGGCTAGCGAAGGATTGGGAACTGAGGCTTGATTACATCCCACGAGATTTAACCAAGTGATGGACTGGCTAGCCAAGATTGCTCTGAGCAAACGATGCGCTTGGATCAAGTTTGGCGCATCGAGTTCCATTCTCCTCAGCCAGAGCTGAGGGGCATGCTGAGAGACGATGGTGACAGGTCCTTTGCTAATATGCTAGTAACAGATGATCTTTAGGGTCACCCCTAACCCTTTCTCCCAAAAAAAAAAAAAAAAAAAACAAATGTCATAAAATTAAAAAGTCTACACAAATTACATTTTAACAATTCATAATCAAATCCCTTAACCTAGTAGATATATATTAGATAAGCAATGAAACGGGGGCATATATTAGTGAAAAAAATAATCCGTTGATCATGTCCGAACAGTCTCATTACACATTGCTGACTGATTGCCCTACATTCCATGTTTCCGAACAAGACGATACGAGGGAAAGCAAAAATTTGCGGGCCGCTAATCCACTGAAAAATCAAGCATGGAAAACAAATAGGATTTCAAAAATCAATCTCTTTATACTACCACTTCTTTCAATCCTAATTATCCCGTCTAGTGCTCCTCCGGCGAGGAGCAGCTCCACCATCCCCTTTCTCTTCTTTCTCTTCCTTCTCTTCAGTGACTCCTCCACCTTTTGAACTCTCTTCACCATCACTCTTCTTGCTTTCCTTAACAGCTGCAGCCTGCAGATAATAACATTGAATTGTAAGCAGGGAGTGCACACAGGATATCACATGTAAACGGGGATGGAGAAAAGCGAAATACGACACTCACAGCTTCTGCCTTCTTTCCACCAAAGAGAAGCTTGAATAGAATTGTGAGGACAACTACAATGATGGAGATGATAATTCCTATTGTGAGGTTAGGTTGCGTCTCAGCCTTCTCCAGTAGATCCTGTGCATGAAAACCACACTATTAATTGCTACCGTAACAAGAGAACAATCAATGAATGTAAAGCTAGCAGATTCTCGCTTACCAGTACTTTGCCCTTGTGTTCACCCAAGACGGGGAGGTCCGTAATCTTGTATAGGAGATCAAATACTGTCTTCTGCAAAATCACACATGATAATTGAGTAGAGGAATAAAATGAAGTTGAGAGGGAATAAAATGCAGCAAGTGCTTGTGACAATTACCTGGAAACCTTTTAGACCATCAGAAGATGAATCTTCCTCAGCCTTCTGTTTCTCTTTCTCTATATCAAACTTAGGCTTCCATGCAGTCTTTCTGTACGATTCTGCAACTTTTTCGTCACTGCTGATCAGGATATTGTCAAACAAGATACCATCTTGCATTGTCCATATCTCAATTCCAACTGCTGCAATAGGTTCAAAGTTGGGCTTATCAAGTTCAAAGTATTCAGGGTTTGGAATTTTCTTTGGCCTCCAAATACCCTTGTAATTGGGGTTGTCAATGAGAGGTGCATGCCATTTTCCCTTGTAAGCAGGATTCTTCTTCATTGGTCTTTTCCACTCTCCACAACCAGGGCCTTCAGAACACTTCAGGTTGTCAATTTTTGGAGCCTCCCACTCACCATCCTCCTCATCATCCCAATCTTCAGGTTTTGCAGCTTCAGGGTCATCAATCTCCTCAGGCTCATCATCCAACCATCCTTCAGGCTTCACAGCATCCTCATCTGGAATCTCCATAGGCGCACTCTCATCCCAATCATCTGGCTTCTTTGCATCTGGGTCTGGAATCTTTGCCCTCTCATCCCAGTCCTCAGGCTTTGTATCATCAGGATCAGGAATAGTCTTAGAAGGGATAAATGGTGGGTCAAAGTCATCACTTGCGAGGAAGTTAGCCTTCTTCTTCTCATCTCCATCAACCAAGATACGAACTTCATTGTCAGGTTTCAGTATTGCAGTATAAACATGGGTTAGTTTGTCAGAAGGTACAGAGGGTGGGAGCTTGAGGTGATGTTCAACATACTCCCCACTCTTAGGGTTCTTATGCTTCAAAATGAAATGAACTTTGTTAGTTGCTCCACATTTATCAGGTCCAAACATAATAGAATAGGGAGATTCATTATCAAATCCTTTGGGCAACCACCCAGCATCCTGGGGACGAAGGTACTTGATATAAGCACCACCACATTCAAGCCCATTCTGGAAGCGAACTTCATATTGGAGAACAACAGTTCCATCTTTGAGGTTGACGACCTCATCAAGCTCCTTGACAATAGCATATTTCCTGGCTGGCTCACTGACAAGAAGCCCGTAATCATCGTGCCCCTCACTCTTGGAGTGTTTCCACACACCTGAGAGACAATTAAATGCCAACATAAATTTTCAATACTAAATAATTTGAGCAATATTACATCCATATAAAAATAATTCAAAAAAATGCACGATTCGGTACTGAGTAAGAAAAAGTGTAATTAATGAACTTAAAACAAAATTACAGCAAATTTACTTGCTCTTACTATAATCTCACGTCTAACATTTGAAAATAATGTAAACATGGATGGGTATTTTGATTTATAAGGTTAAATACACCAACCCTTATGGCTCTTTTAAGCATATTGTTGCAACCAAATTGCTTTTAGATTTTATGTACTACTGCCATTTTTACTATAACCATGAACCCGAACAACATTCAACAAGGATAAATCATAAAAAATACCAAAGAATGCAACTTTGGGGGGCATGCCTGTGCCCTGTAGACTGTAATGGCTTGTAACTCAAATGAATAAAGCATAAATGCATAATACCAGCACAAGTAAAATATGAAGCAATTAAGTATCTTTTTCCTTCATTTGAGAATGTAAGGATACCATTCATCTAGCTTCCTGAAGTAACATGTTTATTTCACACATTATTTGATTCAAGTCACCAAATAGTTTGCTCCAATGCCAAATTTTATGATGCTGACAATTTTTTTCGCTTTCTTTTCTCACGTGAAGTCATTTATAGTAGAGACTAGAGACATCTGGTCAAAGGTCAGAATAATTTAGTATTCAAATCCTAAATTCAGTCTTCATAGTTTTAGTGCAATTAAACTAAGAGAGCTGTTATAGAAGAACATCGCACCTACACTTTGTGCACACAGTTTCATATTGAGTACAAAACACCAACTAGTAAAACATATTGATCCTCTGCATTTTCCAGGGCTCACTTGAAATATAAGATCAGCATTTAATGTACACAACAAAGTTGTATAAACATCAGAAGAGTACAACATGGATGCAAACAGAAAAAAATTACCTGTGTAGTCCTCTTTCCCAGACACAATCCATCTTCCATCAAACGCATCATCGAACGAATCGTAGAAAGTCTATAATCAGCAGTAATCGCAATCATTTTCTAAAAAATTCCAGATCCAAATATATGCAAGCACATAGACCTACGAACATATGTATCTACAAATATGAAGCTCACCCCATCAAAAGAAGCGTGCAGGCGAGAAACGAAGCAGGCGATGAGTAGCAGCAACACGCACTGCGTGAAGATCCTCCGCTTCTTCTCCTCCATGGTGGAAGATTCAGCTCTCAGAAAATTCAGATGCGAAACGAACGAAAATCCGAAGATCTGAAGAATCGAAATGGTCGAGATTTATGGATCGATCGGAGTAGGCTTTTTGGCAGTTGGAGAGAGTGAGCGCTGAATAGTTCAGATAGAGAGAGCGAGCGCGTATATATATATACCTGTCGAGAAAAGTGGCGTAAACTGTCTCAGCTAATGTTGTTACTGCCACGTGAGGGGAACCAATTAAAATTGGACACGTGGAATGTTAGACAGACAGCTTTAATTGTTGGATCAACGTTTGCGATTGGTTTGAGTAGTTCACCCGCTAATGCCCTACCTCGAATTCAAAATTGGAAAATGCAGTCATCGATTGTTAAAATGAAAAATGGTCTCAAATAGACCTTTGAATTATTAAATTTTTTTTTTGATCAAGATGAGGGTATAACCCAGAGCTTCTATCAAGCCCCACTCCCAGCTACTCTTCCTCGTGGAGCCCTTCGAGGGTGCTTTGCTCCGATGCAGTCGTGGTGAACGATGTCCCGGATATCCAGAGGTATCTCAGTCATCACATGCAGGCCAATGGGATAGGATAGAGACATAGACGCAAGTGCATCAGCCACCATGTTTTGTTCCCTGTACACATGTTTGAACTCCACCTGCGCCAGCCCCAAAGTTTCGCGGAGGCAATGCCCAACTATGTTGTTACGATCCACATTACGGTTCCTCATACTTTCTATTGCGACTACCGAGTCACTTTCCACGATGAGCTTGTCCACGCCTACACTCTTCGCAAGACGAATTATTAAATTAAAAGAATACAATTAACTCTCTCTCTTTTTTTCTTTTTTTTTTTTTTTAACACTCATAATCTTTTACAAGATAATATATATTTGATCTTGTGATTAGGGGAACATTTCAATATTCGGTTAAATTTTTTGGTTTCGCCATGGATTTGTTTAGTTTAAAAAAAAAAAAAAAAAATTGAAACCATTCACTTTAATATTTTAATTCGGTTTAGTTTTGGTTCAATTTTAAAAAGTTCGGTTCAGTTTATGAACCTCAATTCTTAACATTTCCTAGTGTCCTCATAAATAAATAAATAATTACTTAATTAATTAATTATACTAATAATTTAGGATTCAAAATCCATTATACCCATCTATGGTTTTCGACTACTCTAACTCCCATACGGTCGCGGCCTCCGTGAAGCAAGCGGAGACAGCATCCGACTGTCTTCCCCTACCGCCATCTCTACCGCAGACAACATCCGCCTTCATTGTCTTCCCTGCCTTCACTGTTTTCTCTTCCATTCTCCGCCTCCGTCATCTCTATCGGTCGTTACTCTCTTATTTTCTCACTCTTATTTCCCTTTGTTTTGTTTTACTGGTTTTATTTTGTTTGCAATTTCTGTGTTTTTTCTCTCGTTTTGACGAGTTTCTTCCTCTCGTTTACTTTGCGAGTTCTTTTTCATAAAGCGTGAAACGATAAAACTGGTCATGACGTATGCGAATCTCATTCTGGGTGACAAACATGACAATGAAAAAAAGCGACTCCTCTGAACTATGATATGTAGTTCAGCCCGATGTAGATATTGTCAATGGATAGAAGAATGGAAATAGATACTTAAGTGGTGTGTAAGACTATTCAACCATAGTCGGTCTTGGGTACATTTGATCAGATCATTAAAAAAGCTTTAAGTTCTTCCAAAGAATTCAGTTTCAAATTTGTGAACCAGTATGCGAATCAAGTTTTCTGTAGCATTGTTAGGGAAGTTGTTTCTATGTCTGACGGTAAGAAATGTTTGACCATTCCATCGATCTTTATTGTAAACGTTTCAGCCTATGATTAATGAATTAACTTCTTTATTTAAAAAAAAAAAAAATCCATTCTACATCCATTGAGTTCAATCAAGCTCATTTAATGAGATTATAATGTCTTTTAAAAAAATTATTTTTGGAGAACCCAACCAAGATAAAGTACTTTTATAATTTATTTATATAGTCTAGCAATTTTTTTTTTCCAGATCCAAATCAGCCTGCAAAATAAAAAACAACTAAAACATAAGGGAACAAAAAATCACTCAAATGAATAGCACATGACGTACCATAACCATGAATAACAATGATCCACTCTCATATGTAGGGGTTGGTGGTACGTGGTGTTGTGGTGATGGTGTGGCAGTGGTATTGGTGTGGTAGCGGTGACAGTGGTAGTTATGGAACAACAACAACAACAACAACAACAACAACAACAACAATAATAATAATAATAATAATAATAATAATAATACGAAAACTAACTTAAAAAAGAAGAGAGTGAAGAGAAATATGAAAAATAAAAAAATTTGAAAAATGTCTTTAAAAAAAAAATTAGGAACACATTCTTTGTCAAATTGTGTCTTTTTCCATTAACTAGAATAAAAATTTTCGTTTGGATTCATTTCTTGAGTACCCAAACACGTGAAAATTTAGAAAATGATAGAAAAAATTAAATTTGTAGAAAATATTTTTCTCAAATTTTTAATGGAAAAATATTTTCAAATCCTTTATTTTTCCTTCTTTAGCATTTTTCTTTAAGTTAGTTTTCGAATTACCATTACTATCACTTTTTTTTGAAAGCCAAAAGAATCAGACTGTATTAGCCATATTAGGCGCTAGAAAAAAAGGAGGTTCATCCCTCCAAACTGAACGTGCCAGACTGGCACTTACATGCTTAGCTAGAGCATGAGCTGCCCGATTAGCGTCCTTACCAACGAATCCGACATGAAAGAAAACAAGCGATTACAATAAAGCAAAACAAAACCAAGATAGGTACGAAAAGAATTAGCTTGTCTTAGACTTGAGACCAAAACCAAGCTATCCAAATTTAACGTGACTGTTGTGTAACCATTGTCTTTCAACCACGATTGTCTTCACACATTGCCAGTGCTTCCACCAAGAGAGGATCATACGAGCAAGTAATTGGCCCATTTGCCGCCGCCACAAAAGTACCATCCGCCTCATGAACAATGAACCCAAATGTGGCTGTATGTTGTACCACTACTACCACTAAGGAAGGGTAATTCCTTGAGTTCCTTCTCCCTATCCTTTATCTCCGAATAACACTACCACTTATTATTATTACTATTGTTGTTGTTGTCGTCTTTATCTGCGTCGTTATTATTATTATATTAATATTAATATTAATATTATTGTTATTATTATTATTATTATATAATAAATAATATGTTTATTTTTAGAAAAATGAATAAAAAAAATTAATTTACAGTCAAATAAATAAAGATAATTTTTTAAAATCTTATCTTTAAAATTCATCCAATCATTAAAAAGTTAAAATATTTTTTTTAAAAAATGAGTAATTTTATGAAAAGTATTTTTTTCAAAAAAAAAAAAAACATTTTCTTTGGTAAGTTTTTTTTTTTTTTTTTTTTTTTTTTTTTTTTTTTTTTTTTTTTTTTTTTTAATTCTATAAAAAATCAATAAAATTACAAAAATGATGATTGAATACACTAAAATGGAGAGAAGGCGACTACCTAGTCGGCTACTCCCTCACTCCCTCCCTCCCAAATTGCGGCGAACTGGCCAACGAGTTGAGGTGCAGCGGTGGAGTGACGACCGGAAGCAGGCTGTTGAGTGACGACCGGAAGCACAACACCCTAATCCCCAATTCCAATTTTTACCCTTCTGGGAAGAGACATCGACCCCGTAGTCCCTCCCAAAATTCGTGCGTAGTTACCGCGGACTGGCGAACGAGCTGAGGTGCGGCGGTGGAGTGACTGCCGGAAGCAGGCTGTTGAGTGACGACCGGAAGCACAACACCCTAATCCCCAATTCCAATTTTTACCCTTCTGGGAAGAGACATCGACCCCGTAGTCCCTCCCAAAATTCGTGCGTAGTTACCGCGGACTGGCGAACGAGCTGAGGTGCGGCGGTGGAGTGACTGCCGGAAGCAGGCGGTGGCGGAGATGCCACCTAAAATTTAATTAGCGAGAAAGTCAAAGCTCCAACCTTTATCATCTCTAACAGGTATGCTTACGACCACACTTTTATTATTTTCTACCACACTTTTATTATTTTCTATCATTGTTAGCTTTGATTTTGAGATTTTTAAACTTCTGTTTAGTTATTAATCCCATGTTTGCTAAAACTAGAGTACTCATCTGTCAAATGTGGTCATCTAAGCTCTTCATTGTTTGATACTTTGATTTGGAACTTCTATACAATTAAAAGACAGATTTTTTTTTTTTTTTTTTGGTTGTTATGTTGAGATATTCCTATTACTCATTTTCAAGAACTCTGGACTATATGCCTTACTGTGTTAGCTCTAGTTTTGATGATCCTAAATTTTGATGGTTTGGACTTAGAATGGAATTGTGATTGATATTAGGGTTCATAAATGGGTTGCAAAACCTTGATCAAGTGGCCTAAGCAAATCACAGCAGGCCTGGTTGAGCAGTTAATTAAAGCGGAAAAAGACATACAGAAAGCTATTCTAATATTTGATGCTGCAACAGCAGAGTATACTAATGGCTTCAGGCACGATAATGGCACCTTTGGTATCATAATCTCAAGATTGCTTTCTGCCAACCGGTTTAAGTCGGCTGAGGATATGCTTGCTAGAATGAAGGACGAGAATTGTATGATGACAGAGGACATCTTCCTCTCTATGTATAGAGCCTATGGACGGGTTCACAAGCCACTTGATGTGGTCAGGATCTTCCAAAAGATGAAGGATTACGATTTTGAACCTACCCAGAAGTCTTATATTACAGTTTTCTCTATTCTTGTGAATGAAAACCGGTTGAAAACAGCTTTTAAGTTTTATCGTTACATGAGGGAAAAAGGTATCCCTCCTAGCACTGCTTCGCTCAATATTCTCATTAAAGCGCTTTGCAAGAATGACAAAACAATGGATGCCGCTTTTAATATATTTCGTGAGATGCCCAAACATGGATGTAATCCGGATTCATACACGTATGGTACTATCATTAATGGGCTTTGTAAATTGGGGAGGATTCTTGAAGCAAAAGAACTTTTCGGGGAGATGGAAGCAAAAGGTTGTTTACCAACTGTTATCGTCTATACTGCTTTGATTCATGGCCTTTGTCTCTCTAATGACTTGGATGGAGCCACACGATTGCTCGAGGATATGAAAATCAAACTTGTTGAGCCCAACGTGTTTACTTACACCTGTCTTATGGATGGTCTTTGCAAGAGTGGACGTTCTTTACAAGCCATGGAGCTATTGGAGATGATGATTAGTGAACGTAAGGTTCCAAATATTATAACTTACAGCACCTTAATCCACGGACTATGTAGAGAAGGTAAACTTCGTGAAGCATTGGAGATTTTTGATAAAATTAAGCTTCAGGGGTTACAACCTGACGCGGGGTTGTACTGGAAAATTATCAGTTTATTTTGTGAGATTAACAAGTTCCAGGAAGCCGCTAATTACCTCGATGAGATGGTTCTTAGTGGGGTCCTCCCCAATCGGGTAACTTGGAGCCTTCATGTTAAGATTCATAACACAGTGGTCCAAGGACTTTGTGTTGGAAATGATCCAAATCGTGCTTTCCAATTATATCTAAGCATAAGAACTCGAGGAATTTCAGTCGAGGCGGAGACATTCAAACTTCTTGTTGGTCACTTTTGCAAGAAAGGAGACCTGCACAAATCAGCTCGTATTATCGAGGAGATGGTGATTGATGGATGCATACCCGGAACAGGAACATGGACTGCTGTACTGGATGCGTTTTGGGATAGACGAAAGGCGAAGGAAGCTACTGAGTTGGCATTCTCCGAGCTGATGACTAAACTTATGGAGTGTAAAACCCCGAGCCTAGTTGAACATTGAGGTATGTCATAAATTCCAGTTTTATCTCAGTATATATGATGTTCAAAATATTCATTGTATATGACTTTCTAAGCGTGTTTCATTCAATCTATGGTGGGGAAACCTTGACATTAATTTATTTTTTGGGCAGATTACTTAAATTTAGGTCCTTGAGGTTTTGGTATTCACATAGAGATTGTTATGAGAAAGAAAATGTAGAAGAAAATTACAGTACATAAGAAGGCTCTTTCCAGGTTTGTGATAATTGTTTGGTGATGCAGCACTGCAGCAGCCAGCGGTGGAATCAGCTGCCTCCATTGTAGATCCGCCCATGTTTGAAGGGTGGAATGCAGGAAAATAGTGAAAGTACCATTCCGTCACTCCGTCCTCAAAGTAAACGGTCATTTCACAGACAAACTGACGGAGGACCAAATCGGTTGAGAAATCAATAGTTGAAGATTATTATTATTGTTATTATTTTTTGAAAACAATAGTTGAAGATTTAATTGGCTAAAATTAATAGTTGATGACCAATTAGGTAATTACGACATGGTTAAAGGACCAAAGTGATCATTAATTTGTTATTAGTATTTTTAATACTTAAGGGCTCAATTGCATTATCTGTTTAACCTAGGGTCAATTGGATCATTTTTCATAGTAAGTTTGGAAATCGGAAACAAATATTTCTAAAGTTTTAAATTATTTTACCGCCAAAATAATTATTTCTTTTCAATGTTGTTTTATTTATTGTTCTAATTATTATAATTATTATAATTATTATTTACATGAAATAATGATATTAATAATGCTCTCATTATTATTATTATTATTATTATTATTATTATTATTATTATTATTATTATTAACCAATTAATTATTTACTTAACATAAATAATAACTTTGGTTTATTTATACCAAGTAATAACGACAAGGACAAGGTTTTTCTCTCTCTAGCAAAATCTAGAGTTTTTTCTTCCTAGGGTTTTCCAGGACTTTCTTCATCGTTTCTCCTTAGTTTTTCTACGGTATCCTTGCCGGTTTACCCATCTGTCTTCGTGCTTCTGTCTTGTCGTCGTGCATGGCGTGGCGGGAATAGGTACTGAGGAGGAGGTTGCCTGTCTTTCGACTTGTTGGGCGGACTGGGCTTTGGAAGATGAGGAAGGCGTGTTTGAGCCGACGACTGAGGCTGTCGACGGGGCTGGAGAGGGCGAGGAGGAGACATGGGTGGTGGTTGGACGGTTTTTGACGGGGAAGACGGTTAAGGTTGAGTATATAAGGCAGGTCCTGGCGTCGGTGTGGCAACCAGTACCTGGTGTGCAAATATCTGAGGTACAACCCAACCTGTTCATGTTCGTCTTCTTCCACGAAACAGATATGCTTTATGCCCATTTGAAAATCACACCCTAGTTTGCCGCCAGCTTTCTGAGGGTGCTCTACCGACGGAGGTGGTGCTCGACTCACTGGACATATGAGTGCAACTCCACGACTTACCTCTGGGATATACTTTGGAACTGATCCGGGAGCAGATATGCAACTTTATTGGCTCTTTTGTTAAGCATGATGAGAGGTTCTCGGGAGCTCAATGTCTGTCTTTCTACCGCATCGTGTCTCTATCCCGGTTTCACGGCCGATTAAGCGGAGAATGAATCTGCTCAAGCGTGATAAAACGACTTGCTGGGTGGATTTCAGGTACGACTGTACGAGAGACTCCATACGTTTTGTTTCTATTGCGGGATGTTGGGGCACTAGTACAAGTTTTGTTTGAAAGCTAGAGGAGCGACTGTTCTAGTCGAACAATTCCCGTTGGGTGGTAAGCCGAAGGGGAGTGGCGAGGTTGTTTCTGCTACTGTTAACGGTGGGGGAAGTAGGTTGACGTCTTCGGCTAGTGTGAGGGGTTCGGAGGTGGCGGTGGTGGCTGTCTCGAAGAGGCGGAGGGGAGACGGCCAGCAGTGGTGGGCATCGGCCTGGGAGCAGGGGGAATGATGTTGCGATGCCTGATGTTTCAAAAAACTTGCTTACGGCTGGTCTTGTTTCACAGACCCGCCCAACCCAATGAGTACTCTTAATTGGAACTGTCGTGGCTTGGACAATCCACGTACAGTTCGCGAGATTGTGGACTTGGTGTCCTATAAGAAGCCCGAGTTCGTGCTTTTTTTATTTTTTATTTTTTATTTTATAGAAACCTAGGTAGGGTGGATTCATGCTGAACGGCTCCGTGTTAAGCTTGGTTTCAATGGTCTTTTCTATGTTGACAGTACTGGATTGAGTGGTGGTCTAGCTTTGTTGTGGAGGACGAATAACATGGCCAGATTGTTGAGTTTCTCGAAGAATCACGTTGATGTGGAGGTAAGTGTTCCTGGTTTTGCGAAGTGGCAAATGACAGGTTTTTATGGCTTTCCTGAACGTAAAAGACGAGGTGAGTCCTGGGAGCTATTAAAATCACTTGCTCGTAGGTCTGATCTTCATTAGGTTGTTTTAGGGGATTTCAACGATCTCCTCTTTCAACATGAGAAGCGGGGCGGGAACCCCCATCCTGATGGCCTCCTACGCGATTTCGGGGATGCTATTGATGATTGTGGGTTGTCTCAGTTGCCAATGAAAGGTTATCGTACACATGGGAGAGGGGGGAGAGGAACGGTGGGTTGGTTGGAGGAACGTTTGGATAAAGTGTTAGCCACTGGAGGTGGCGGGAAGGGGTGGTGGGAGCTAATGTAGTGAATCTATTAACCCGCTCCTCTGATCATTCCGTTTATTTCCTTGGGATTTCGGATCCTCGGGTGAGGAAGGGTGGTGAAAGGAAGGGCTTTCGGTTTGAGATGGTTTGGCTGCATGATGAGGGGTGTAGAAGTGTGGTGGAAAAGTCATGGGACGAAGGAAGAAGTATGGGTTTGCAGGATTGCATTGTGTTATGTGGAGACCGATTGTCGCGATGGGGAGGTGATCGGTTTCACAAGTTTGGTGAGCAGATTATGAACCTCCGTAAAGAACATCTACACCTAAGAGGACGCACAGATCCAGCTTCAGTGGCTGAGTTCCAACGTCTTGAGGAACACTTGAGCCGTATTGAAACCTAGGAGGATGCTTATTGGAGACAGAGGGCCAAACAACATTGGCTCAAGGATGCGGATGCCGATACAAAATTCTTCCACATGTATGCTTCTCATCGTAAAAAGAAGAATACTCTCTCTAGACCAATGAATGATTGTGGGGATTGGGTTGAGGGGGAGGCCATGAAGAATGTTATTCTGGAAAATTTTGATAATATTTTCTGCTCTAACCACCTTGAGAATGGGGACAATTTTTTTTGGGGCATTATTCCACAGGTTACTCAGACACACAATGAATATCTACTCCGCCCTTTTGAGATAGAAGAGGTAAAATATGCACTTTTTTCAATGTTTCCCGATAAAGCACATGTGCATGATGGAATGAATCCGGGGTTCTATCAGCATTTCTGGGATGTGGTGGGTGGGGATGTTTCGAGTTTTGTCACTGGCTGCCTTAATTCTCGTACCTTCCCTTATGGTTCGAATGATAGAGATGTTGTTTTGATCTCTAAGAAAAAGACCCTGAACTGGTCTATGATCTTAAGGCTATAGCCTTGAGTAATGTGGTATATAAGGTTATGACTAAAATGATTACAACTAGAATGAAGCCACTAATGAAGGAAATCATATATGACTCACAGAGTGCTTTTATACCTGATAGGCTAATCACAGATAATATCCTAATAACCGCATTGGTTGGTCATTATTTGAATAGAAAACGGTGTGGGGCTGTTGGATGTGGTGCTCTCAAGTTGGACATGGCTAAGGCCTATGACCGCATGGTGTGTTCTTTTCTTCGTAGCATGCTTTTGGCTCTGGGTTTTGATAGTTGGTGGGTGGAGCTTATTATGCTATGTGTGACTATAGTATCTTAAAGCGTTTTAGTGAATGGCTCTCGTAGTAGCCCAGTGACGCCAACCCGTGGCTTAAGGCAGGGTGATCCATTATCCCTCATCTTTTCATTATTTGTGCAGAATGGCTTTCTTTGTTACTATAATAGGCACAAAATAATGGTTCTATTCATGGTTGTAGAGTTGCTAGAGGTGCTCCCCTATCTCTCATTTGTTTTTTTGCTAATGATAGCCTCTTATATTTTAAGGCCAATGCTCAGGAGGCTGGGGAGATTAAACATCGTTTATCTGTGTATGAGAATTTATCTGGGCAGGTGGTAAACTATCACAAATCTAGCATATGTTACAGTAAAAATACACGAGAGGAGGACATGGAAGAAGTGGCGCAAATTTTAGGGGTTGTCCAGGCTCCTAATTTTGGTAAATATTTGGGGCTCCCCTCTTTTGTAGGAAGAAATAAGAAGACAACTTTCTCGTATATTGATGATAGACAGAGAATTAGATCCTGGAATAAGAAATTGTTATCGCAGGCTTAGGAAATCTTATTGAAAAATGTGGCACAGTTTATGTCTACTTTTTCAATGAGTGTTTTTTTTACTACCTGTGTCTGTTTGTAGGGCTATTGAGCGAACCATTTCAATGAGTGTTTTTTTTACTACCTGTGTCTGTTTGTAGGGCTATTGAGCGAACCATGAACCGTTACTGGTGGGGATCTGGAACTGACCGTGGTATTCACTGGAAAGCATGTGATAAATTATGCATCCTTAAGAAACATGGGGCCTGTGTTTTAAGGAACTTCGTGCTTTTAACCTAGCTATGTTGGGCAAACAGGCATGACGTTTACTTACTAAGGTTGATTCTGGTGTCACGTGTTTACAAGGCTAGGTATTATCCTAAGGGATCATTTTCTGATGCATGTTTAGGAAGTAACCTCAGTTTCTGTTGGCGCAATATTATGGCAGCTCAGGGTTTGATTTGTAGTGGGGTGAGGCGCATGATTGGGAATGGGGAGTCTAGAGATACAGACTGAGGGCTGGAGCTAGCGTAATGGGTTTGATTGACCAGGATACTAGTTCGTGGGATCATTCTATTCTATATGATATTTTTCTACATACTGATGTGACTCATATATTGAAAATCCCTATTTCCCAGGCTATGAGACACTTGGTATTGGCATGGAGATCCTAAATGTTACTATTCTGTTAAAAGTGGCTATAGACTCATTGTTGGGAATTATGTTGATAATGAGGGCATTTTTTATAAATGGCTCACCTATGGAAGCTCAAAATCCCTCAAATGAAAAACCTTTCTATGTAGAGTTGATATCCTTCCCACTACCAAGAATTTGCTTATAAAGAGGGTGAATGTTATCCTACTTGCGCCATGTGTGGAATCAGGCATGATAACACTATGCACTCTTTGGTTTTGAGTGATTTTGCAAGTTCCATATGGACTCAATCTCACCTTCCAATCCATAATATTGTGACAAATATTTTTCATGTTTGGTTTAGTGAAGTTTTGAATATTCTAGACACTAATGGGATTATGTACGCAGCTGCAATTTTATATTATATTTGGAAAGCAAGAAATGAGGCGGTTTGAGATGCTTATCTTCCGATGCCAAGGAAGCTTATAGCGACCACCACTGCAGCCATGCAAGCTTGGCGCCGTGTACACCCAGACTGCGGCCTTCAAGCGCCTGCCGAGCCACACGACCTTGCTGACGTCGCCATGCCTGCCGAGACCCATCCTGCTGCTGTGCCCAACGTAGCTGCACCACTCCACTGCCGAGAACCTGTCGCTTCGACGCCGGATACCACCACATGACGAACAAGGCCACAGTTGGTGTGGTCCTCCTCGACGGAAATGGAGGGTATGTTTCGGCTTTCAATGCTTCTCTCCACTTATGGCCGAGACATTCGCATGCAAAGAAGCCTTGTCATGGTTAAGGAATCGCGGAGAGCGGTCTATAGAGTTACTCACGGATTGTCAAACGCTTCAGCATTATCTATCATCCGCAACTGCTCCAGTTCGTTCATATATCGACTATGCTATTGATAGCTGTAGATCTTACATATCAGCTTTCAATTACTGTTTAATCAAGTTTATTCCTAGATCAGACAATTATTTAGCTCATTCTTTAGTTTCTACAGCATTTGATCAGGCTACTACTATGTATTGTGACTTTGTCTCTCCTAACTCTATTTTAGCTTATCTCTAATAAATGCCGCATTGGTTGATTTAAAAAAAAAAAAAAAACCAAGTAACAACGACAACTTTGGAAAGAAAGAGTTTTTTTTTTTATTTTTTTATTTTTATTTTAAGAATTAAGGGTCGGTTTAAAAATTTGGAAAATATTTTTTTAAAAATAATTATTAAAAAAATAATTCATTTAAAAAAAAAGATTAATTTTTTTTGTGTTTAGTTGGGAACACTATTGTTTGTCATGTCAGGAGATCAGCGAACAACATGTCAGGAGATCTGATTCATCCACTGGTTCAAGTTCTGGACTGTTAGTCCACCGGATTGTATTGCTGCTCTTTTAATTCATGAATGAAAGTTTTATGTTGGTTTCAAAAAAAAGTTAAGAATTGTACTTTTTCTATTTGGTGTATTTATTTTTTCTTGAAAATGAACTTTTTATTTCTTATAACAACAACAATAACCCCATTATTTACCATTGCAATTTGCAAACATTATTATTCACTTCATTGAGATTTGATTGCGGTAACGGAAATTAATAATGATGGTAATATCAAATTAATTGGATGCAATATTAATGTTAATTACTCCTTACTATTTTAGATTTCGTCAACCAAAATTACTTCTTTGACTCCCTATTAACGTCTGAGAAAAACGATATTTTATTTCACAAATGCCCTTGCAGTATTAAATGTATACAAATCACTCTGACTAAAAATATGTATATTATGTGTTAAAATAATGTACGTTATATGTTAAAAAAATGTACATTACGTATTAGAATAATGAAATATCTGAAATAATAGAATGTATATTATGCTTTAAAATAATGTACATTATGTGTTATAAAAATGTATGTTGTAACTGGCCGTACGAAAAAAATAAAATTGAACAAAACGATGTTATTTTGGACCGGGCGAAAAAAAAAATAAAATTGAACAAAACGACGTTATTTTGGACCGGGCGAAAAAAATAAAACTGAACAAAAACGGCGTCATTTTGGACTTAGTCCACACAGCTGTGTGAACCACAATCCACACAATAACTATTGGGATTGGAAAATACTACATGTACTCATATTTTTTACTCTTTAACTTGTACTCTCACACACAAAATCTTATGTAGACACGTGTATTGGGACTCACAAAAAAAGTAGTCTATCAATACCCGCCACATAAGGAGTAAAATTTAGGGAGTATGATGGGAGAGTCTATATAGTAGAACTCATTATACTTATGCTCAAAGTGGGTAGATCCCTGAGCCATTGAGTCACTACTTTATCGGTGTGTGGGGTTGTTTGGAGTTGTGGATTTAAGGAGAAAATAAAACACTAGATATGATGGAATGATTTATAATTATATTATTGCAATGATAAGTAAGTTATTTAATAATGCAATATTACAAAAAGTGAATTAACCAAGCTTAGTAAGGTCATTGGTGATGAGATATTCGGCAACGGAACCATATGTTTTATCGGTGAGATGAACACCGTCCCAATGCAAAGCCTTTTCGGGATTGGGGCATCCATTAACGCCGTCCGATCCACACAATCTATTGGGGTCGTAGTTATAGTCCCCGCCGGTTCCGCAACAGGCTTTCAGCAAATTTTCGGTGTCCAATCCAAAGTCTGCTGGGTTCTTGAGAACTCTGAGAAAACCAGCCCGTTGATCCCCTAAAACCACCTTAACACCTTCGGCTAAGAACTCATAGTTGAGGGGAGAAATTTCTTTGTCCAAGAGATCGTAGTGGGAGTTAGCGAGGTTGTTGTAATCTATGAGACATCCCTGGTCGTCGTAGGATGCCGGGTCGGAGCCGGCGGCGGCTGTGAGCTGAGCGGGGAGGCACCCGAAGGGATACGGCCCGGGAACAAGTATTTGCTTCGCCCCTATCTTGATAATCTCCCTCACGCCGGCGGCGATGGCCCCCACCACCGACGGGACGTAAGTGTAAACTTCTTCCAGAGATTTGCCGTTGTCGATGGAAGTAAAATAGTCGTTGCCGCCGTACTCGCCGAACACGAACAGAGATTCTTCGATCCTTTTCTTGCAGCCGTCGGCGGTTTGCCGGCAAGTGGAGTTAAGGTGCTCATCGAACCACTTGAGTTGGGCGCTGATGGGTTGCTTGAACGTCTTGAACTTAATGCTTCTCGCAGTGAAGAAATCTTCGTCCAGCGCCGTTGCTCCGGCGACCGCGAAATCAACGCCCTGAGTGAAGTCCGCGCCGTCGTTGAGGTACGGCTCCAGAAAAGAGAGTTTGTAATGGGTGGCGAGGTAGTCTATGACGAGGCGGCCGTCGGAGAATCGGCCGGTGGGTTCATGGAAGAAGGTTTCGCCGTAAGGAAGTTTTCCGGCGTCAAACTGCATCCCAAGCCCAGAAGCAATTAGGTTTCCGGTGTCGGAGAGAGAATCTCCAAATTGGAAGATGGAGTTCACAGTTATTTCAGCATGAGCTAAAGGAAAGAAGACGATGAGAAACACAAACCAAGAAGAAGAAGAAGAACCCATTATATTATATTGCTGCATGCGCTAGCTATAGCTCTTGAATTGGATGAATGATTGAATGATTCATTTGCCCATGCATTGCTGCAATTTATATGCTCAAGGTTTGTAGTTATTTTTTGTAAATAAATCTTAATAATATTAATATGCGTGATATATGTAGGAAACACGTTACAAATTATATATTCATCCAATTAAAAAGGAATTGGGATTGATTCAAAGGGAATAATAAACGGTTGGCGCGGTTTTGTTCAACGAGGAAGGGGGATATGTATCGGCATTCAGTGCACTCTTATCAGATTGTCTCTCCCCGCTTATGGCTGAGGCAATAGCATGTAAGGAAGCCTTGTCTTGGTTATGAAATCGTGGGGAACGCTCGGTACGCTTATTCACAGATTGTTTGACCCTACAACAATATTTGACAAATCAAGCTGTCACAGTTCGGACTTACGTTGGCTATGCCATTGATGCTTGTAGAGCACGCATTATTTCTTTCGATTACTGCTCAGTTGACTTTATTCCTAGATCAGAGAACTATTTAGCCCATAGTTTAGCGGCTTCTGCATTTAATTCTTCTACGATTATGTATTCAGACGATGTACTCTATTTCTGAGTACTTTTAATATATGCCTTATTGGCCACCTTTCAAAAAAAAAAAAAACTGGTTTTCCTTTTAAATAAAATTTTAATTTTAATTTTAACTAGTACCATAAATAATCTGGTTTTCCTTTATTTTTTATTTAATTAATAAATTATAATTATGTATTCAAAAAAAATTATAATTATATTTAATTTTTAATTGGTACCATATACTTTTATTAATTTATATATACATTTATTATTTATATTAGCACTAGTTGTAGAAAAGTTTTTAAAATATAGAAATCTTTTTTTTTTCTTTCAAAATAAAATTCTTATAACCCAAAAATGTTTATCATCTTGTAGCTAGTCTAATCAAATTTAACTATAACTTTTTCTATAGGCAAATTATTGAAATCAGTAGATATTTAATTTATTAATTACTAATTGGTTTTCGCAAGTAAATTACTGAAATTTGTAAATAGTTATATTGAAATTATTTAATCAATTATATTACTGTCAAGTACGTACTTTGTGCTCAGATAACACCTTTGTAGCTCAGAACTCTGGTGGTGGAGTGGTGGGTTATTGACTCTTTGAGCTACAATTGATAGAGATATTAACCTTAATTAGGAGGAGGTCTCCGGCCTGCTCTTAAGAATATACCATTATTGTTGGCATTTGTTTATTTTTCTTTCAAAAGGTTGAACCTCAACCCTAAGAGCTCCCCACATCCCGACCCGACAGAGCATTTGGGAGGATGTAAATTATGGTAAATCAACTAAACATGAACCACAAAGGACATTTGTTTATTATGATCAATGATGTCGTGGGCATATTCATGGATTCAAGTACCTTGTTTTTTTTTTTCTTTTTTAATTTTTTGTTAAATTTTTTTATTGAATATTACTGACTTTATTACAATGTAATATTTATCTATGCATACTTTCTAAACTTATTGAAGTACAAAGAATCAATGTCTCCATTGGAGTTCAAACATGTGACCTAATGAAATACCTTCTTTTATTCATTAGTTATTTTCTCAATCTTATTTGGCTATCTTTCCATGTCATAGCCAAGCACCTTGTGCTTAGATGACACCTCTATGACTCCCCTTGAGAGAAAGTCACAGGACCATACCCCGGCGTGGGGTGGTGAGACATTGACTCTTTGAGCTACAATAAATAGAGAAAATATATATTTAACATATACTACTTTGTAATAGAGTCAATAATATTTAAAAAAAATCTTTCCATGTCGTATGTATTGATTAGCTTTTATTTAGTTGTTTATTTTTATTCCTGATTAATTATTCATCATATATATTTAGGCTAGATAATAAAATATAGTTAGTACAGTATGTGTAATTCTTGTGAGATACGTCACTTGTTACTAAAAAACGATAGGACACTTATGATCTGAGTTGTATAGTTGCAATTTGATGTGCCAAATTTTGACCCTGTTGCTAGAGGCTACGTTATTAGGAACACTCTAATTTTATTAATTTAGTCAATATTTTTTATTTTAACTTTTATTTTTTTTGAGATACTTTTGTTTTTTATTAAGCTAGTCAATAAATTATAATTTTTTTTGAGAGAAACAATAAATCATAATTATATTTAGTACAATATAATTTTATTGATTTGGATACATTTATTATTTAATATTAACATTACTTGTATTTTTTACACATGGTTTCCACTATTGTTCGTTGGACATAATGACTAAACTTTTTGCTTGCTGAATTATAGCCATTTTTAATGAGTGGGAAATTTTTTTTTTTTTTTTTTTTTTAATATAGAAATCTTTTTTTTTTTTTTCAAAATAAAAATCTTATAACCCAAAATAATTTATAATCATCTTGTAGTACGGAGTAATTAACATTAGTTACGCATCCAATTAATTTGATATTGCCATCATTAAATTTCAGTTACGGAAATCAAATCTCAATGAAGGAATGGAAATAATAATGTTTGCAATGGTAACAGGGTTTTTTATTATTTAATGAATTTGTACGCTAAAAGTATCTCAAAATGAAAACGTCTGAGAAGGACGATGAGAAGGGTGTTGGGAACATTAATGAGGCAAAGGTTTAGAAAGTGTCTTTACCAAGTGTCCCACATTGGAAAGCTAGCCCATCTTATCTCACCTTTTAAACACTAACTCCTTTTACAAGGTTTGAAGTGTTATGGAGGGAAATAAGGAGAAACCGCGCGCGCGCTGTCGCAACCTGCCCGCCCCGGTGGGGTGGGGTCAAAGTTTTGCACCCCCTCTATATTTTCGTGGAATAACTAGTCACCTTGTCCGCTTTTCTTTCTAATCTTCAGAACGTGAGCGAACGGAGGCGTTGGTTTTGTCCACACTCCACACTTTTAGCTTTGTCTGTATGGCTGAAAGGGGCTGGGCGGTTATAGCTTCCAGTATATAAACCGCCCTTCCCTGAGCTCTGTTGTTATAGCTTCCAGTATATATATATAGCTTCCGGTTATAAGGTACACTTTTCGATAACGTAAACACTCCTGAGCTCTGTTGTTCTGTGCTAAACCTGTCGAAAACTTGCGATTCCCTGGTCGTAAAGGTTTTTAAGGTAGTGTAACAACACGACACAGAAATCTATAATCCCCATCTTCGATCACACGATACAGCCATATTAACAGTACTGCTACGTACAACATTGTTTGTTTTCGCACTGCAAAACCAACAATTAAAAACCTTTACATTGCGAATTCAACAATGGTTCAAGAGACAAACCACGCCTCTGATGTCACGCCCATCCAACCTCTCACTGGAGGTCTGAACTACAGAAGATGGTTCGCGAAGCTGGTGATGCTGCTGGAATCAAAAGACGTCGATTATGTGAAAATCGAAGATCCTGCAAAATTCACCATGGCTGACGTGCAGTCCCTAGCCTCGTCTGCCCAGAAGGATACTTAGGTAACGGCTTCTGACGACTCTACTGATCCTGACGCAACGACAGCAGTGTCCAAGGATCCCAAGTCGACATCAACAGAGCCTTCATCAATATCCCAGGCTGTTCGTGCGAAATACGAAAAAGACAACAAGACTGCTCGCACTGCCATACTCCAACGCATTTCAGATCCTTTGTTTGACATGTTTTCAAAGCATAAGTCAGCAAAGCTAATCTGGGACTTACTTAAGGAAAAGTATGGTGGTGACGATGCAGGAAGAAGGAAATATGCAGTAGGACGATGGCTGCACTTCATGATGACAGATACCAAACCAATTGTTGATCAGGTACATGAATTTGAGAACCTCATTGCAGACCTGAAGGCAGAAGGAGGTGAAGTCAATGACGTTGTCCTGTGTGATTCACTAGTTGATAAGCTGCCCGAGTCCTGGGTAGACTTTAAGAACAAAATGAAGCACGATCGACGCACCTATACCTTGCAACAGCTAATCAGTAGTCTCAACATTGAAGAAGAAAACCGTCTGGTTCACAACACTGTAACCGCTACAGGTAATTTTAAAGCAAATGTTGTTGAAACTAATGCAGGCTTTAATAAGCCTAAAGCAGGTGTTAACAGTAGAAACCAAAGGAAGAATTCCAAAACCAATAACAACAATAATCGTGTCAAAAGTGGCCAAATTCAGAAAAAGGGGAAAGGTTTTGGAGAATGCTACGTTTGTGGTAAACGTGGCCATCGTGCTGCTCAATGCTACCACCGCAAAGGAAGCACGAACCAGAACACTCAAAAGCCATCCGCTGAAGGGCCTAAAAGCCAAGCTCACATAGTGGAAGACGAAGAAAACTCAGATAAAATAGCAGCAGTAATAACCGAGGCTAACACGGTAGAAGATCCAGACGAGTGGGTCGTAGACACAGGAGCGTCACGCAACTTCTGCAACAATAAAGATCTCTTCAAAGAGTTCGAGCCAATCACTGGAGGTGAACAAGTGTTCATGGGAAACTCCAGCGTATCCCAGGTATGTGGTAGAGGAAAAGTAGAAATAATGCTCGGGTCAGGGAAACAAATAACTTTACAAAATGTGCTCTTTGTTCCCACCCTTCGTAGAAATCTAATTTCTGCAGGCCTGCTTAATAAGGCCGGAATTAAGCTAGTTTTTTAGTCTGACCGAATGGTCATGACCAGACGTGGAATCTTTTTGGGTAAGGGATACTTACGTGGAAGACTTTTTGTGCTAGATGTTACAGTAGTTAGAAAGCACTCTGATGTAATTGGTTTTGAAAACCACATCCCAGCCTCGCATGTTCAAAACGTTAATAATAATGCATATTCTTCTGCTTACATTACTGTCTCTTTAGATATGTGGCATGGTAGATTAGGACATGTTAGCACAAAATGTTTAAACAAAATGAGGAGCATGAATTTGTTGCCAAATTTGTCTAATGATGCATGTACATGATGTAGCAAAAATGTGAGTGATGGTGAGTGTACGGGTGTGTTATCGTCCTCAGGGGATTGGGGGATATGGCACGCAATATGCAATCACAATAAACTAGGCACTAGCATAAGGAAATCAACAAGAAGCTAAGCAAACTACAAGTTTAAGGAAATGATAAGACTAACACATATACACAAAGATAAACACAAAATAAAGAAATAGGACTCAAGCTAGGGAGCATTATCATCTAGATGCATAGCACAACCTAAGGATTGGGGAAAATCACACAACCAAGGAATAGAGGGGATGCACGTAGGAATCCTAGTCTATAAGTCACTCACGTGAGCAAATTAACAAGGATTAGAACAAGGAATTGCCCACTCTCGTGGTGAATCAACTCCAAGTTCTTCAAGAACACAAAGCATCTAAAACCCCCAATTACTCCCATTTTCATAGGAAAAATCGGGTTTATGCAAGGAATGGCTTGGAATCTTGACCCAACTCTCATTGAGGCCAATAATCCTCCAAAACATGTCAATGAATGTTGTACACCAAGCATTAACAAAATACAAACACAAATCCTTCATAAACTCAAGAACCCTAGGTAGGCAAAATCCCCTTTATGCAATAATCACAAATCAAGCATCAAGATATATAATACAACCCTAACTCAAGTCCATAAACTAACTACTCATGATTAAATAGCATAAAGAGCACAAAAACACAAGTGTAAAGCATAAACATTGCAAGATAAAGAGATAAAAGGGAGAAGAAAACTTCTCTAAAGAAATTGATGCTAAATCTTGGAATCCAAATGTTTAATCCTTGAATACAAGCACGAAATATGATAAAGAACCTAAATCTACACCTAATCTAACACTAAAATATGAAAGGAAAGAGTAGAAAAGAGTTTGGGTTCGAATGGGGTTCAAAACCGAGTACAAATGAGTGAAAACTCAGCTAAAATAGAGCAGAGACGGGGGGCTCGACGCGTTGAGAGTAATTCTCGACGCTTCGAGCATTTACAGATTGCAAAACGCGATCTCACTGCCCAGATTCGACGCGTCGAGAAAATTCTCGACGCGTCGAGTGCTTCTCTGCAACGCAACTCCGACTTGTAGGCTGATTTTGACCACTTTATGCTCAGAATTAGGCTTCGATGTCTTCATGAAAGTTGTAGCTCTTCGAGTCTTCTTTCCATTGGAGCAAAAATCACTGCATTTGGACATTTCTAGGCCGAGATATGATCAAATTACCAAACAGTGGTCAGTTTCGGGTGAAATCTGTAAGTTCGGAACTTCAACTTCAAGGATGATTTTGACCACTGTGGCTTCCTTTTTAGGCTTTGATATCTGAATATAAGTTGTAGCCCTTTGAGTCTTCTTTTCAATGGGACAAGAATCATGTAATTTGGATGTTTTTAGCTTGATATATGGTCCAAAAACCATGACGTCAACGTGCAGGTCGGGAATTGCAATTGCATGGTCGCTTGCTTCTCTTTTGCTTTGGTTTGCCCACATGACCAAGACCATTGAAAGAACCATCCTAGACTCCTTTGGAAGTGTTGCATCCATCTCCATAGCTTCATATTTGGCTCTCATTGACTCCAAATTCATCCAAAATGCTCCACTTGACTCCAATGTCCTTCAAAATGCATGAAAATATTCATTTTTGCTTCCAAAGCTTTTCAAACCAAATTCCTTGCAAAATAACACAAATTAGTCCTAATCTAATGAAATTTGGAATGATCTATAAACAAAATGGCTTAGTGAAAGGAGCAAAAATATAGACAAATCAGCACTTATCAGTACACAATGTGAAATCTGTGCTGAAGCAAAGTTTGCCAGGAAATCGTTTTCAAATGTGAATTCTCGTGTTACATTTGTATTAGAATTAATTCATACCGATTTAGCTGACTTCAAAACTACTGAAAGTAGAGGTAGAAAATGGTATTATATTACATTTATTGATGATTTCTCCCGGTTCTCAAAAGTATATTTACTAAGAACAAAAGATGAAGCCGAAGGAAAATTTATAGTCTTTTAAAACTGAAGTAGAAAATTAGCTAGACAAGAAAATTAAACGGCTCCGCTCCGATAGAGGGGGAGAATACGAATCCAATTCTTTGAGATCTCTGTGTGAATCTTCGGGCATTATTCATGAAATAACTGCCCCTTATACTCCGCAACAGAATGACATTGCCGAGAGAAAAAACAAAACACTCAAAGAAATGATAAACGCAATGTTAATCAGTTATGGTGCACCAGACTCCTTGTGGGGAGAAGCTGTTCTAACAGCAAACCATATCCTAAATAGGGTCCCGCACAAAAGGTTTGAAAAACCCCTTATGAACTTTGGAAAGGTCACACTCCAAATCTCAAATACCTAAAGGTATGGGGTTGTTTGGCCAAAGTAGGATTGTCATCCTTCAAAAGGCCAAACTTGGGATCTAAAACTTTAGATGCCGTTTTTGTAGGGTATGCCGAGAATAGTGCAGCATACAGGTTTATGTGTTTGGAAAATCGTGCTATGTGTGAATCTATAGATGCCATATTCTTTGAACACATATTTCCGTTAAAGAATGCTAATGATTCACCTGTTGTTAGAATTCAAGATACGCAGAATATCTTTCCCAGTTTTCCAACCAACTCTGAGGAGCCAAGGAGAAGTAAAAGGCCTAGAGTTGAGAAAAGCTTTGGCTCTGACTTCTTAACATATGTAACTGAGTTGAAAGATCTAAATGAACTTTGCGATCAACTCATATGTCAATTAGTCCTAGAAGAAGAGCCCAAGAGCTTCGAAGAAGCAATTCGCTCAGTAGATTCCACATTGTGGAAAGAAGCAGTTAAAAGTGAGCTAGACTCCATCCAGTCTAACCACACTTGGGAACTGGTCAATAGACCTAAGGGCTGTAAACCAATTGGCTGCAAATGGATTTTCAAAAGAAAGTTGAGACCAGATGGGTCAATCGAACGGTTCAAGGCCAGACTAGTAGCCAAAGGCTACACACAAAAATTTGGTGGGGACTATTTCTATACATACTCACCAGTAACAAAGATAGCAACCATTCGTGTTCTATTTTCTCTTGCTTCTTCTCACAGGTTGATAGTTCATCAAATGGATGTAAAGACAACCTTTTTAAATGGTGAACTAGAAGAAGAAATCTACATGGAGCAACCTCCTGGCTGTGTTGATCCGGGACAGGAAGGGAAAGTGTGCAGACTTAAGAAGTCTCTATACGGCTTAAAACAAGCCCCTAAACAATGGTATGAAAAATTTCATAAAATGTTGTTAGATTTGGGTTATTCTACTAATAGATCATATGCATGCTTATACTCAAAAGAGATAGAGTCAATCACAGTGATAATATGTTTATATGTAGATGACATGCTGATCTTTAGCTCAAGTCTTGAGGCTATAAATGAGACTAAAAGAACTCTTTCTAACAAGTTTGAAATGAAGGACTTAGGGGAAGCCGATGTTATTCTGGGAATAAAAGTTACAAAGACTGGTAATGGCTATTTGCTGTCACAAAGCCATTATACAGAGAAACTTCTGAAGAAGTTTGACATTCATGAAGCAACTCCAGCTAAAACCCCATTTGATCCAAGTGTCAAACTATCTAAAAATGTAGAGAATAGTGTATCTCAAGATGAATACACAAAAATAAATGGGAGTCTAATGTTTTTAATGAATTACACTAGACCGGATATTGCGTTTGCAGTAAACAAACTCAGTCGCTATACTCACAACCCTAGCACTTCGCATTGGGATGCATTGAGAAGAGTATTACGATACCTGAGAGGCACCATGGACTGGGGTCTTAATTACAAAGGACACCCGGCAGTGCTAGAAGGGTTCTGTGATGCGAATTGGGTAAATGACAGTGAGGATGTAAGCTCAACTAGTGGATATGTGTTCACTATGTGTGGGGCAGCCATCTCATGGAAATCAACCAAACAATCTTGCATTGCTAGGTCAACTATGGAAGCCGAATTCATAGCTCTAGACTTGGCAAGCCAAGAAGCCGAGTGGCTGAGAAACCTACTAGCATACGTGCCATTGTGGGGGTGTCCAGCACCGGCTGTTCCTATGCACTGTGATTCACAAACTGCCATTTGTGTTGCACAAAATAGTGTCTATAATGGGAAAAGAAGACACATAAGAGTCAGACATGAGTCTGTAAGACAACTAATATTAAATGGGGTGATCACAATGGAGTTTGTGAGATCTGAAAGGAATATTGCAGATCCGTTCACAAAAGGCTTAAACAGGAAAACCATTCTTGATACTTCAAGGGAGATGGGTCTGAAACCCAATGATGTAAGCAATTCGTGATGAACCACTTTGGTGGCCAAATAAACTCACAGAAAAAACTTACTACAAGAAAAACTGTAAAAATAGTACGTACTTTGTAGCCTGTTATGAGTGGTCTATGTCGAGATAGACTTGACATAGTTGATTTCTAGATTGAGCTAGACAAACAGGGACTCTTTAAGAGTTAATAAGTTCATATAAGTTCAAAACTCAGTAAACCGACGAGTTCAAGATTCAATTCACTCTCGGGCGACAAGTTACTTAAGTGTCACTTCATGGCAGTTCAAGTTTCGTACACTGACATGGAAATTAGCTCTTGTGCTGGCTCAGGTATTCTTGGGTATAACTTTGCCCCATGAAATGTGTGGGGGATTGTTGGGAACATTAATGAGGCAAAGGCTTAGAAAGTGTCTTTACCAAGTGTCCCACATTGGAAAGCTAGCCCATCTTATCTCACCTTTTAAACACCAACTCCTTTTACAAGGTTTGAAGTGTTATGGAGGGAAATAAGGGGAAACCACGCGCGCGCCGCCGCCCGCCCGCTCGGCTCGATTCGCGCGTCGCGGTGGGGTCAAAGTTTTGCACCCCATCTATATTTTTAACCCCTATTTTCGTGGAATAACTAGTCACCTTGTTCACTCTTCTTTCTAATCTTCAGAACGTGAGCGAGCGAGGCGTTGGTCTTGTCCACACTCCACACTTTTAGCTTTGTTTGTATGGCTGAGATGGGCTGGGCGGTTATAGCTTCCAGTATATAAACCGCCCTTCCCCATCATTATAAGGTACACTTTTTGATAACGTAAACACTCATGAGCTCTGTTGTTCTGTGCTAAACCTGTCGAAAACTTGCGATTCTATGGTCGTAAAGGTTTTTAAGGTAGTGTAACAACATGACACAGAAATCAATAATCCCCATCTTCGATCACACGATACAGCCATATTAACAGTACTGCTACGTGCAACATTGTTTGTTTTCGCACTCCAAAACCAACAAAGGGAAGAATATATTGTTATTAAATAGTTCTTAATTATATAAGTATACATGAAGGAACTATTTATAAATACATAAAGAGTTCTAGAGATAGGAATGATCGATACGATATGAGCATGGACAAAATAGATGAATTCTAACATATCTAATTTTGTGCTGCAGGATTGGCTACTATGGAAGATCCATTCCGAGCCTTAACAAAAGAAGTTGGACAGCCCACGAGAGTGTGTCATCAACGTAACTAATGAGATTTTATCCGCGAAGAAAAGGAACAAGCTAGTTTTTCAGAATAAATAATTGGAAGCGGTAAACTCAAATTATATGATTTTAGTATAAAATATTTATAAAGTTATTTATGATTGTATAAACCTTACTTATATTATTATTTATTTTATATCAAAAGTTTGAATTCAAAAATCTATTTGAGGCAAACATGGGCTTAAAGGCAATTTATATCCTGCACCACGGCGCGCGTTGCATTGTGCGCCCAGATGCAAAACGACTTCGTTTCAAATTTTTTTTTTTTTTTGAAATTTCGCTACCCAGTGTTTGGCAGTTAATTTTTCTTAAAAAAATATCATATTCAAAAATGTACATAATGTTATACTAGAATACACATAATTGTATACATGAATGTACATAATTATATAACAAAATACACATACTCTTGTTTAAAAGATAATACACATAATCTAACGTAATACATAATAAACATAAACTTTTAACATAATACACATCAACTCTTAACATAATACACAAAAAATTTGTGATTCGGATGTACATAATTGTATTAAAAAAATGTACATAATTGTATAAAAAATGTACATAATAAAAAATATACATAATCATGTTAACTTCCTACCGCGCCTCCTAAAACGACGTCGTTTTGGGAGGCGCGGGGCGCACAGTGTACTGTACGATTTGGGAAGCGCAGAGCGCACAGTGCACTGTATGCCGTGGTGCAGGGTATAACGATTGGGCAAACATGTGGTCTTTTGTTATATCTATTATGGCCCAAGATTTGAGCCCAAACTCAAACTAACCTATTCTATACCAGCAAATCAAAATTCTCCTTCTTCTTAGCTTCTTTCTTTTTCTCCATTTCTTTCCTTCTTCTGTTACAACGTGTGTGCGTGTGTTAATGTTGTTGTTGTTATTTGGTTTTGGGTCTTAGGTGGTGATTAAGAAGACCAAGCTTGAGGATATATAGAAAGGGAGTGGGAATTCTTGTGGTTGTGGTTAACTGCTTGAGGTAAGGACCAATGGCTATCAACCTTATCTATTTTGCTCCATGTTTGATATACTAATGGTTGGAAATTCGGTGAATAAATCGATACACAAAATATATATAAAATAATATATATTTATAAGAAAATGAAATTTATTTTGTAGAACATTAATTCCAATCAATTTTTGGTACAAAACCAAAAATAACATATGTATACGAAATATATATATCAACAAAATAGGGATTTATTTTTATAAAAAATAATCTCACCACAACTAGTACGAAACTAATACAAGGGATTTAATCTTTATGAGATTAATCTCACCACTTGGTACGAAACCAAGAACAAAAACATATAAACGAGAAAGAGTTTCTAACATGAGGTTTTAACCAAACGAGAAAGAAGAGGAAGGCCGAGTCATGTGTACACACACTCTCCTTAAAATCGATTCGCCACCTCCCGAGGGTGCTAGGAGCATTGTGGCGTCAATCTCCCAAAATAAAATGGACTACGACTTTGGCGTTCAAGCACTCAAACCCAAAGCCTGACGAACTAGAACACAAGTTGAGCACTCTGTACGAATTTACGGAAGATGTTGGCAGGATTTCTTTTCCTTTGTAGCAAAAAGAATCGAGAGAAGAAAGAAATGAAAATCAAAAGGTTTTGATAGTTTACAAACTGGCGTGTTAAAAAAAAACCATTTTGCCTTCCATCCAAGATTTTTGTAGGAGACGGGAATTAAAAGCACAATCATGACACATAAACCAACATTAATTCAATTTAATAATTGAATTATAACGCTTGAAACAATCATACTTATTATTGCAATAATATCAACGATCACGAAATTAATTCGTACCGACCATAACAATTCGTTTCAAAAATATCTGAGTGACCAAGAAGTCCGTACATAAGAAAGGTTAACGATTCAGAAATGACCGAGACATCCGAAATAAAAGCACGAATCGTTACTTAAATATGCACCAACTCGTGCTAATCGATTCGGGGCATCAAAGCGCCAACAGCTCGTGCTTCATGAATTGAAGTACGAATCAGTGCTTAGCAAAGAAGCACGATTTGTGCTACACAATTCCACAAAGCACGAATTGTGCTTTAGATCATCAACACCTTTCATATTTAAAAGCACCAAGATTGGTTAATTAAGCAACAAACGAATGCTTAATTTTCCATTCGTGAGAATGCTAACAAATTAGCATTAATCAGAATTTTTCGACTTCTCTCAAATAGGTTCACTTTGAGAATCAATTTCTTATTCACTTATTACTCATTTGAGTGTACATTATATCAAATTCTTCATCTCACTACTAAGAGTGCGAATCCACCTTAACCCGACCCAAATCGGAAATAGACCCCACATATATTTGTACCACAAAATAACCATTCAATATTGTCATTTTATGCTAAAAATTCCAACACTATCTGCTATGTGTGTATACCATGCTTTTGGTTTTATAAATGTTAGCAGATGGCGTTTTTGTGTATATATTTTGAACTAAAATCTTGTTATAGTGAGCATTTCATCTCCTTTCATTTTCCTTCATTCTCCTTCATCTTCCTCGATTCATTTCCATCTTTCATCTTCTCCCATTTCATCTTCTTCCTTGTTTAAATGGATGTGTATGATATTTGTTCTATGTGTTCTTGTTTGGGGAATAATAGGAGGTGAAGGTGAAAGTCATAGTTGAAGAAGGATGATGGGTTCATACTAAGCTCTAGCAAGCTCAAGGTATAATCATAGATGTCCAAAAACCTATTATTTTTCCCTATCTCTGTTAATATTCTTGTGTATTGGCATTTGTTGTTGTGATAGAGATTTATATATTGTTTTGCCTATATTGTTGTGTAGATGATGTATTTTGATGCCATAATGTTGTTGTTGAGTGTTTTGGAAGAGTGTGGTGGTTTAGAAGTGGAGGTGTCGCCATGAAAATCCCATGGATAGAGCTCAGGAAGCTACTGTTTCTCCGAGCTCTAGCTTGGCGGAGCTAACCAATGGAGTTGGGCCAGCTCCGCCTATTGGCGGACCAGAGTGACGGACTCCCTGAGAGTTCCGCCACTCTGGGCCGTGGCTTGGCGGAAGCATGTGACGGGGCTTCTCAAGCTCCGTCACTTATCTCCGTTAGGCTACTGTGTTGGTGCAGGGTCCTTGAGGCTCAGCCCGATGTCTGGATCATCCCGGTCCATGACTTGGGGGTCCGTGAGGCTCGCGAGACTCGGGATTGTGACGACTTGTTTGTATGAAATGTGTCTATGTGTTATATGATTGAAATCCATTTTCGAACCAAGCATAAAAAATGATTTCTAAGTGCTTTTGAGTATATTGGAGTTATATGCAAATTGATCAAAACATTGAAACGTGTGTTGACGTTGGCTTTGTTTAAGTACTCCACATGTGTTGAATAGATGCACTATAAATCATGTTGTCATGTTTTATGTGACCATTTGTGCATAAATCATTACTCGCCACATGTCATATTTAGATTCATGACTTTCGAGCATTTTGAGCTATATTTACTTAAGGGTATGAAAAGCCTATATTATAGCCTTAAACTATTTTCAAAAAAAAAAATAATAAATAAATAAATAAATATATATATATATATATATATATATATATATATATATATATATATATATATATATATATATACTCTTTTGAAAAGCATGCATATCATTATGATTCGCGCTATAGAGAAAGGGAAGTTTAAATATGCTATACTACATACTACTATTATGTGATGTGAGGAAAATGATATATTTTGGAGGTTCCCGTTTGGACTATGTCTTTTCGGCTGTATGATGAGATGTTGTGATGAGACCCGAACACCCGGTGGAACACTCCCAAAAATGTTATGATGTGATTAGGTAAAACACTCCCGAAAATGTTATGATGAGACCTGGTGGAACACTCCCGGAATTATGATTGAAGTAGCTTGGTCGAAAAATCCTAGGCTACTAGGTTTGATAATACCCGCTGGGCTTGGAATCTTAGTTCGGGGGTATGCACACTGAAAGTACGATACCTGATTCCAAAGAAAGAAAAGAAAGAGAAATTGATATGAGATTTGTGGGCAAGAGGAGATTAGGTCGGCCGATATTCGCTGAGCCCGGATTAGGTTCATCTCACGAATCGTGACGTTCCTACCTCCCCACGTGATTGAGGTTCCGTAGTTACGAATGTGGCGGTTTTGTGGGAAGCACCGTTCACTAGGATTTCGCTGCGGCGGAATACCTGCCTCTTATGACCCATATTGATGAAGTGATGAGAATGATGAGATTGATATGAGATTCCTCCAGTAGTATTACTATAGTACTATGTGTTTGAGAGTGAATGTATCTATATAAATGATGTTTATACTTACCGAGCTTCGTTTTCAGTATTGCATGTCTTACAAATGTTTACATGGGAAGTAAAGTATTCACTCTTACTATTTGAGTACTTAGCATGAAAGTATAGATTTGCATTACTCTGTCTCTCTCACATCACATCACATGTTATCTATCTTGAAGCATCCAAGCATATGTATCAAAAACATCTTTGTATACATGTTGCATTGTAAGTACTGTTAATATGTTACTAGTATGAGCATGAACTGTGAATATATGTATATGTATATGTAAGTAAGTTTAGATGCTTATATATGTGAACTATCCATACATGTGATGCATTGATTGATTGTTGTGCCTATCTTTGACCCTATGTGATATACGTGTGAATGTCAAACCGTTTTCTAAATCTATATCTATATTATTTTTACAGGGTTGAGTGGTCTTATACTGAGCATTTTATGCTAACCAGTTATTTTCCTATGTTTTCTTATAACCCTTTTCAGGTTGACTTCATGCATGATAAGAGCGCACTTATCGAGGTTGTAGTGTGTAGCTCTAGATGGTTATTTAATTTGATAGTTAGACTTAGTAACCCTTCCTTCTTATTTTGGAGACTATCATTAGTGGATTGATGTAGCTAGACTACCATATTTTGTCGGTGCTTAGACATCGGGGTTCACGAACCCCTTTTTGTTGTATATAGAACTTATGACTCTAGTTTATAGTTTGATGTTTTAGCCTGTGCACATACCCGAGGGTGGGTAGTTGTGGCGGTAGCACCCTCATGTGGATGTTTTGGATTTAATCTATGATCTATCTTAACTTTATCTCTTTTTCTCTTTCTTTTACCATTATTTAAATATTAAAATCTAGGCCCAAAAGTATGAAAAATGGGGACGTTACAGTTACATTATTTATTTACATATCATCAAGTGTCGATCCGAGGAAACTTCTATAGCGTATATGATATATTGATATTATGATGAAAGCTAAGTCTGCCATTCATAGAGAAAGTAATGGGGGTGTATTCAATCATGACTTTCATAGAATTTTAAAGACTTTTATGAACTTTAAAAATTTGGAGGTATTCAATTCAAACTTTTAGAATGTCTTTAAAAGTCAGGCGGTATTCAATCAAGATTTTTAAAGAGTCAAGTTGTGTGATATTCGATTAAGACTTTTAAAGAGTCTTTAAAAGTCATGTGGTATTCAAAAAGTTATGAACTTTTGTAGACTTTTTAATTTTAGGATTTTTGTAGACTTTTCTTTCTCAAATATAAATAGTTGAAATCCAACCATCAACCGCAAGATTTCAAAATTTTCTTTCTAACAACTTTGAATGTTTTCTCTCTCTTATTTAAACTCTTTTTTTTCTCCCTATTTAAACTTTATAAACCTATCTAAATTTAATATAGTTATTTTTTTCTTCATTATCCTATATTTTCCTCATACCTAAACTCTACCAACTTTTTCTCTCTCTCCTAAACTTTACAATCATAATCTAAAAATTCGAAATAATATTGTTTTTACTTCATTATTGCTTGTTTATTTTTATTTTTATTTTTTCAATGATTTTTTTTATCTCTAACTTTCTCTAATTCTCCCTAAATACATGAACAAAGCAAATTTTTCATCGTCAAATTTTAGTATATTTTGATTTTTATTCTTTTTGTGTTTATATTCGTAATATAAAATTTTCATATTTTTTAACACTAGGTTACTATGAATAGCAAACTACTGTTCGCAACAACAATTTAGGGTTGCAAACAGTAGCACCTTATTGTTGTTCGCAGTCTCAAATTGCTATTGCAAATAATAGTTCTTTGTGTGATGCCTACCAATATATCAAGTATAATTTTGTATATATATTATTAATATTAGATTTTTATTTTTTTTTATTTTATGCAACTTGTAATTATATTTTTAAAGATTTTATTTAATCAATTCTTTTATTATAAATTTTTTTTGTTCAATATTGTTATGAATTTCTAATGAAATATTTTTTTTTGTTGATGTTTATTAATAATATATATATAAGCAATTAGCATATAAGTCTCAGGGAGGAAAGAGATTCACATTCTAATCGATTCGAAACAAGTGGTTGAATGGCTCACTAGAGATACCGAACCCATGGGTGAATGTGGTATGCTTGTCAAGCTGTGTAACCAGTGGATCTCTAGAGATTGGAGAATCATGATCAACTTTTCTCTACGTGAGTTCAACAATGCGGCCGACCACCTTGCAAAACTTGCCTGTCAAAGGGTTTGCGATTGAATTGAGTTTTCGACCCTATCTAGCAGCATGGATGCTATTCTGGTTAAGGATCGTGAGCTTCTGTGTAGTAGGAGAAGTAGCTAGTTAGTGGGGTCACACCCCTCCACCCGTCTCCAAAAAAAAAAAAACTAGCGCCACATGTTTTGTTTAATGATTCAGTAGGTAGTATTTGAGAGAAGATATCAATGTTCAAATATTAGCGGCAGCAGTGTAGGAATTTTGCGGAAAATTATGGTGTGGACCAGCTGTTGGTCCCGGTAGGGTCGAAAGGAGAGTCTAGAGGGAGTGGGGGTGAATAGACTCAACTCGTTTTTCTCTAAAATAACTCCTTTTGGGGTTATTACGCAGCGGATATGTTATACGAGTTTTAGATTGCTTTGCACTATTTGCTGTTTTAAGAAATCTTTCGTTTAGGGTCGAATGATATGAAATGAACGAAAGTAAAGCAATGAGAAAATAAAGAGAGAGAGACAAGAGATTTTTATAGTGGTTCGGCCAACTGTGCCTACTCCACTCTTCTTTCACAACTCGTGAAAGGTTTGCACTATCACTCCTAGTACAAATTACACCAAGATAGCTTCCTTGATCACTAAGCCGGACAGCTACTCGTAGGTTTTTCAACTCCTAGAGTTTATTCCGCCTCTATCAACGTCTTCTTCAGAGTTGAGGGTTGGTAGAAAAGATTTGCGTGTTTCTCCAACTGGTTGAAGTCTTGGCTCGCTGGTTGAAGGTTGGATGATTAACGTATACAATGTGCAAGACTTCTTCAAGGTTGTGAAGATAAATTATGATATTTCTTCTTGTAAGCTTCACGCCTTAAAACACTGGTTTTCAAAAGCTTGAGAGAGTGAACTTGTATAAGGAGCTTTTGAATGTGTATGATCAGTTGTAATAAAAACCAGCACCTTCTATCATGGAGAAGATGGGTATTTATAGGAGAGAAAATATCCATCCGTTGGAGGGAGATGATATTTCAAACCTATGATCCAGTGGTTAAGGGCCGGAGAGCCTGGTGCATTTATTGCTTCATTAAATGCAGTTGTACCATATAGACGTCGGAGACAAGAGCTCCTGTAAGTTTTGTCTTCTAGCTCTGAAAAGTGGTACTTGACATTTAATGCACCTAGATAAGTGTGCTCATTTTCTTAGGAATACTTATTCCTAGGATGATCCATTAGCTGAGACATTTGACAACATTCTTCTTGAGTTAAGAGAAGATGAATTGTCTTGGCAGTCTGACCTTTAGATATAATGTCTCTGGTCGAAAGATTTCTTTCGATTTCTGCTTTCGATTGTAAGGGATCATCTGTTCATTCGTGGTCCATCTGAGATGTGGTTCTGCTTCATTAATCAGCTCTTCTTTCGTTCATAGAAACCTAACTAAAAGATCATAACTCGGTTTCGTATGTTTGACTAACTTAACACGAATTACACAGTGAGTTAGGGTACCTTTCGTCTAAGACGAAGTAGCGAAATAATTAACACAAAGTTAGGGGTCTACATCTAAGTTACATTGGTATCATCAAAATCCTAATACATATGTTCCTAACACCAGCTATGTGGACCATGATCCAAAATATCATCGTGAATATTATGAGTAAAAATAATGTACATTATGTCTTAAAATAATGTATATTACGTGTTAGAATAATGAAACATCTGAGGTAATATAATGTGCATAATTATACTTTAAAATAATGTACATTATGGTTTAGAATAATGTACATTATGAGTTATAAAAATGTATGTTGTAATTGGGCGCGTGAAAAAATAAAGTTAAGCAAAATGACGTTTATACTCAAAGTGGGCAGATTCCTTGTGCGCACGCAGTGTTTTCTGAGTCCTCTGTCAGGTCAGGGTATATGGTCATTTGGGGTTGGGGATTTAAGGAGAAAACTATGACTCTGTTTGGTAGAGCTTATTTAGGAGCTTATAGCTTATTTTAAGCTACTAATAAGCTATAAGCTCTGTTTGGTAATGTTCCCAAAATAAGCTCTTAGCTTAGAATAAGAGCTTATTTCAGAACGCTACCTTAGGTAGCTTTTCAAAATAAGCTCCTAGCTTCCTAACTTTTTTTTTCCATCTTTATCCTTATTATTTTAAATAAATGACATAATTTATCCTTCCCAATTAAAACCCTTTTCTCTTCTCTTTTATCCACAACTTTCACCGCAAATATTATTATTATTATTATTATTATTATTATTATTATTATTATTATTATTATTATTATTATTATTATTCACCACCACCACCACCACCGTCACCATTATTATTATGATTATTACTATTCGATTTGCAACAATATTGCTACTTCATTATGAGATGCTAGATCATGGTTATGCTAATAGTTTTATTTTAAAATGTTAATTTTTTTTAAAGACAATGTTAAATTTTAATATGTAAATAAACTAATTTAAATTTTATGAAGATGTCTTTTTTAGTCTTTTTACATTTATCAGCTTATCAAGAAGCTAATTTTACCAAACACTTTCAATCATAACAGCTAGCTTAACAACTCTTCAATTTTACTCCTTCTGGTGCTATGTCGTTGTTCTGGGGAGAGTTTTGACGGTTGTTTCCGAGCTTTCCAGTGGCCATTCTTCCCCCATTCCCATTAGGATATCTTTTCTCCTTAAGCGTTACTAACATCCAAGAGCCATACTTTTCCTTAGGCTTTTCGATTGGCTCCGTCTGTGCTGATTCCTGTTGACTGCCATTCCCATCTGTAAGACCTTCACTGGTAGTAGCCTCTTTGTCACATTGTTCCTGTCGATGGCCATACAAGCCGCACTTAAAGCATACCAAATGAAACCCCTTGTATTCAATTGGCCATTCCTCTTGTTCCAGAACGAATTTAGATAATAGAGGCTTAGAAATATCAATCTCAATACAAATCCTTGCAAATTTCTCTTTGGACGTGAGACTTGTTGTAGTATAATCTTGACCGGGCGGCCAACACTTTTCCCTATTTTCTTGAGGAAATAATCTTCCTCGAAATACTGTATTGGTATAACTGGAAATCTAACCCAAAGTAGCAACTTACTTGTCTTGTTTTTCTTTGGGATGAAATTCGGCTTCCATTCTTGAACTACAATGTAATGGCCCATGATCATCCGCGGACCTTCGTACTTGGCGACATCGTAATCCCTCAAGGATTCAAACTTAGCAATATAATAGTCTTGGTCCAGAGGAATCAAATCAAAGTGAGATTCTGGTTTCCACATCTTCTGTAACCTCTGAAGTAGGTAGGTGCAGTTCACCGTTCTGCCCACAGTACCTTGATGATGAGGGATCGACGCCATGGCCGCCTCAATCTCTCATTCTCTTCCTTGGTGACCCGAATAACTGGATAGTCGAATTTTGCCCCATCAGATTCCATCTCTTCTTCGTTGGAAACCACTTCATCCTCCTGCGAAAAATTCTCGAACTTCCTTGCCCATGCTTGGTTAGGGGTTGCCGCTGGGGTCGTCCACTGGTTCGAATCCGGTGTTGAAGCACCTTGATGCGTAGTATATTTGCAAACAAATAATTCTCGGAGTACGAGTTATCGATCCACAGGGAAGTGGTTGTATCAAGCACTAGTTACTAACTTATTCATTAGAGCTAATCCTAACAATTACTTAGATGATTGATTGGCATAAAATAAATAAAATAAAACAGAGGTTCAGGATTTTGAAAACAATTAGAGAGAAGTTGAGATTCATGGGATTCAAGTATTTAATCACCTAGTGCCAATTATCGTTTGCAATATTTAGTTTGGAATTAAGATTTGTGTGGGAATGCAAAGTGGAATCGAATTACTTCCGTAATCTCTATTCCTAGTGAATTTCCACTCCCATGGCTTAAACACCCAATAAGATCAAAGATCAGCATTCAATTATTCCTAATTACTACCATCTCCCGATGAGCAATAATCTAGAATAAACTTCCCCTAATAAGTTCCCCTTTCCCAAGGACCAACTATTAGGTGCAATTGTGTGTGCCCTAATTTATGCCCCAACTCCCATTGGTGACACAAACATGGCTATGAAGCTAGTAACTATGGCCATTAATTACAAGCATCAAACAATATTATCACGATTGCAACACAAGTATTAAACCCAAATAATAATATATTAAAGAAACTGAGAGCTCAGGCACATAGGTTCATAAACACTTTTACTCCAGAATCTCTAAAGAATTTAGCCAAGCATGACTAAATTATACATAGCAAATATAAATAAAGAATTACAAATCATCAAAAGAGTACAAGAATTAACCAGACGATTCTCCCAAATCTCCCTAGTCTTCTTCTTGCTTTCCAAGACAACTTGTGGCTCTTGATTTCTCTCCTTCTTGTCTCCAAGAATCTCTGTATTCTCCCGGTCTCCGTTATTAGGGTTGAGGAAGGAGGGATTTTATAGTGGATACAAAGTTGAGATGAAATAGGAATCTTGTACAAAATTGGACTCAAATTATAATTCCTATATTTAAATAAAGAATTGCCCCTTTTGCTTCTGATTTCCGCGCCTTCGCTCGACGCGTCGAGACCAGCAGGTCCCGATCACCAAACTTTCTGGAAATTTTCGACGCGTCAAGCCCTCTGGTCCCCGAACTTGTCCAAAATTGCTCCAAACTCATCCTTGAACTTCCCTTGCTCATAGAATTGACCTACAATGGTTCAAAAACACTAACAAACACCGTAAAACATTCAAAACAAGTGTGAACCATAATCAAATGATAATAGCAAGGAAAATATGTATTAAATAAGCAAAATTAAAGAACTTAAATACTGAGATGATTCAAAATAACTATAATAACAAGCAAAGATGTGATAACATCACACCTACGGCCATCGGCGATTCTTGAACTGTCTCTAGAGTTGGGATTATCGTAGGGGAGTTCAGTTGCTCTCTATCTCTTTTCATTTTCTTTGTGCTTCTTTCGAGTAAGTCTTGGTCCTCCGGCGACCGATAGGTCGCTGCCGGTGAGGAGTGCTCGGATAGGATCTCCGCGAAGGTCACCATCAGAGTTTTTTTGATATTGGTTGTTGATTAAATTTCACAATCCACGTACCTCTTTTACCCTTATTTGAATCTTAGAATCTAGGCTCAAAATTATGAAAAATGGGGGCATTACAGTTACATTATTTACGTATCATCAAGTATCGATCCGAGGAAACTTTTATGTGCATATATGTGCTGCATGAATAAAACAGTAGCCCAATGTTCAAATATTAGCGGCGGCAGTGTAGGGATTATATGGAAAATTATTGTGGGGATAATGTTCCACACAGCTATGTGGGCCACGATCCAAAATATCATCGTGAATATTATGAATAAAAATAATGTACATTATGTTTTAAAATAATTTATATTACATGTTAAAATAATGAAACATCTGAGGTAATATAATTTGCATAATTATACTTTAAAATAATGTACATTAGGGTTTAAAATAATGTACATTATGAGTTAGAAGAATGTATATTGTAGTTAAGCAAAATGACGTTTATACCCAAAGTAGACAGATCCATCATGGGCAAGCATTGTTTCCTGAGTCTTCTGTCGGGTAAGGGTATAGGGTCATTTGAGATTGGGGATTTAAGGAGAAAATAAAACACTATATATGATGGAATAATGATTTATAATTATATTATCGAAATGATAAGTCAGTTATTTAATAATATAATATTACAAAAAGTGAATTAACCAAGCTTAGGAATGTCATTGGTGATGAGATATACGGCAACGGAACCATATGTTTTATCGGTGAGATGTACACCGTCCCATTGCAAAGCCTTTTCGGGATTGGGGCATCCATTAACGCCGTCCGATCCACACAATCTATTGGGGTCGTAGTTATAGTCCCCGCCGGTTCCGCAACAGGCTTTCAGCAAATTTTCGGTGTCCATTCCAAAGTTTTCTGGGTTCTTGAGAACTCTGAGAAAACCAGCCCGTTGATCCCCTAAAACCACCTTAACACCTTCGGATGAGAACTCACTGTTGATGGTAGAAGTTTGGCCGTTCAAGAGATCGTAGTGGGAGTTAGCGAGGTTGTTGTAATCTATGAGACATCCCTGGTCGTCGTAGGATGCCGGGTCGGAGCCGGCGGAGGCTGTGAGCTGAGCGGGGAGGCACCCGAAGGGATACGGCCCGGGAACAAGTATTTGCTTCGCCCCCACCTTGATAATCTCCCTCACGCCGGCGGTGATGGCCCCCACCACCGACGGGACGTAAGTTTTAACTTCTTCCAGAGATTTGCCGTTGTCGATGGAAGTAAAATAGTCGTTGCCGCCGTACTCGCCGAACACGAACAGAGATTCTTCGATCCTTTTCTTGCAGCCGTCGGCGGTTTGCCGGCAAGTGGAGTTGAGGTGCTCATCGAACCACTTGAGTTGGCCGCTGATGGGTTGCTTGAACGTCTTGAAGGTAATGCCTTTCGCAGTGAAGAAATCTTCGTCCAGCGCCGTTGCTCCGGCGACCGCGAAATTAACGCCCTGAGTGAAGTCCGCGCCGTCGTTGAGGTACGGCTCCAGAAAAGAGAGTTTGTAATTGGTGGCGAGGTAGTCAATGACAAGGCGGCCGTCGGAGAATCGGCCAGTGGGTTCATGGAAGTAGGTTTCGCCGTAAGGAAGTTTTCCGGCGTCGAACTGCATCCCAAGCCCAGAAGCAATTAGGTTTCCGGTGTCGGAGAGAGAATCTCCAAATTGGTAGATGGAGTTCACAGTTATTGCAGCATGAGCTAAAGGAAAGAAGACAATGAGAAACGCAACTCCTACATACACAAACCAAGAAGAAGAAGAAGAAGAAGAAGAAGAAGAAACACCCATTATATTATATTGGGTGAATGATTGAATGATTCATTTGCCCATGCATTGCTGCAATTTATATGCTCAAGGTTTGTAGTTATTTTTGTAAATAAATCTTGATATTCATATGCTTGATATGTAGGAAACACGTTACAAATTATATATGCATCCAATTAAAAAGGAATTGGGATTGATTCAAAAGGAATAATAAACTGGTTTTCCTTTTAAATAAAATTTTAATTTTAATTTTAACTATTACCATAAATAATCTGGTTTTCCTTTATTTTTTATTTAATTAATAAATTATAATTTTGTATTCAAAAAAAATAAATTATAATTATATTTAATTTTTAATTGGTACCATATACTTTTATTAATTTATATATACATTTATTATTTATATTAGCACTAGTTGTAGAAAAGTTTTTAAAATATAAAAATCTTTTTTTTTTTCAAAATAAAATTCTTATAACCCAAAAATGTTTATCATCTTGTAGCTAGTCTAATCAAATTTAACTCTAACTTTTTCTATAGGAAAATTATTGAAATCAGTAGATATTTAATTTATTAATTACTAATTGGTTTTCGCAAGTAAATCACTGAAAATTGTAAATATTTATATTGAAATTATTTAATCAATTATATTACTGTCAAGTACGTACTTTGTACTCAGATAACACATCTTTAGCTCAGAACCCTGGTGGTGGAGTGGTGTGTTATTGACTCTTTGAGCTACAATTGATAGAGATATTAACCTTAATTAGGAGGAGGTCGATCTCCTGCTCTTAAGAATATGCCATTATTGTTGGCATTTGATTATTATTCTTCCAAAAGGATGAACCCCAACTCTAAGGGGCCCCACCCCGACCCAACAGAGCATTTGGAGCATGTAAATCATGGTAACTCGATCAACTGAACATGAACCACCAACGACATTTGTTTATTATGATCAATGATGTCGTGGGCATATTCATAGATTCAAGTACCTTGTTTTTTTTTTTTCTTTTTTAATTTTTTAATTTTTTATTGAATATTAGGTGACAGGATAATAGGGCTGGCACCCGACCCGGATCACAAATGGGCGTTGACTCAGCATCACATGGGAACCCAACGGGCAGAACTCCAACGGTTAGGAATTCCAACAGGTGTCACCTTTATTGTCTTTGAAGCCACCATTGATGCCACCTTTGATGAGAGAGAGTTAAAGCCTCAACGCCTCATTCATGACTCTTCATATTCTTGCCGTTAGCTCAGCTCCCCAATGATGACTCTTCATGTTGTTACCATTAGGACCTAGCATAAATAGAACTTCCCTCAGCTGAGCAGGGGACGCATTGTACTTTCTATACTGAGACAAAAGCAATACATCTATCATATTCTCTTATAGCATTGTTATATTATTATTTACCGGTAACGTTATTACCGTCATTGGTGCTTTCATTGAGAGCCTGAGTCCAATACTCAAGCAGGCTACAACACTACGCTTTTTCTCTTTCAACAGCAAGCCTGAAAGAATGGCGTCCCGCAGCTCCCACGGTTCTCGCAACGTGAACAATGGCAATGCCTCAGGTGACCTCCGGGACCAACTCACCAACAATCGCGGAGGGGACCTCCGAGAACAGGTCAACAACGGGAGGCCCGGGGACCTTCGAGACCAACTCAACAATGGAGGGGTAAACCAAGCCGTGAACGAAAGGCTCGGGGACCTTCGAGACCAACTCAACAATGGGGGGGTGAACCAAGCCGTGAACCTCCAGGCGACCGCCGATATCATTCAGCAAGTAGTGACGGCGGCGCTAAATCAGGTGGCGGTGGGACTGCAAGGCCAAGTGCCCACGCCGCGGCCCCAGCAAATAGGGGTAGAGGCCCAAAGAAGTGGACCGGCCAGACGACAACCAGGCCCTTCCCAATCTGCGCCAGAACGATTGGGACAGAGGGCGCCCGTGCGGCAAAGATTAGGATCACGGGCCGAGGGGTCCTCTACCAGAGGCCCTTGCCAACACGAGAACAGACAAACCGAGAGATCACCCACAGAGGAGGTGGGCGAGTCTCGGGAGCCGACCCCACGCCGACACGTTGATGAGTCGGCCCTACGTCGACACTTGGAGGAGCGACGCGTCGATGAGCCGGCTCTGCGTCGGCACTCGGCGGAGAAGCGACGCGCTAATGAGCGGGTCCCACACCGACACTTGGATGGACGGAACGTCGAGGAACCCGCTCCGCGTCGACACTCAGATAAACAGCACGTCGATGAACTAGCTCCACGCCGACACATGGAGGAGCCGCAGCCGGCCCTGCGTCGGCACCCTGACGAGTCGGCCCTGGTCGAGAGGCTGCAGAGAAGAATCGAGGAGTTAGCAAGAAGGGTGGAGGCACGGGAGCAGTCGCCGGAACCTGAGGTACGATGGCAGCACCATTCTCCCCTAGCATCATGGACGTACCTTTGCCGAGGGACTTTAGGTTGCCCGCCATCAAGGAGTACACGGGGGCCACTGACCCACGTGTCCACATGACAAGGTACAAGGCTGCTATGGTAATGATCGGGGCAGGGGACGCCATCATGTGCCGAGCGTTCTTGTCCACACTGGATGGAGCGGCCCAAGACTGGTTCAACACCATCCCAGATGGGTCGATCCAAAACTTTGGGGAGTTATCCAAGAGCTTCCTAACATACTTCTCCGGTAGCATACATCGCAAGAAACCCTTCTCTCACCTCTGTGTAGTGAAGCAAGATAGAGGCGAGAGCCTCAAAGACTTCCTGATCAAATGGAAAAAGGAAGTCAATAATGTCTACGACTTCGACTCCAAGGCGGCGATCCCGATATTTATCCATGCCTTAAGATCAGGGTATTTCCACAAGCAGCTGAACGCTCACCACCCCCGCTCTTACGAAGATCTGATGAGGACGGCTAGCCGCTATGCCGAAGCAGAGGACGTCGACAGGAAGAAGAAGGACGAAGAGGATGGTAGGAAAGATGGGAAGCCTGGGAAAGCTGGTCCACCCAGCCAGGCACCACTCTCGAACCACCCAACCGCAGGGAAAGGCCGAGACCACGAACGGCCTCGCCTGGTCCCCTTGTGTAATTTGACTCCTCTTACCCATCCCGTCAGTGTCATTCTAAAAGCACGCTGAGGAGATGGGAATGGTAGAATTCCCCGAGGAGTGCATGAAGGTCTCCCCAAAGGCAGACCAAACAAAGTACTGCAGGTTTCATAGGCATGCCGGACACGATACGGATGAGTGTCACGTTTTGAAGAGACAAATAGAAGACCTCATCCAGCAGGGCTACTTCCGACATTTCGTCAAGCGATCCAAGCAGCAGCAACAGCCGCAACACAATCCACCAAAAAATGTCTGGAGGAATGAGGATGGCACCGAGCCGTCCACCTCAAACGCCAAAAAAAGAGACCACGACCAAATATCTGAGCAGAGTGATAGCGAGAAAGAAACCGAGGTGGCGCCCAGAAGACAAAAGAAGCACACCATACACTTTATCTATGGTGGACCTGCAGGGGCGACACGCCCGCGGAAAGAAAGAAGTGGAGCCGGCAGCTATACGTGGGAGAAGTGGCGAGACTTCCCAGAGAAAAGAAACAGAGACAGGAGGCCATCACCTTCTCTGATGATGACCTCCCAGAGGGCCCGTTACCCCATCGTGACGCCCTGGTAATTGAGATGGACGTCAATGATGTCATTATCCGCCGCATCTTAGTCGACACGGGAAGCTCAGTCAATGTGATGTATTACGATGCCTTCACCAAGTTAGGGATACTTAGGAACCAGCTCAAAGAAGTACGTACCCCACTCTCTGGATTTACGGGTGATTCAGTAGAGACGGAGGGGTCAGTGGTCTTACCAGTGGAGATAGGCACGAGCCCTAACATTCGCAAACTTGACTTGGAATTCATCGTGGTAAAACTCACTTGCGCGCACAACATCATATTGGGGAGACCGGCACTGGAGAACCTCAAGGCCATAGTGTCGGTGGAACACTTGTGTATGAAGTTCCCCACTCCGAGCGGGATAGGGGTCGTCAGAGGAGACCAGCGAGCGGCCCGCAGTTGTTACGTTAAAGCATGCAAAAAGATTGGCAGAAATGATCTATAAGTCCACACCATCTGTAAGGATGATCGATCGGGTATGGAGCTAGGAACATTTGATTAAGAATTTTCCATAATATTCTAGTAGTCGTTTGGAAATCGCGGTCCGCCCGCTTTGCATTCTGAAATCTTTTGGAATAATATCTCGTGCTTGTGGTCCGCCCATGTTGTTTCAAAAAAAAAAAAGAAAAAAAAAATTGGCTGAGGGCGCGCCTCAGCCAAGGCCGAGGCACAAGCCCCGGCCTCCTGGTCGAGGCGGCGCCTCGGCCACAGGCCGAGGCCGCGCCTTGGCCGCCTCGGCCACAGGCCGAGACCGCGCCTCGGCCACATGGCTGAGGCGCACGCCACGGCCCCGAAAAAAAAAAAAAAAAAAAAAAAAAAAAAAAAAAAAAAACGATCGGACGAGGCTACGCCTAGGCCGCGATCAGCCGAAGCGCACGCCTTGGCCACGATTGGTCGAGGCCACGCCTCGGCCACGATCGGTCGAGGCTACGCCTCGGCCGCGATCAGCCGAAGCGCACGCCTTAGCCACGATCGGTCGAGGCCACGCCTCGGCCACGATCGGTAGAGGCGACGCCTCGGCCACGATCGGTCGAGGCGACGCCTCGGCTGCGATAGGTCGAGGCGACGCCTCGGCCACGATAGGTCGAGGCGACGCCTCGGCCACGATCGGTCGAGGCGACACCTCGGCCACGGTCAGCCGAGGCGCACGCCTCGGCCACGATTGGTCGAGGCGACGCCTCGGCCACGATCAGTCGAGGGGTTGGCCGAGGCGCCCGCCTCGGCCAACGCCGAAGTCCGTCCCAGCATAAAAAAAAAAAAAAAATTCATGTGTGATTTGGAAAATAAAATCACATACTCGGGATCAATCGGGATTCTCACGATATCAAGCAAATTCAGCTTTACTCCCAAGTCAACTCAAACACATCCGTTGCCTCAGGAGTAGGGGGGACTGGTGACAGGATAATAGGGCTGGCACCCGACCCGGATTACAAATGGGCGTTGACTCAGCATCACATGGGAACCCAACGGGCAGAACTCCAACGGTTAGGAATTCCAACAGGTGTCACCTTTATTGTCTTTGAAGCCACCATTGATGCCACCTTTGATGAGAGAGAGTTAAAGCCTCAACGCCTCATTCATGACTCTTCATATTCTTGCTGTTAGCTCAGCTCCCCAATGATGACTCTTCATGTTGTTACCATTAGGACCTAGCATAAATAGAACTTCCCTCAGCTGAGCAGGGGACGCATTGTACTTTCTATACTGAGACAAAAGCAATACATCTATCATATTCTCTTATAGCATTGTTATATTATTATTTACCGGTAACGTTATTACCGTCATATTACTGACTTTATTACAATGTAGTATCTATCTATACATACTTTCTAAACTTATTGAAGTACAAAGAATCCATGTCTCCATTGGAGTTCAAACATGCATGTGATCTAATGAAGTACCTTCTTTGATTCATTAGGTAATTTCTCAATCTTATTTGGCCATCTTTCCATGTCATAGCCAAGCACCTTGTGCTTAGATGACACCTCTGTGTGACTCCCCTTGTGAGAAAGTCACAGGACCATACCCCGGTGTGGGGTGGTGAGGCATTGACTCTTTGAACTACAATAAATGGAGAAAGTATATATTTAACAGATACTACTTTGTAATAGAGTCAATAATATTTTAAAAAATCTTTCCATGTCCTATGTATTGATTAGCCTTTATTTAGTCGTTTATTTTTATTCCTAATTAATTATTCATCATCATTTATATTTAGGCTACATAATAAAATAAAGTTAGTACTAGTATGTGTAATTCTTGTGAGATACACCACTCGTTACTCAATATTCTATACTAAAAAACGATAGGACACTTATGATCTGAGTTGTATAGTTGCAATTTGATGTGCCAAATTTTGGCCCCGTTGCTAGAGGCTACGTTATTAGGAACACTCTAGTTTTATTAATATAGTCAATATTTTTTATTTTAGCTTTTACTTTTTTTTTTTTGAGATACTTTTGTTTCTTATTAAGCTAGTCAATAAATTATAATTTTTTTTGAGAGAAACAATAAATTATAATTATATTTTGTACAATATAATTTTATTGATTTGGATACATTTATTAATTAATTTTACACGATGACTAATCTTTTTGCTTTGCTGAATTATAGGCATTATATTAATGGGTGGGACAATTTTTGTTTTTTAAATATAGAAATCTTTTTTTTTTTTTCAAAATAAAAATCTTATAACCCAAAATAATTTATAATCTGTTGTAAAGCGAGATGCCCCGCTGGCCTTTAGCTCCTAACCGGTGGGTTGCATGATTGTATCAATAACATAAAGGTAAAAGTAAAAAGTAAAACAATAGATAAGGATGAAGAGAGCAGTCAGATTTTCATTATACCATCCATCCATATCCAATGGGGTACACACAAATATATAATCTATAGTTGATAGCTGTTACAAAGATGCCATAAGTACCAAGCTGTTACAACTTATTTCATCATCAATACCATAATAATGTCCATAAATAAAGGTTTTATAACACTCCCCCTTGGACATTATTTTGCCATCGATCTTGCCTTGTCAAAAACTTGCTAGGAAAACCCGATGGGAAAAACCTAGACAAGAAAAGAGTAGAAAATATATTCATGCCTCATTAAAAACTTCACTAGGAAAACCACGTGGGAAAAACCTAGTTGAAGAAAAGAGTACATGATATATGTAAAAACATATATTGTATTTGGTCGCCTCATTAAAAACCTTAACTTAAGAAAACCCTGTGGGAAAAACTTAGTTAAGGGAAAAAGAGTACAACTATAAGCCTTCAGGGCGCAAACCGCATAATCTTCAGGATTTTGGGTTTTGTCCATTTAAGCAATTATTTTGCAACTTTTCCTCATTGTCATTACTATATCATACTCATGTCTCGTTAAAAACCACACTAGAAAACCCAATGGGAGAAAACTAGTGAGGAAAAATGTACATGATATTTATGTTTTTATGCGTTGCAAATAGTGCACAACTGTTAGTCTTTTATGACTTAATCTTCAGGATTTTACGTTCAATCTTCCGGATTGATTCAAGTAAATGTACTTCCCGTTGTACTGTGTTGCAAATAGTGCGCAACTGTTAGTCTTTTATGACTTAATCTTCATGATTTTACGTTCAATCTTCCGGATTGATTCGAGTAAATGTACTTCCCGTCCCCCCTGAAGATAACAATCTTCAAGTTTACATATATTTCAAAATTTGAAGAGATGGATTGGACAAATCTTCTGGATTGTAACTAGAGTAGTGTACAATAATCTTATGGCTCTTCTAGAGCTCATATAACATTTGTGCAACACAAGTGTTATTGTCTTCATTTTGAACATTTAGGGAAATTCATTGTATAACCAGTTTGGACTTGGCATTGCGGGGATCAAACAAAACAGTCAGAGTACCCGAGTAGCCTATTAAAACCGTATCATGGTTTCTTACATAAATGTCATGTCTTTGTATCTCGAAGATACCGGAGGATATGTTAATCATTATTCAAGTACTTCATTTGTAGGGGGAGCACTAGATTTTGCTAGCAATTTCATCGCAAATATGTTGCGATTATGGAACTTCTGGTTCTATAATGGTGCTCCAACGATAATGAAGTAAGAGACTTCGAATCCAAAAAGGTTCCTTATCTGCTTCAGGAGATTATTAGGCAACCTTTAGTTTGATAAAAACATGACACTTATATGCATATAGATATGTGAAAAAACAATTTTAGATGTAGGCTGACTGGTGTGTATAAAAAATCTTCAAAGAAAAACTCGATCTTCAAGTCGAGATAATACTTATAGCTTTCACAAGCTTTTTATTTCAAAAATCTCAGTCTTTAAACATGAACTGACATCATCAAGCTCTTTATATATTTCATTGATGTTTACACCATCAATCTTGACTGAGATAATAAATAATGAATAAGTTCATTATCAACCCTTTATCGAGCACACAATGGTACATATTATTCCTTCAATGAGGATATTAACCCCATTCGCAACCCTTTAAAGAGTAAATAATGACACATAATAATACTTAAATAAATCCTCATTTCGAGAATTATGAATCCATCAGGGATTTCTCAAAATAAATTTAACTGCATATCTAAATTTAGTATTCTGCCAATTGTATTGTGTAGCGGAACTTAATGCCATTTACTGTGGGAGAGTATATTTGACTAAAATCAATTAGGGGTCTCTGCGTGGACCCATAGGCTACAAACTCGCTTCATTTCTTATCACCTCATTATTCTTATTTCTCTTTCATGCACACACCCATTTGTAACCTTCAGGGTTAACGCTCAATGGTGTAATGTTATAAAGAGAATTTATTCATTTTAGTGAGTCGAGCTATGCCTTAATTGCTCCTTTATATATTAAATAGTCATGGCACTTCTGGTGCCTAACTCTGGATCCAGATTATCATATAACGAGCAATTTGTAATGGCAATTGTGTTGTCGACAACTATAACATTTTTGTAAAACTCCCATATTTGTAAAAGTAATGGCAATTTCTAAAACAACCAGATTCTAAACATTTCCCAAAGATATTTTGATCTGGTCGTTCCGCACCCTAGTATTACGTTTGTTTGGTGCACCCATAAGTCTTACCAGGGTTTTTCGTCATCTGGACGAACGTCTGCAGGACATAGCTATTTCAAGAGTGACAATATTTCTTTACTAGATCTAGTATTATGATCCATATCTCTTTCACCAATAGATCTCCTACACTTCTAGTGTCAAGGAGTATAGATAGATATGTTTGGTCCAAGGATATGGGACCTAGTCACTTCTTTTATGATCATTATGATCAATAGATGTATTTGGCAGATTATTTGCTAAAATCGCAAATAGATTATCTTTTGAACTTCTAGTTCAATCTAACTAGTACATGGATTTAAATAATGAAGATGTTTTTATTCTTATGAAATTTCTTGGCATTCCATTAAAAGCTACGGAGTAGCATATTATCTCCCCCTAATGCCGAGAAACAATCTTCATTAGGAATGCAGTCAACGTACCCAATTATATGTATTGATCCCCTATCATGGGCTTTCGATATTTAATCAATAGACGAAGGTTTCTTCGATAGCCCTTTTAGAGGTACGTTGTGGTGGTGACATAAAATAGACTGCGCAAATAAAATAACGCAGATAGGGAAATGTTACTTCTGAAACCACGTACTAGGTGAAAAAGGGGGTATAGCAATTCTTGAGGGATTGATTTGTGATCTGCAGTTAGTTAGACTTAGTAAAAAAAACTTGACTCATAGTAACGTCAAGCAATCCTTCGGGGATTGATGGGATAGGTTGACCATTTTTGGTCAAGAATTCATTGTCAAGATTCATCCTAAATGATGACTTAGAGAATTAAAATCCTTAATCTACCTTCTGGGCAAATAAATATACAAAACAATGAGGGCTATAAATTTAAATATCATATGCCCAAATCTCATGTCAAAAAAATTTCTATAGCAGAAACTAGCACGGTAAACATGTCATAGCCTTTAACTATTATCACATGTAAGCTAAGGTTTAGCAACGACAGGTGCAACCTAACCATATTGAGAATTCATGATATTGCCACACTTATAAGTTGGGTGATGAATCTCAATAGCTATGGCCTATAGAAAATAATTAATTGCCAACAAGGAATAACAAAAGCTCTTATATGAGCCTAATCAAGAGATTATATGCTAAAAGTTGTCAATTAAAGAGAAGCATGCAATAGCATGTGATATAATTGTCCCTTATGTCTTGGACACCAAACTCTCATCAATTGAGTCATGCACATCCATTAAATAAAGAATATCATGTTTGGTACACACAAGGCATGACAAGTCAAGAGATATTGTTTATTAATTCATAAATTAGAAAAATGAGAGAAGTACCGTTCGCCGAAGAATAATGAGCACATCTTCACTGTCGGGCCCATTCATTCCTTATTTCGGGGAATCAAAAACAGCACTTTTCCAAGCAAACTTCTCATTTTATTTCATAGTTTCATATCAGCATGAAAACATCACAAAATAGCAAGATATACAAGCTGAAAACGGCAGAAAATTTTCAGAATTTTGACCTGGATTGCAGAATTTTCTGGGGGAAAACGGTAACATATTTTGACACAAAATTTGGCAGATATGTAGTTCAGAAAGTCTAGAACGTACATAAAAATTTTCATGTCAATCCAAGGTGTGGAAGTATTTTTTCTGAAATTTTTCACAATATTGCTCCAGGCAGAAAAATAATTGGCAGCACACTGCCAAAACTTTACAAATTTTTCTGGAATAACCAAAGCATATTTTTAACAAAATATTTTTACAGACATTAAATATCACGATTCTAGGTTCTCCAGAAAAAATTTCATGCCAAAAGGAGTTGAAGAAGTATATTTCACAAATTTAATTTTCAAACTGCGCCGGTCAGAATTTTCAGGCAGTGATTACCGTGTGTAAAAAAAATATTCACAAGTTGTTTGCTTCAGGCAAACCAACATGATGCGAGTCAATTTTGACTTTCGGAGAGTAGCATATAGCGTTAAAAATAGAAGTTGCAAACTTCATTCATAAGTCATTAGTCACTTTAAAGATCAATCCACATTCAGGGTCTTCGAGACCTTATTAAAAAAAAATAGCCCAATGACCGAACACTTAGCATAATTTTGTCATGTACTACTACTGGAGTACAATACGACCATCATAGATGACAATGAGACCCGCGTACACCAAATATCCTTCCGGGATTGACTTAGGGTCTATAAATCCTTTTAGATCAAATTTCTATAATCAAGGGCTTGGAGCAAGATAGCGGGTGACATATAAAATTAGTGCTCTTGATTTACCTTCTGGGTAAAACTATAGTAAAAACTTAGACACTATCATTTTGTTTAAATACTCAGATTTAAGATTTATTCTAATGCCCAAGACTGATGTGAAATAATTTATATAGCAAATTAGCACCATCAATTAACTTTTAATACAATACAAAATCAATTTTACATTGGGCAAACCGCCAAAGTGCTGTTATTTCTGATTTATGCTATGACTTGTTGCCTTCTGGGCAATGCTATGTTTAGAAATTTGTCTATAATCACTTGTTGATCAAGATGATCCTTCAGAGACGGTCATATAATAAGTGCTTCATTTCTAGGCAAAAATTACATGCATTTATGCAAGTTTCCATTAAGATTTAAGAAACATCTTATCATCAAATATGGCCTATAGCAAATAATTATTATGTCAAATAATTTTCTTTCATGATTCACATGACCATATTGCATAAGAGAACAAATTGTGGCACCAAAAAAAATGTCATGTAATAATCAGTGCACTTACTGCACAATTTATGCGGTTGTCACATCATCAAGAAAATGTGCCGCAACATTGTATATTTCAATTAAGCTCTCAAAAACTAGGAATCAACTGGATAGAAATGCTTATGGCATATTATTCTCTTAAATCATAAGCACAGTCAAGATTATCTAAAAAGATGATCACTCATTGAAGTTCAAGTAATCTATGCCATTTACCACATTCCAGTTTATAATTTGACATGACATAACAACATTATGCAATATGATTGTATTGCCTAATAATAATAATAATAATAATAATAATAATAATAATAATAATAATAATAATAATAATAATAATAATAATAATAATAATAATAATAATAATAATAATAATAATAATAATAATAATAATAATAATAATAATAATAATAATAATTTATTGACATAATTCAAGGCAATAACATGAAGTGCATAATCAATCAAGTAGGCATAGATGATGTAGCAGTTTTAATCTAATAGGATCAAAGACAAACCTCGCCAGAGTACGGTCAAAACTCTAGCATGATTTTCCAACCTTTGATTTGATTTCCACTGTATTTCTATGCTTAGAAGTGTGCTCCCATATACGGAATATAATATTATTTACGGGACCCATATATAATATTTTTCCGTTTCGATCTCCTTCTTCGCATCAATGTTCCCTGATCCGTTTTTTTTTTTTTTTCCTGGAGCGGAACAAGCGAGGGCGGTGGTAGTGCCGCTGTGTTGCGATCCTGCAGTCGCAACGAAGAGGCGACGCCATCCCCTAGCGTGACCTGCAGTCGTGCTCGTCTTGTGAAGGAAACCGATCAGGAGCGCAGAGAGGAGACAGATCTGGTCACCGGATTGTGAAGTCCGATCGCCGACTGCGGAGAGGTCGATGATCTGTTCTGGTCGTTCACCGGGGGGTTGATGGAGAACACTCGATCGATCGAAGAGTCGCCTGGAACAGCCAAGCAAACCTCGCTGATCGCTTGTCGCACGCCTCTCGCCGCAGCCGTTTACACGAGGACAAATTTTCAACACATCGCCGGTGATCCGGCCGTCGGATCAGGGAGTGGGTGGTGGCCCTGGGTTCGCCTTATCATCGCGATGATCTCCAGCTGGTCTGATCGATGATCAACCGGCTAGTTGGAGAATCATCATCGCCGGCCTGGATCGCAATTTGAGAGATCGCAAACTGATAGAGATTGGGGAATTGATGATCGCGATGATGTGGTTGGATATTAGCGACGCATGTTGACTGTTTTAGGTCTGTCCGCCGGGAATTGTTGAATTTTGGAGTAAAGGCATCAGTAGGCAGACTGCTAAACGCATAGTGGAAATCACGTAGATTGCCTCTCGGAAATCATCGGCGCATATAATTCAATTTTTGAATGCCTAGCACAGTCTGATACGACCAAGTAGTGGTTTCAATTTCGATGGATCACCATTATTAGTTGATGAAGATATTGCGTGGAAATTTGCTATCTGCAACGACGGCATCGAAGATCCAAGACAAAGCAAAGAACCACCATTTTCGAATTCACGTCCGAACAACTTTCGGTTCGCCGAGGATGTAGAGCAAAGTGCCGATAACGTGTTGTAAAGCGAGATGCCCCGCTGGCCTTTAGCTCCTAACCGGTGGGTTGCATGATTGTATCAATAACATAAAGGTAAAAGTAAAAAGTAAAACAATAGATAAGGATGAAGAGAGCAGTCAGATTTTCATTATACCATCCATCCATATCCAATGGGGTACACACAAATATATAATCTATAGTTGATAGTTGTTACAAAGATACCATAAGTACCAATGAAATGGTATGATGGTGATTTTGTTCGCTAAAAATGTAATATACACGATGAGAAGGGAAGCATATATTGTTATTAAATAGTTCTTAATTATATCTACTATATATATATATATATATATATATGTATATATATATATATATATATATATATATATATATATATATATATATATATATATATATATATATATATATATATATATATATATATATATATATATATATATATATATATATATATATATATATATATATATATATATATATATATATATATATATATATATATATATGACGGTAATAATGTTACCGGAAATATAATATAAGAGTAACGAATAAGAGAGTAACAATAGTTGTATTGCCTTTGTCTCAGTATAGAAAGTATAGTGTGTCCCCTGCTCAGCTGAGGGAAGTTCTATTTATGCTAGGTCCTAACGGTAACAACATGAAGAGACATCTTTGGGGAGCTGAGCTAACGGCAAGAATATGAAGAGTCATGAATGAGGCGTTGAGGCTTTAACTCTCTCTCATCAATGGTGGCATCAAAGGTGGCTTCAATGACAATAAATGTGACACCTGTTGGATTCTAACCGTTGGAGTTCTGCCCGTTGGGTTCCCATGTGATGCTGAGTCAGATGCTCATTTGTGATCCGGGTCGGGTGCCAGCCCTATTATCCTGTCAATATATATATATATATATATATATATATATATATATATATATATATATATATATATATATATATATATATATATATATATATATATATATATATTACTAAGAGCCCAAGAGAGTTAGGCCTATAATGGGTAGAAAAAATGGCGGTCACAGATTTTAATGAAATGAATGGCTCAGATTAATTAAAATATTGATCAGATTTAAATTTTACACTAAAATTTCCTAAAATACCCACACATCGTTACTAATTCCGTTAAAATTTTAAGAATTGCCGTTAGTTCACCGTTAACTTACTCATTGATTTCATAAAAAAAAGGTCTTAGGTTCGAACCTCATCCCAATCAAAGTTGGCATAATTAGTACTCTATTTTACTCTTATTAAATTATATAAATAATAATTTAGTAGTTACAACAAAAAATAATACATATGCATTTCTTTAATTTAGAATTATGTGTCCACAATGCCTTTTGTTAGGAATATATTGTAGAAGTTTTGATGAGCCAAATATATTTTGTAGACCCCAATTTTATTTTATTTGAGTCAGTTCTGGTTCACCAAGTATAGTGCACCACTGCCATGAAGTCTACGAAAAAGCAGTTTTAAAGAAGAATAAATGAAAGCGGGATCATAGCTTAACAGATTTATGAAGCATCAAGTTACCAAAGGTTGAGATGGATGAGATGGTAGAAGATTTGTTGAAGCATGCCTAATGCGAGATGATTCACAGTTCAATTTTCATTATAAGCAATTTTGGTGTAAAGATGAATTGCTATCGTGAAGCAGCAATATCAGGAGATGATGTCATCGTGATAGTTGAGAATTATCGGGTGATGACGTCACGACAATCGGGTAATGACATCACAATGTGATAAAGCTAGTGGAGAACACGTGGAGGAGATAAGTGAAAAGAATTTAAGTCTTGGATTATATCAATTGGATATCCAGCTGAGATGGAAGAAGCTTTGCCAAGCACAGCAAATGGTTCATAGTTTGATTCCTACTCGAAGTGATTTTATTATTTCATAATATTGGTTCATGATATACAATGGAACGTGATACATGGTCCATGATACAAGGTGGAACATGATATATAGTCCATGATACAAGGTGGAACATGATATATATATGGTCCATGATACAAGGTGGAACATGACAGCTAGAACATGATATGAAATGGAACATGATATATAGTCCATGATACAAGGTGGAACATGATATACTATTGGGACATGACTTCATCAAAAGGAGCTATGACATCATGATAGAATTAGACAGAAACATTATTTTGAAGCTCTGTTTCTGCAGAAGAAGTCGAAGAAGAAGAAGAAGCTGATATACAAAGGAGATCTTTTTAATACTCAAGCAAGAATCAGTAGATAAATTATTTGATCAACTTGGCACATCAGATCAATAATTCAACAAAAGTCATGCCAGAGAAATTCAAATTTGGAGGCTACCCATTCCAAAGAAAAAGCTTTGTCAGATTAAAGAGGAGCAACGGCAAATTTATTTAAATCTTCTGACAGACGGCGAAATGATTTTTGCAGACCAAGTTGGCAAAATTAATTGATCAACTACAATTCAAAATGGACGATCGAGATCGAAAGTTGATCAACGGGCAAATAGCTTTCATCTGCTATAAATTGCCCAAGCAGACTTGAAGACAAGTACGAATCTAACAGAGATTCAGAAAACACTTGAACAACAAAGAAAATTATCCAATCAATCATCAAGTGGTATATTGAGCTATATAAGATAGAATTCAAGTCTGAGAGAAGAAATCTTTGTATTTCATTGTAAATCTTTTACTGAGTGTAGAAAAGGGGTAGAGTAACTAGGGAGAGTGAAAAACCCAGTTGGAGTGTAGCTTTGTGCATAGCACTCGGTTGTAACGGGCAGAGTAACAAGGGGAGCTTGTGAAAACCCGGTGAGAGCGTAGCTTTGTGCGTAGTTCTCGTGGTGTAGGAGTACAGCTTGGTGCGAAGTACTCGGGAAGGCGGAGTAACAAGAGGAGCTTGCGAAAAACCTTGGTGGAGTGTAGCTTTTTGCGAAGCACTCGGAGAAGTGTCGTTGGGCACTTATTCACTATTGTATCTGGGTGATTGAAGAATAGTGAGTTTCCTCCTTGAAGTGAAAGGAGAAGAGTGGACTAGGAGGATTACACCACCTCTGAACCACTATAAATCTCTCTCTATTTACTTATTGCTCATATATATTTCGTGCATGCCTATATTATCTGTGAACTAACCCGTTACGGTTTATTGCATATCTTTATCTGTCTGGGTTTGATAGTTCCCTCGTTTGCATGCAAGTGAAATTTTATATACATCATCCTCCATCTATACTAAGTGTTTCTAACGTGATGTATGTATAAAATCTCTATTTGAGCACGACACAATTTAAAGCATAACACTTTGCCGTTACAATTCCGCTGTGCACACTCTAAGTTGTTATACTTGTGTATGCTTGTTACTTAGAGTTGAAGTTACAAAGTGTTGTTTGCAGAAGAAGTTTGAAAAAGTTAGAGAAGTCTATTCACCCCGCTCTAGACTTCTCGCCACCCTTTCGGGACCAACAAGTGATATCAGAGCAGTTGTCTATTTGAGTCAATTTTGACTGCTAGGCAGATCTCAAAAAACTTCAAGATGAAGAGAGATATGGTTCTTGCTCAAAATTTGCTTTTCTCACTTGATAAATTTGATGATTGGAAAATACGTATGCAGGTGCACTTATCTGCTTTAAATGATGAAATGTGGAAAGTCATCACAAATGGTCCTATCCAAATTATGGAAGCTAATACTGCTACCCCACGAGATCCAAATGCTCCACGATATATTCCAAAGCCAAAAATGGAGCGGACAAAGGAAGACAGAGGACGAAATAACTTGGACAATATTGCCAAGGACATTTTGTTCAAAACAGTCGATGACACCATATTCCCAAAGATTCGAAAGTGCACCACGGCAAAAGAAATATGGGACACGCTCATAAGCATCGGTGAAGGCGACGAACAAGAAAAAGACAACAAACTAACCATCGCCATGAAAAGGTTCGAAGATTTCAAAATGCTACCGAACGAAAGCATCACCGACATGGAAGCTCGATTGATCAAAATCCTTGGAGAAATCACGGATCTGGGAAAGACCATTACCCAGAAAGAAATATCGCTCAAAGTGTTACGCGGACTACCTACAAATTGGGATATGAAGGTGACCGCAATGCGCGATCATAGAGATCTAAGGACATTATCTACGGATAAACTCTTTAGTGATCTAAAGGCGTATGAGTTCGAGATGAAGACACGAGTTGAAGAAGAACGCGATGAACGAACATCCGCATTAATGGCCGATCAACCGTCTACATCAAGGTCAGTCGTAAATAATGATTTTTTATCTGACGAACAATTTTCCTTATTTGTTAGGAAATTCAAGAAATTCATGCGAAAGAACAAAGGACCACCACAAGGAAATTCTTTTCGAGAGAATAGAAGATCAAGAAGGGAAACGGTCGAAGATAACAAAAATGTGTGTTACAATTGTAGAAAGCCTGGACATTTTATGGCCGAATGTCCACATCCCAAGGTGAACAAAAATTCGAATACTTCTAACTCTCCACAGGTTGAGTACAAGTCGAAAGAGAAGAAATTCAAAAAGGACAAACGGAAGGCACTAATAAGCGATCCGTTAGAAGCAAGTGAATCCGAAGAATCATCTAGTGACGAGAGTGATTCATCACAAGAAGATACGGCGCTACTATGTCTAATGGGCAAAACATCCGAACATGAGGAATGCTATATGGCGCGTGAAACCGACGAAGAGGTATCTTCTAGTTCTTTTAGTTCCTTTAGTTCCGTTGACACCTCTTTCGAGACTCAAAAATCTTTTCAAAGTCTTATGGAAGATTGTCAAAAAGTCATGGCCACTCATACTCAAATCAAAGAGTGCAATAATACGTTAATTCTTGAAAAGGAAGAAATGTCACAAAAATTGCAGAATGCTCTAAATGAAATGAGTAATTTGAAAGCCGAAAATGTTCGACTTCAAGAAGAGTGCAAAGCTAGAGAGGTTAGAGAACATAACCTTCGGGAAGTAATCGCATCATTTACGCATTCATCCAAAATCATGGATAAAATGGTGAACATGCAAAAACCCGCTGGAGATAAAGCCGGACTAGGCTACGATCCATCATGTTCTAAAACCCCTCAAAAGTTGACTAATTCTACTACTACTTTAATTAATAAAGTTTCAGTGGTAAAATTTGTGAAAAGTCAACATAGCACAATGAGACAAGGAGTTGGAAACAAAATTAATGCCCAGAAAATTGTTGCAAGGCCGAATCAACACAATGATATCATGGCAAGACAACAAAATTTTAAAAGGCAAAAATTTGTATCTCAAAGGAGAACCAACGAGTCTAGTGCAATAAAACCTCATAGGAATATGGGAAGAAATCCGAGAATTGGGGCTGGGAGATTATATCCCTCAGAAGAAGATTGGTCGTTTGAAATCAAACCATGGACCAAGTCCAGATTTGCTCTATTTTATAGAATCAAGCAACTATCAGCTTCCCAACCCGCACCGAATCATTATTCGAGAATGCGTTATGATTATAGAGTCTTTAATGGTTACAAATCACCTACTCTTGGATCAGTGGGATCTAGGTGGATTTGGATGCCAAAAATTACTAACAAAAAAGGACCCAAACAAGTATGGGTACCTAAAAGAAATTAATCTTTTTTGCAGGAAGTTTGGTATTTCGATAGCGGTTGCTCTCGACATATGACCGGCAATAAAGCTAGTCTAGTTGAGTTCAAAAGTGTCGAAGGACCACAAGTAGTTTTCGGTGGAAAAGATCGATATGGAATGACAAAAGGAACCGGCACAATTGTGAAAAATGGTCTACGAATTGATGACGTATCTTATGTCGAAGGATTAAAATTTAACTTGTTTAGTACAAGTCAATTTTGCGACAAAGGATATCTCGTAGAATTTTACAAAGGCAAAAGTCAAGTCAAAGACGAATCCACGAAAGAAGTCGTACTCGCCGGATCAAGAAAGAAAAACATGTATGTTGTAGATTGGAGTACAACAAAAGACTCTGTATGCTTGATGGCCAATAATTCGAATGAAGCTAGTTGGGAATGGCACAGAAGGCTAAATCATTTGAATTTCAAAACCATCAACAAGCTTGCCAAAAAGAAGTTAGTCGAAGGACTACCCAATATTGTGTTCAAGAAAGATCAAATTTGCGATGCATGCCAGAAAGGAAAACAAATCAAGTCATCATTCAAATCCAAAGCTCAAGAGTCAACATCAAGACCCTTAAGTCTACTGCACATGGATTTATTTGGTCCAGTAGACCCAGTAAGTATAAGTGGTAAGAAATATACTTTGGTTGTTGTTGATGATTTTTCTAGGTACACATGGACAATATTCATCAAGAAAAATGATGAAGTCTTATCAAAGTTGCCAGAGCTATTAAAGCTGCTACAAGTCGAAAAAGATATGAAGATTGCAACAATTCGAACTGATCGGGGAACAGAGTTCGTAAACGGAGTAATTCAATCTTACTGCAATTCACAAGGAATTTTACATCAATTATCTGCCGCACGAACGCCGCAACAAAATGGTGTAGCTGAAAGAAGAAATCGAACACTGAAGGAAGCCGCACGAGTCATGATATCAGCCGCCGGACTACCAAAGAGATTTTGGGCAGAAGCAATCAATACGGCGTGCTATACTCAAAATCGAAGTCTAATCCACAAGTCTTATAACAAAACACCATATGAATTATGTAAAGGGAGAAAACCCAATCTCACCTACTTTCATACATTTGGTTGTAAATGTTTTGTACTTGTTAATGGAAAGTTCCAACTAAAGACTTTTGACGAACGTGCAAACGAAGGAACATTCTTGGGATATTCATCCACCAGCAAGGCATATAGAATATTCAACAAATCAACCATGGTGGTAGAAGAATCGATTCACGTTGTGTTTGATAAAAATCACGACAAAAATGGCAAAGAAGGTGAAGGTAATCGTGATTCAATTATTTCTAACGATATGTTGGAAGATAATGTGTTGCAGGAAGTAGAAGAATCAAGTGATATGGGTACTCACCAAATTGAGGCAATATCCAATGTGATACCCGAAATATCACGCACACCTACAACCGAAATTGCATCCAGAATTCAAGAAGAAGGAACTCCAGTAGATGAACCCGAAGATGCACCCGTCAACAATTCACAACAAGTGGAATCACAACAAGTATTCCAACAAGAAGGAAACTCTGAGAATCCAACAAGTTTCCAACCAAATCGAAAATGGCTAAGAAGTCACACACATGACTTAGTCATTGGAAATCCAAGTGACGGAGTAAAGACGCGATCATCTACTAGGAATCAACAACAAGATGCAATGTTCCCATGCTTTCTATCACAACTGGAGCCAAAGGAAATTGACGAAGCATTAGCCGATCCAAGTTGGATAGATGCCATGCAAGAGGAATTAGATCAATTCAAGCGCAACGACGTATGGAAACTTGTTCCAAGACCAACGCACCAAAATGTAATCGGCACCAAATGGGTCTTTAGGAACAAAGCGAACGAAGATGGCGTCATTGTTAGGAATAAAGCAAGATTAGTCGCAAAGGGGTATTCACAAGAAGAAGACATTGATTTTGATGAGACATTCGCCCCTGTCGCACGACTCGAAGCAATCCGGATATTCCTAGCATACGCAGCGCACAAGAATTTCATCGTATATCAAATGGACGTAAAGAGCGCATTTCTTAATGGCTTACTTGAAGAAGAAGTTTACGTCGAACAACCACCCGGTTTTGATGTAAAAGACGTTGGTGATCAAGTCTACAAATTAAATAAGGCATTGTATGGGTTAAAACAAGCTCCGCGAGCTTGGTACGACACCTTGTCAATGTTCTTAATTAGTTGTGGATTCACCAAAGGTCTAGTCGATAAAACCCTCTTTAGAATTCAAGAAAATAATCACATTTTATTAGTACAAATTTATGTTGATGATATTATCTTTGGAAGTACTGATAAATCTTTATGTGAGAAATTTTCTAAGCTTATGCAGAACAGGTTCGAGATGAGTATGATGGGAGAATTAAATTACTTTTTGGGACTGCAAGTCAAGCAACTTGAAGAAGGAATTTTCATAAATCAAGCCAAGTATACAAGAGATCTTATCAAGAAGTTTGGCATAGATGGAAAATCCTCAGTCAAAATTCCCATGAGTACATCTCAAAAATTGGATAAAGATGATGAAGGAAAAGACGTCGACCAAACGATGTATCGAGGGATGATTGGATCGTTACTATACTTAACCGCAAGCAGACCAGACATATCCTACTCGGTTGGCGTATGTGCAAGATTCCAATCAAAGCCCAAAGAAAGTCATCTGATTGCAACCAAGAAGATAATTCGATATCTCAAAGGAACAATCAATGTGGGATTATAGTATCCCAAAGAAGGAGATTTTACACTAACTGGTTATTCAGATGCAGATTTTGCAGGGTGTAAAATAGACCGAAAAAGTACCTCAGGGACATGCCAATTCTTAGGGGGAAGATTGGTCTCTTGGTTCAGCAAGAAACAAAACTCCATAGCTACGAGCACTGCCGAGGCCGAATATATTGCAGCTAGGAGTTGTTGTGCACAAATTTTGTGGATGAAACAACAATTGTTGGATTATGGGATTAAATGCGAAAATGTTAGTATTTTATGTGATAATACTAGCGCAATTGCAATAACCCAAAATCATGTGCTCCACTCGCGAACCGAACACATCGACATCCGACATCACTTCATACGAGACCACGTCGAGAAGAAAGATTTGAAGATCAATCATGTTCCCACAGAAAATCAAATTGCCGACATTCTCACAAAACCGTTGTGTGAATCTCGTTTTGCAACTCTAAGGCACGAAATGGGAATGATCGAAATGAGCTAAGTATTTCGAAACTTTTAAATTCGAAAAACTTGTGTACGTGATTTGCATGAAATTGCATGAAATTTGTTACCTATGTGTTCAACGTGATTTAATTTAATTAACGTGTTACAATTTATTTGTGTACATGTTAGTAATTTTATCTTACGAACTTAGGTACGTAGAAATTGGTTATTTGTTTTTAATTGCTAAAAGGGATATAAAAGTTAGGGGGAATGTACTGCTAAGCTATGCTAAAAGTTGATAACAGTGCATGCAAATTGAGTTGTCAGACTGAATGGTCATCAGCTTTAATTTTAATTTTCACCTGCTTAAGTCAATCTGATGAAATTTCTTAGAAATGTATCTAGCATCAATTTTGATCTTATCTGTTTAAATTGATTTTATTGGTCGATCAATTTTAATTCTCAGATTTATCAGACGTCGAAATTAAATTGTTAGCATGAACAGATTTATTGCACTAACAATTTTGTGTCGAAGAAATTTTTGCTCCATGAACATGTACAGGTGGCAGCGAATTAAAGCTTAATTTTTGGCGCTATGTACCCACAAATGGAGTATTAAAATCTGAGTTGGCAAATTTAAATCAGTGAAAGTTCGAAGTTGCCCTCAATTATTCTACAATCTCTTTCTATCCACTAAAGGGCAAGATGGTAATTTTGCTAGGCATTTATTTTGCCTACAAGAGACAAAGAATAAAGAAGTTCATCTTCTTCCTCCTCCCTCTCTCACCGCCGGCGCATGCAAGAAGAAGAAGCAAAACTTGAAAATCTCTCAATTCAATCAAACACATCCCAAATTTCCCACAAAAATCCATTCTACACCCAAATACCCATTACCCACCCTCACCATTGTCCTTGAGACCTCTCACAACCAAAAACCCATTTCCTTCTACCCATTTTTTTCGGACTGCCGAAACCCCTACCCGAAACCCATCTCAAAATTCCCTAATTTTTGTTCTATCAAGATGGAAGGAGCTCAAAACCCAATTGGAGCAGAAGGATCGAGGAAACTCACTCGGGTGATTCGAGGGATGATCATGGACCTTGAGGACTACAACAAGTTCATCCAAAACCAAGACTTGGGGGTAAAAATCTTAACCACTCTTGAAAATAGTGGGTTATTGAAGTTTTGCTCTTTCAAGTATGATGGTTTCTATTTGAATGAAGTAGTAGAATTTTATAGACACGCATTTGTCGAACATGGTGTTATAAATTCTACTGTTGGAGGTGTTTTGTTGAAAATTGAGTTAGATGATGTGAGAACTCATTTTGGATTGGAGGAAAAATTGTTGAAAGTGGAAGATCACGGCTTTGATTTAAATGATTTTTGGAGTGAAATTAGACACGAAACCGCACAAGTCGAGACGTGTACTAATGGCTTTAAGGTTATGTTGAAGCACGAATATGGAATGCTACTTGATATAGTGCATAAAACTATTGAGTGCAAATATTCTAGTAGGAATTATTTTACTAAGAAAAATTTGCCTTTGATGCATGCCATTGTGAATGTTGTTGCCGTAGATTGGGGACGGTTTATATATGGCCGAATAGTTGATCAAATTGGCCTAGCAAAACCATTGGTGAATGGATGGTTTCCTAATGATATTGGATGCGGTTTTGTTGTTGGGGAGTTGTTGAAGTTGAAAGGTGTTGCCCTATCCAAATCAAAACCCATACAAAACCAAAATTACCTTTTTCGAACCCCAATCCCGGTTGATCCTTCCCTAGCCAATATCCGAAAATGAAAACCGGCAAACACATCAACCCATTCCTTAGCCAAAAAGCCTCCTTCTAACCGAGCTACTAGTCACGGGGAATCCAATACTCATGGAAGGGGTAGTGATGATGCTTGTAGCCATCAATTTGTTACCATACCCATACCCGTAACCCACACCCCAAACCCGAATGAAGAAGTGGTTTTACCAAGTAAAGTTGGGAGTGTAGATGACATTCCAACTTATAGGGCAAGTAGTGAGTTGATGAAAGAGTATGAACGTGTGAAAATTTGGAGAAATTGGAGGTTAAGTGATCATAATTCGGTTGCTACAACGATAGGACCGGATACTCTAGAATTGGAGAAGTTTGCTTTACAATGGATTGGAACAAGAAATCTTGCTACCGCAACTAGGCTTTCGGTGATTAATGAGTGCTTTATTAAGAAAGTTGCTATTAGTCGGGGCAAGAAAGTGGCTCAAGAAGATCCCGAAGATGCCGTTGAGACAATAGATGGATTTGCTCGTGATGATATTGCCCGAGCATTGGTCATTTCTAGAGAAGAAGTGCACGGCACACATGGGGAAGCATCACATTTGAAGGAGACCGAAGGTGGAAGTTTGCAAGAATTGGACCCATTTCCTTCGAATATTGGGGATAACAACCTTAGTTTTGATGCTATTTCACCCCACACGGCTACGGATGTGACGAATTCGGTGAATGAAAATTTGGAAGCAAATGTTGATGATGAAAGCCGAATGGAGGAACAAGAAAATGTGCTACAAATTGAAGTGTCACCTTTGCCACTAAGCCGTGCCGAACCGATTCCTATTGCCACTGCCGAACCACTCATTCATACACTTGATGAGCCTTTGTGTCTTGAGGATGCACCATACGTGGAACCACCGGAATCATCCATGCCGAGACAACCACAAGAAGAGTCACACAAGGAGGTACATTCTTCATCCATTAATATTGATACTTTGAAAGAAAATATTATTGGGGATGTACGAAAGGTAATTCAAGAGTTGAGAAGATATGTCTTTCAAGAGTTTGAGAAAGTCCAAAATCAATTTGGTAATGTTGATACCAAATTAGATAACTTTCACAAGGAAGCTTATGAAAGGGCCGAATCCTTGTTACTTGGACAAGGATCAATCCAAGGTGATATGGCCACAATGTCTACTAAGCAAGAAGAGCGTAATAGGGAAGTCTTGAAGATGTTCCTTGACTTAGGGAAGAAAGGAACGGAGTGTGAATCGAGGCTACGATTGGTAGAGAACCAATTGAAGGCTCTACTGCATCAAGTTGGCGTGAACAATGATCTTTTAATTGGAGTCCAAAAGAGCCAAGACAAAGCTTCGGCGAGTTTCCAACATTATGTGGATGCTGCCGAAAAGGGGGAAAGAGCTAGAGGAGCTCCAAGTCATTTGGTGAACCATTTGATTGGACCGTCGTCACAACGGCCACTAGTTGAGCTTGTTAGACCTCCAGGAACACCGAGAGGAGTCACACCCACACCGAGAGCTCAAGGCCGAGGAAAAAGGAGAATAATGGATTATTTGATGACCCCTCAAAGCATGGATTTTCCTAGCCAACAAGGATGCCAAAGATCAACACCTTCAAGATCAATTTATGAAGAAAACAAGTTGAAGCTTATACGAGAGTTGGAGACATTCTTTGGGCACACAAGCAACGAAATGGTGGATGAAAGATCATTTGAAGAATGCGTTGCTTGGTACCAAGCCGGAGTGTTACGTGGTGACAATGTTCAAGAAGCTTATGGAAATTATGTTACCGAGCAAGTCACCGCACCATACCAACTCGAAGGAAAGAAACGAGACTTCAAGGAATTAAGGGCACACGTGAATGCCTTAATTGGCAAGAGGTAAAATTTTGAAGCCTCAATTTTTTGGTGTACATAATAGCTAGCTTGTTCGAATTATGCTTTTTGGAACATTATATAAATTGCTAGCATATGGTTTATTTCTTTACTTTGTCTAGTATGTTAATTGCTTTAAAGTCTCAAGATTTTAAATTGGACTTAGTAATTGCATGTGAGGCGTATAATTGAGAAAATAAAATTGAAAGGGGGAAGAAAAATTAAAAGATAAAATTCAATACGCAACCCCGCGTTATAGTCTCAATATACGTTTAGGACCGTCCAAAATTAAAATCTCTAGGTCTTAAATGTGTTAAACCCGTCAAATGGCTAGTCGCAATAAAATTGGACAAAAAGATTGTTTTTCAAAAATTTGACATAGCCAAATGACTTGGGTATAAGTTTCGGCATCATCAAAAAGGGGGAAATTGTTAGGAATATATTGTAGAAGTTTTGATGAGCCAAATGTATTTTGTAGACCCCAATTTTATTTTATTTGAGTCAGTTCTGGTTCACCAAGTATAGTGCACCACTGCCATGAAGCCTACATGAAGTCTACGAAAAAGCAGTTTTAAAGAAGAATAAATGAAAGCGGGATCATAGCTTAACAGATTTATGAAGCATCAAGTTACCAAAGGTTGAGATGGATGAGATGGTAGAAGACTTGTTGAAGCATGCCTAATGTGAGATGATCCATAGTTTGATTCTCATTAGAAGCAATTTTGGTGTAAAGATGAATTGCTATCGTGAAGTAGCAATATCAGGAGATGATGTCATCATGATAGTAATATCAGGTTATACTATCATGAAAGAACAATTTTTATCGTGATAGTTGAGAATTATCGGGTGATGACGTCACGACTATCGGGTAATGACATCACAATGTGATAAAGCTAGTGGAGAACACGTGGAGGAGATAAGTCAAAAGAATTTAAGTCTTGGATTATATCAATTGGATACCTAGCCAAGATGGAAAAAGCCTTGCCAAGCAAAGCAAATGGTCCATAGTTTGATTCCCACCCGAAGCGATTTTATTATTTCATAAGATTGGTTCATGATATACAATGGAACCATGATACATGGTCCATGATACAAGGTGGAACATGATATATAGTCCATGATACAAGGTGGAACATGATATATATGGTCCATGATACAAGGTGGAACATGACAGCTAGAACATGATATGAAATGGAACATGATACAATGTGGAACATGATATACTATTGGGACATGACTTCATCAAAAGGAGCTATGACATCATGATAGAATTAGACAGAAACATTATTTTGAAGCTTTGTTTCTGCAGAAGAAGTCGAAGAAGAAGAAGAAGAAGCTGATATACAAAGGAGATCTTTTTAATACTCAAGCAAGAATCAGCAGATAAATTATTTGATCAACTTGGCACATCAGATCAATAATTCAACAAAAGTCATGCCAGAGAAATTCAAATTTGGAGGCTACCCATTCCAAAGAAAAAGCTTTGTCAGATTAAAGAGGAGCAACGGCAAATTTATTTAAATCTTCTGACAGACGGCGAAATGATTTTTGCAGACCAAGTTAGCAAAATTAATTGATCAACTACAATTCAAAATGGACGATCGAGATCGAAAGTTGATCAACGGGCAAATAGCTTTCATCTGCTATAAATTGCCCAAGCAGACTTGAAGACAAGTACGAATCTAACAGAGATTCAGAAAACACTTGAACAACAAAGAAAATTATCCAATCAATCATCAAGTGGTATATTGAGCTATATAAGATAGAATTCAAGTCTGAGAGAAGAAATCTTTGTATTTCATTGTAAATCTTCTACTGAGTGTAGAAAAGGGGTAGAGTAACTAGGGAGAGTGAAAAACCCAGTTGGAGTGTAGCTTTGTGCATAGCACTCGGTTGTAACGGGCAGAGTAACAAGGGGAGCTTGTGAAAACCCGGTGAGAGCATAGCTTTGTGCGTAGTTCTCGTGGTGTAGGAGTACAGCTTGGTGCGAAGTACTCGGGAAGGCGGAGTAACAAGAGGAGCTTGCGAAAAACCTTGGTGGAGTGTAGCTTTGTGCGAAGCACTCGGAGAAGTGTCGTTGGGCACTTATTCACTATTGTATCTGGGTGATTGAAGAATAGTGAATTTCCTCCACTACAAGAAAATTGTTCATTAATGAGAGGTAAAACCGTCACTAAAAATTCAAAACCCATCATAAAAGACTTTTAGTGACGGGAAATTTACCGTCACCACCCGTCGTTATTCCTTCCGAGGTTAAAAACAAATAGTGACGGGATATGATACCATCATTAATAAACATATAGTGATAGTATATTTACCGTCACTAATACGTTCTTTTTGTGATGGGAAATCCCGTCATTAATATTACTATTTACTAACAAAATTTTTCCTCATTATATTAAATTTTGCCCATTATTAAAAATTATAATTATAATTTAGTACCAAATATTATTTTTCTAATTTTGTATACATTGTTGCTTCTCTTTAAATATTAATTTTTGTAATACATTTTATTCTCACTAATCGATGTTGTAACTATAGATATTGTATTAGTAAAAATTAAAAATTGTACCATAATGCAATCAAAATAAACTCGATCAATATATTAAAAGACTTCATCATCACTAGCAAAATGAAATGTTTCATACAACTTTGTAAAGACTAAAAACAAAGAAACTAATTATAACAAATAGTCATAGTAATTTATCTTGAACTAATTTTGCCTCAAGTCTTGCAAGAATAGTGGTGGCGCTCAAAAAGTCAAACCCCTGCTTATAATCTCACTTCCAACTTTGGAACTCGCAAGCCTCTGCCGATTAACTGTGAATAAAATCCCAAAATGTTTTAGTATAATCTTGACATACAATTTCTTAGAATTCATCAAATTATCTATCAATATTTGTAACAGAGTAAGGAGAAGGGTGACATCTACTATGATTAAACAAAAATTTTATGTTACTATCGTATATGATTAAACAAAAATTTTATGTTTAAGAATAATAATAATCATATCATATAATGATAATAGAAATTGCAATATAACTATTCTGTGTGTACATCAGCCTATTGTTTTTGGAAGAAAGGAAGTACAGAATCTGTATGTACAGAGAAAAGTTGTGTGTCCAGGAAGAGTTGTTTCACGCCATACAAATAGAACTACATTAGCAATTGATTCATTATGTTCAGCTTGAAGCATTCACAGAAAGCAAACTGAAGATTTTGTAATGTTCATAGCAAAGCATTTCTTGTTTGCAATGTCTGATGATAGATTTCATCTACAAAAGAGAATAATTAGAAGACAATGTTGATACATGATGCATTTTTTATTCCATAAAAGATATTCTACTTAAAATGCTCAATGCTCTTGGATTTGGCTTCTATTTTGGTGAATTATCAATTGTCACATCTAAATCATCATAACAAAATCTTAATCTTAAAAATAATAAATAAATGCATGAAATTCATCAATGGCTCAATGATCTTCGTTCATGATAACAAGTACGCAATGGAAAACAAGATACAAAAAGTAATCTGAAAACAAAAGTCAGGAGAAACAAAAGAAAATTAGGAAAACAATTACAAACACCCACCAGAGCAAGTGTTGAAGAAAATTACCTCAGCATCCGTGAAGTCATTCGTTCGGTAGAACTCTCTTCTTAAGTTATGTGGTTGTCTTCCTGTAGCAGTTTCTTCTGAAATAATATACCAACGAGCCTTGAACCGGTAAGTACCATCCACATCTTTCTATATACTGAAATTCATAGAAACTGCTCACCATTAATACACTAAGAAGAAAAGCATATAAGCAAGAGTTGGCTAAGTGAAGCCCCTCCTTTCATCTATTTGAGTGTTATTTGATGTGTTCACTACTTTCATCTCACACAAAATAGTATCTTTAATATCAATTAACCTTTCAAGAATATACAGATCACTGGCAAGCAGTTTCTCCCTTGCTATCCTAGCCCTTTTCTTCCCCTTAGGAGGGATAGGCAATTGCATAGCTTTCCCCAATTTTCTGTTATTTTTCTGTTATCCTGTACTAAGCACTGATTTGGTGCACCTTCTCCACTATTTAATACTAAAAACAAGTATTCCAGTATTCCCACAACCTTCTTCTCAGTTGCTTCGGAAAGGAAAAAAAATTGAAACAAAGAAAACATGGAATTAAATTCGAACTAAATCTATGAATTTGCATTGGTAGGGATTTGAATTGGTTGCGTGTAGGATATAAGAACAGGAATGATCTATAGGATTCATTACATCAAGTGACAGCACAAAAAACTAGTGTCCAGTGTTTTATGAAGAATAGAAAAGAATGTGAGGAGCAAAACCAATTAAAGAAGAGTGATTGAATTGTAGAAATTCCACACAGAGTTCCAAAAGTATATTTCCACAAGATAAATTTCAGCAGACTAAGAAAACTTAGAAATCAAGATAAACAAACATTCACTATCACCAAACTTCTAAAATATGTATACAATTTTGAAATATGAGAGAACAGAAACTCTATAAGTTCCATGATAAGAGCTATAAATCATCAAAAATAAAGCAGCCATTTAGATAAAGGCATAACAAGGGAGAAAAATCTTTATCTCTATATCTAATCAAGCTCTGACAAACAACAGGATATGATCTAGCTAAGTGTTACTTACAATGTCCATATGAAAGAGAAGTTATGTAAAGTGCAGCTCCAAATAACCCACTCAATTTTTGAACAATTGGGTGCTCCTCAACGCTTAGAAGTTTGCAAAGCTGTAAGAAGACAACACCTAATTAAAAGAGGCAAGGATATTGTTTCAATGTTAATATGAAGTTTCAAATGTAAATAGGGTGGAGTGATCATCAGGTGCCAATTTGGAACTCTCCTCGGAGCCATTAGTCTCCTAAAACACCCATGACTACTAAGACTCCTTAGAGGTTGCATTGTTGAATGGTCCTGAACCAGCATCACTATTTGCCATGCCAGATAACATTGAACTATCACCGCCTAACTTCTTTGTTTTACCATATTTTGTTTTGTAGACCATGCTGCTTCTTCACACCATAAGTACAATAACTTGAAATCAGAAGAAGACAGTTTGTGTGCAGAGTATAACGTTATTTGCGAATGAAAAAAGAAACAATTTTGAAGTAATTAATGGAACAATAATCGTTAGGAGAGATGATTTCGAACCTAATATGGTTATTGGGTAATGGATATATAAACAAAATGGAATATGTTTGACGGTTACCTGGCGTTTGGGCATTTTCTCGAACACCTGGAGGATGCTTGTCTGTGATTACCGCACCTATATGCTTGCATTAGGCAATAATTGCCCGTTGATTTTTTGGCGGCAGGAAGCAGCTTCCTTCGTCTTCTTTCTGCGAACACCCTTCCTCTGAGCCCTAGTTAGCTCCTGAGCCTGAGGTTCACATCCACACTCGTGATCGCTTGCCGAAGAAGTCGGAGAGTGAGATGGGGAGGGAGAGTGAGAGGGGGAGGGGGAGGGAGAGTGAGAGGGAGATGGAGTGTGAGAGCGGAGAGTGAGAGGGACAGATCAGATCTGAGCGAAGAAGACATGGTCTCTTTTGTTTAACTAGTATTTTCGCCCGTGCGATAGATTTGTTATAATATATTAAAAATATTTGAATTGATATATAATTATTTAAATTAGAACATTAAATATTATACAGTGCAATGGAAGATATGTTTTGAATTATTTATGTGTTTTGATGTTATCATTGTTTAGATTTGAGCAAATAATTGCTCAAATTAATAGCTTATGTGTAAATGTACGCATGCGATGCTGTAACTTTAGAGATTTTATTTATCATTGTTTAGTATTTATTTTTTATAAATTAGGTAAATGTGTTCGTTCTCTAGCAACTCAGTTATAGGAATAAATTGTTATCTTAATTCATTTGTATGGAATATATATATTTTTGTCTAGATATATAGCAATTTTGCCATTTAAAAAAAACATAATATCAACGATTGTATTTACACATTATTGAAACCTATTTGTAGATGACATCGGGTTGTAGCAACGCAATCCTGTCCATCATCGTATAGAGCTAACACCTTCAGTCTTTCAGGATAGGTGACTCGGGTGAAAATATATAATGGTAGAGTATTAGTCAATTAGCGATCCTTTTATATTTTAAGTCAATTAGTAATATCAAATTCATTTTCAGCAAATTATTCTTTTATATTTTTAGTCAATTAGTCAATTAGAATATCATATGCAGTGATATTTTTACCTAATTTTTGTTCAATTTTTAATTGATGATGTATAATATTATTATTGAAATATTTACGTTCCATTTTTAATTTATCTTTAATATTGTTTAAAATATGCATTTACTATTCATGATGTAGAATTATTATTGAAATATTTCCGTCATATTTTAGTTTCCGTTCCATTTTTAATTAAAATGCAATGATCTAACCATTTATTTTTTTCATATTAATCAATTATGGATCATTTTTTATTTGCAGCCAACTATTAGTATTCATTTTTTTTTATATTTTCAGTCAATTTGTAATGTCATATTCATTTTCAGCCAATTATTCTTTTTTTTTTTTAATTTTCATTCAATTAGTCAATTAGAATATTAGATGCAGTGATATTTTTACCTAATTTTCGTTCCATTTATAATTGATGATGTAGAATATTATTATTGAAATATTCCAGTTTCATTTTTAATTTACCTTTACTATTGTTTAAAATATGCATTTACTATTGATGATGTAGAATATTATTATTTAAATATTTCCTTTTCATTTTTAATTTACTTTTACTTGATGATGTAGAATATTATTATTAAAATATTTTTGTTCTATTTTTAATTTTCATTTCATTGTTTAAAATTGTGAAAGATTTATGACATAATTGTGATTTGATGTATTATACGGTATAATATTATTGTGAAAAATTAAAATGCAATGATCTTACCATTTCCTTTTCCATTTTAGTCAATTATGAATCATTTTTATTTTCAGTCAATTATTAATATTCATTTCCTTTTCCAATTAACCTAACTTCAATTCCTTTTTTTTTTTCATTTTTAATTTTCAGTAAATTATTAATATTCATTTCTTTTTCCAATTTACCTAATTTCCATTACATTTTTAATTGATAATGTAGAATATTATTGTGAAATATTTATGTTCATTTTTTTCATTTTTTTTAATTTACCTTTACTATTTACTATTGTTTGGACATGAAATCAAGTAAATATGATTTTGTTTTTAATTATAGTATAGATTTGACCATGAGGTTGTAACATACATATATGATGAATTGGCTATATTATAAATTGTTTAAATTTGTTATATAGGGTATTATGTTACGTGAGAGCATTGAATATGGAAACAATATTACTAAGATTTTAGTTGATTTCTACTTTACATTTGCTTACAAAATAAGTTGTATTAAATTAGTTGGTGATAAACATTCAAAAATTCTACATGGTAATACCATACATAATATTACCAATTATGCTATTATGTTATTACCTAATTAATTAATGTCTTTTCTACACGGTATTATAAATATATAAAAAAAAAATACGGAGAACTTGCAAACAATAATGTTACCAAAAATATTATTATATTAAATAATATAATTAATATATCTGGAAGATCATATAGGGCACTCTTTGATCCTAAATCAATAAATAATTAGTTATATACACATTTAGCAGTACCAATGTTATTACTAATACTTTATATATATCTGCAGTATTGAACCTTTAGTGTGAGATAAGAAAGAAATAATCAGTTAAATGATGCATTTATTTGGATGCACTAAGACTATTACAGTGCTCCATCACTTTGCAAACATGTACAACTTTGGCTTTATTTTATACTTTAAATTATACTTTGCTTATCCTTTAGATTTTAATATATTATTTTAAGCTAATTTATTTATTAACATTAAAAATACATTTTAAAGTGTGACAATTTATACTAATAAATCATTTTAAAAAGTGGCAAAAGATGATTTTCTAATTTGTTGCCACTGCATCAATTTTTAAAAAAAAAAAAAAATTGTTGCTATTGTTTACCTCGATCATCTCATAAATATCCATAATTTTTATTAGAGGGGTCTAATCAACACATAAACTGAAAAAAAAAATGACAATCATAAACAAAATATTTACAAAAATAAATGATAAAAACATTATGATAATGATTAAGACATAATAAATTTACATTTCCAAAAAATCACAAAACTCTGGAAATCCTGATTGAAAATGAACTGTGTATCAAGAGTTACATATCTTGACATAACTGGCTAATAAAAAAGAACATTCATTACTTGTCCTTATTCAAACACTTTCAAATATAAAGAAAAATTAAAACACTTGTGTGTAGATTAACTCTTCGTATCATTCTTAACTCTACACAATTGCATAAGAACAACCATAGGATTTGCAAGGCCAAAATATAAAAATAAATAAATAAATAAATAAGGTTTCAACTCTTGGCCTTGGTATATGTTGATCCCACACTGTAGCTTTCAATTGATTGTCCCTATAAACAAATAAACTACGGAGTACTTAATAAAAATACATATACAAAATACAATAAAAATAACAAAATTAGATAATTTACTTTGTATCCACGTACAATTAGAAAATCAATAAGTTAAGAAGGCTTCCCTGCAATGATTTTATCCAATGGGGAGTATATCTCAACGACCCTACCAATAACGTCAAACATGTTAATAAAAAAAAATTCGGATGTAGATTAAAATTGTAAATGAAACTTACCAACGAATTGTTTATCATCTACAGACTTCAAAGATGAAAATGGTTTCAATAAATAAATTTGTCTAGAAAAGTTGTCATTTTTTTTATATATTATTTAACCAAAGTAGCATAGTGAAATTACAACATAAAATAATGAGTGCATTTTTTGAAAATATAGAAATTACTTATCACCATAAAATTTTTAATAGCATAAACTTTTCATTGTTTGAAAAGCTTACAGTACTTACCAACATATTCCCTTGGTATATGAGCATGAAGTTCCCTAAAATGAAGTAAAAAAGAAAATTGTTATTTTGTAATTTATTTTTGCAGTATAGGAAGCAGCTTTGTAATGCATCTTTTTCCCAATTTCATATACAACACAAGTTATAGAAAAAAGCAAAATCGAAAAAAATACCATTTGATAGGAAAATGTGCACTCTCTAGATTTTATGAAATCACCCCCTTTTCTCTATGAGACTTCATATAGGTGCACACCAATCACTATCTAATAGCTCTGGAAGTCTTCAATGGAGAAATATCCTAGGCAAGAATAAACATTGGAGTCGTATAAAAAAGCAAAATTGAAAGAAAAAAAAAAAAAAACCTCTTGATCGTGAAACATGCACTCTCTAGATTTTACAGATTCACTCCTCTTTCTCTATGTGACTTCATATAGGTGCGCACTAATTGCAGTCGAATAGCTCTGCAAGTCTTCAATGGAGAAATATCCTGGGCAAGAATAAACATTGAAGCCGTAATAGTTGTATGTTAGTATACATATCTATATCTCTATATATAATTACTCAATATAAAAGAATGAATAAATGAATATAAGGAAAAAATATTATCAATTAATAGATTTACCAATTAGGTTAATACGTGAATATGGAAACAATATTATCAATTAATAAATTTTAATTAATTTCTATTTTACATTTGGTTACCAAATAAGTTTTACAACAAAAGTTTGGGCGGGAAAATGAAATAGGAGGATTTTACTTTTATATATATATAGATTTTATGTACAAGGGGGCCCAGAAATAAAATTTTGGTGGGAAAAGTATATTTTAGTGAAAAATTTCAGAATCAATAGCGAGAGTAAAACAACTTTTGTATCAATAGTGAGAGTATGTTTTTAAAAGAAGTATAAAAGAAAAATTGTCATTAAATCATAAACTTTTAGTGAGAGTAATTTTTAACCCTCACAAAAGCTATACAAATAATACATTTAGTGAGAGTTTTTTCTCTCCGTCACTAATTTTTTGTCACTAAAAGTTGTTTTTCTTGTAGTGCTCCTTGAAGTGAAAGGAAAGAGTGGACTAGGAGGATTACACCACCTCTGAACCACTATAAATCTCTCTCTCTATTTACTTATTGCTCATATATATTTCGTGCATGCCTATATTATCTGTGAACTAACCCATTACGGTTTATTGTGTATCTTTATCTGTCTGGGTTTGATAGTTCCCTCGTTTGCATGCAAGTGAAATTTTATATACATCATCCTACATCTATACTAAGTGTTTCTAACGTGATGCATGTATAAAATCTCTATTTGAGCACGACACAATTTAAAGCATAACACTTTGCCGTTACAATTCCGCTGTGCACACTCTAAGTTGTTATACTTGTTTATGCTTGTTACTTAGAGTTGAAGTTACAAAGTGTTGTTTGCAGAAGAAGTTTGAAAAAGTTAGAGAAGTCTATTCACCCCCCCCTCTAGACTTCTCGCCACCCTTTCGGGACCAACACCTTTATTACAAAAAAAAAAAAAAAAAAAAAAAATTATTCATTATCAATCAATTAAATAAGAGAAATAAATTTTCAAAAAAAAAAAATAAGAGAAATAATTTTATTAGTTATCTACTATACTAATAAGAGCCCAAGAGAGTTAGACCTATAATGGGAAGAAAAAATGGTGGTCAAATTTTTTAATCAAATGAATGGCTCAGATTGATCAGATTTTAATTTTTCCTTAAGATTTCCTAATTTATCCTTAATGAATATGATTATCCGTTAACTTTGCCGTTAAATATTATCTTTTCCGTTAATTTCTGTTAGTTCACCGTTAACTTACTCATTGATTTCAATAAGAAAGGTCTTAAGTTCGAACCTCATCCCAATCAAAGTTGACATAATTAGTACTCTACTTTACTTCTATTAAATTAAATAATAATTTAGTAGCTACAACAAAAAAATAATACATATGCATTTCTTTAATTTAGAATTATGTCTCTACAATATCTTTATTCAAAAAAAAATTATTCATTATCAATAAATTAAATATAAGAAATAATTCCATTAGTTATATTGTCACTATTTTTCTCCAATATAAAAATGCTTTATATTCAAATTCATCAATTGATTATATTCGCTACACTGTCCCTACAATGTCTTTATTAAAAAAAATATTCATTATCAATAAATTAATTAAGAGAAATAATTTTATTAATTATATTGTCTTTATTTTTCTCCAATGTAAAAATTCTTTACATTCAAATTCATCAATTGATTATATTAACTACATTGTCTATTATCTTTTTTGTGCACTATTTTTTTAATTAACTATCAAAGTTATAATACAAAATAATGCTATATATTTATTTACCAAGTATTTTATTAATACTATGAAAAATTTAAAAAAAAATATATAATTAATAAAGTCAATCAAATTAACTACTTTAAGGATTTGTTGACAAAGAGAGTATTCAAATCACACAACAAATTGAAGTGAGAACTATCTCGCAATGTCCTTGTTTGACAATCAGCAGTTAGCGGATTTGACCAGCGAATTATATCAACAGTTGGTAAAAAGATATTTGAAAAAATTAGTTGTTTAGATTAATATGTAAAATGACCTAAGGGTGTACATATAATAATAATAATAATTTTTACTAATAATAATAATAATAATAATAATAATAATAATAATAATAATAATAATTGTTTTAAAATACATATATATATACATACATACATATATATATATATATATATATATATATATATATATATATATATATATATATATATATATATATATAATTAAGTCAATCATATTAACTACTTGGGGAATTTATTGACAAAAAAAAAAAGTATTCAAATCACACAACAAATTGAAGTGGAAAACTACCTCGCAATGTCCTTGTTTGGTAATCAGCAGTTAGCTCTTCAATATTAGTATATATTTAATATTTTATGCCCTAATTTTTATTTGTTCTCCCTTATGTCCCGTATTTGGTTTCAACCATACCTATACAATTATTTTATTGACAATTATAATCAATATTGACTATATTATCTTGCATTTGTAAACTTAGAATTACATATTTAAATACGCAAATTCAACATTCAATTATCTATGCATGAACAATTTCAATATAATCTTGCATTGATATATACTTTAAAGTACTTATTTAAAAAAAAAAAAAACATTGGGCATTATCCTAATCGCGCAATGCGCGTAAAAAACTAGTATTGTCTAATAAGAGTCCAAGAGAGTTAGGCCTATAATGGGTAGAAAAAATGGCGGTCACAGATTTTAATCAAATGAATGGCTCAGATTAACTAAAAGATTGATCAGATTTAAATTTTACACTAAAATTTCCTAAAATACCCACACATCGTTACTAATTCCGTTAAAATTTTAAGAATTGTCGTTAGTTCACCGTTAACTTACTCATTGATTTCATAAAAAAAAGGTCTTAGGTTCGAACCTCATCCCAATCAAAGTTGGCCTAATTAGTACTCTATTTTACTCTTATTAAATTATATAAAAAATAATTTAGTAGTTACAACAAAAAATAATACATATGCATTTCTTTAATTTAGAATTATGTGTCCACAATGCCTTTATTACAAAAAAAAAAAAAAATTATTCATTATCAATCAATTAAATAAGAGAAATAAACCAGGACTATGTGGTCTAATGGTATCCGGGTTGGACTTCCATTTGGAAGATTATGAGTTCAAGCCTCAGTGGAGGCGTTATTGGATCTTTGTGTTTCAGTAGGTTGAGAAAGTATATGAACAGATACTACAATGTAATAGAGCCAGTAACTTTCAAAAAAAAAATAATAATAAGAGAAATAATTTTATTAGTTATATTGTCTTTATTTTTCTTCAATATAAAAATTCTTTATATTCAAATTTATTAATTGATTATATTCGCTACATTATCCTTACAATGTCTTTATTCAGTGAAAAAAAATTATTAATTATCAATAAATTAATTAAAAGAAATATTTTCATTAGTTATATTGTCTTTATTTTTCTCAAATGTAAAAATTTTTACATTCAAATTCATCAATTGATTATATTCACTACATTATCTATTATCTTTTTTGTGCACTATTTTCTAATTAAATATCAAAGTTATAATGCAAAATAATGCTATATATTTATTTACCAAGTATTTTATTAATACCATGAAAAAATTAAAAAAAAATATAATTAATAAAGTCAACCATATTAACTACTTGAGAGATTTTGTGACAACGAGAGTATTTAAATCACACAACAAATTGAAGTGAGAACTACCTCGCAATGTCCTTGTTTGACAATCAGCAGTTAACGGTTAACGTTAGCGGATTATACTAGCGGATTTGACCAGCGAATTTATTTAATTATTAACATTGGGTAGAAAAAATGATCGCCAAATTATTAAATCAAATGAATGGTTCATATTATTCAGGTTTTAATTTTTTCTTTTAAGATTTTCTAATTTATCCTTAATTATATGATTATCCATTTAACTTTTCCGTTAATTCATCGTTAGTCTAATTCTAATATTAAAGTCTAATATAGAATTATAACTACACCATTAATCTAATTCTAATATTAAAGTCTTAATAGAACTTAACCACAAATCCTAATGTCGGAATCTCCTCAAACAATATTAGTATATATTTAATATTTTATGTCCTAATTTTTATTTGTTCTCCCTTATGTCCCGTATTTGGTTTCAACGGTACCTATACAATTATTTTATTGACAATTATAATCAATCTTGACTATATTATCTTGCATTTGTAAACTTAGAATTACCTATTTAACCCGCACGGGCTTAGCTCAATGGTTTAGTGGGTAGTATTTGGGAGAAGAGACGAAGATTTGAACCTCGGTGGCGGCAGTGCGGGAATTATGTCCAAAGTGGGCAGATTCCTTGTGCGTATCTGCATTTGGCCCTGTCTGCTGAACCATTGAGTCACCGTGATTTACAACTTCCCGCAATGCTCTGTCGGGTCGGAGTGTGGGGGGCCCTTGGGGTTGGGGACTCAACCTTTGGGAGAAGAATTACCTATTTAAATACGCAAATTCAACCTTCAATTATCTATGCATGAACAATTTCAATATAATCCTGTCTTAATATACTTTAAAGTACTTATTTAAAAAAAAAGCATTGGGCATTATCCCAATTGCGCAATGCACGTAAAAAACTAGTAAGTATATATGAAGCAACTATTTATAAGTACACAAAGAGTTCCAGAGATAGGAATGATCGATACGATATGAGCATGGACAAAATAGATGAATCCTAACGAACCCAATTTTGTGCTGCAGGATTGGCTACTATGGAAGATCCATCCCGAGCCTTAATAAAAGAAGTTGGACGGCCCATGGGAGTATGCCATCAACGTAACCAATGAGATTTTATCCGCGAAGAAAAGGAACTAGATAGTTTTTCAGAATAAATAATTGAAAGCGGTAAACCCAAATTATATGATTTTAGTATAAAATATTTAGGGAAAATGAAACTTTTTCCCCCTAAGTTATATACTTATAGTACTTTTTCCCCCTGAATTGTTCATGTAAGTACATTAGCCCCCTCAATTATTTTAAAAGTGGCAGATTTTTCCCCTGATATATTAAATTGACATTTTTACCCTTAAAACAAACGTTTATTTATTTTTCTTCTCCAAGAAATTATTGCGTATACGTAGGGATCACCACGGTTCGATTCGAATTGAACCGGATACTATAGCAATCGAATTAAAAGTTTCCGGTTATGATTCAAATCTAGAACCCAATATTTGAATTTCAGTTTATTAAAATTATGAATTGAATAAACTGGATCCTGAACCGTGAACCACGGTTCCGGATTCGGTTCGCGATTTTGAACCGTCTTTATTTTAAAATTTTATTTTTAATTAAAAATAGTATAAATTCAGCAATAAATGTATTTTATTTTATTTTTTTTTTTTCAGTTCAAAACATGAAGCGGCCGTCCCGATTCGCGATTTTAATAAACTCTAAATATCGGGTTTCAATTCTAAATTGTAATTAGAATATTTTGGTTTGGTTGCTATAGTGTCTGTTTGGTTTGAACCAAATTGTGGTCATAATTTGTTGGAGAAGAAAAATAAATAAAATATTTATTTTAAGAGTAAATATGTCTATTTAATATTTCAGGGGAAAAATAGCCACTTGAATAATTCAGAGGGAAAAAGTGTTATAAGTATATAACTTAGGGGGGAAAAGTACCATTTTTCCAAATATTTATAAAGTTATTTATGATTGTATAAACCTTACTTATATTATTATTTATTTTATATCAAAAGTTTGAATCCAAAAATCTATTTGAGACAAACATGTGGTCTTTTGTTATATCTATTATGGCCCAAGATTTGAGCCCAAACTCAAACTAACCAATCGTTATGCGTTGGACCCGTGTCCAGCATGCTTGCTGGACACGGGTAACAATGCTGTTAGGCACTGTTATCTCCTATTTTTTTTTTTTTAAATTTCAGACCGCTTCATTGTAAGAGTATATGTTCATAATTTTATTCCTATATGTTAATAACTATACATTCATAACTCCATAACTGTACGTTCATAACTCTATAACTATACATTCATAACTCCATAACTGTACATTCATAACTCCATAACTGTATATTCATAACTCCATAATTGTACATTCATAATTTTCGAAGCTCTATGTTCACAATTTTAGAGCTCTATGTTCATAATTTTATCACTATATGTTCATAATTGTAAGTTCATAATGTTAGAGCTCTTTGTTCATAATTCGATCAATAACTGTACATTCATAATTACATACTGTAGATTCATAATATCATAACTGTAGATTCATAACTCCATAAATGTAGATTCATAACTCTATAACTGTACATTCATAACTCCATAACTGTACATTCATAATCTTCGAAGCTCTATATTCACAATTTTAAAGCTCCATGGTCATAATTTTATCACTATATATGTTCATAATTGTAAGTTCATAATGTTAGAGCTCTGTGTTCATAATTTCATAATTGCATAACTGTATATTCATAACGGCATAAATGTACATTCATAACGGCATAAATGTACATTCATAATCCAAAAAAAAAAAAAAAAATAACGCCGTTAACGGCAAAACGCGCGCGATTTTTGTTTTTTAACTAAATGACGCGTTTTTTTTTAAAAACGACGTCGTTTTGGGCCCGTGTCCACAATTCAATGTGGACACGGGTCCAGGGCATAATTTGCCCAAACTAACCTATTCTATACCAACAAATCAAAATTCTCATTCTTAGCTTCTTTCTTTTTCTCCATTTCTTTCCTTCTTCTGTTAAGCGTGTGCGCGTGTGTTGATGTTGTTGTTGTTATTTGGTTTTGGGGTCTTAGGTGGTGGTGAAGAAGACCAAGCCTGAGGATAGACAGGGCCGGCCCTGGGGCATGGGCAGGTTGGGCCACTGCCCAGGGCCCATCCCTAGAGGGGGCCCATAGACTAAGATATAATAATATATTGTATATTATATATTACTTAGTATATATTAGAAAAATTATTTAATTATTTTTGACTTAACGACTTCTTATGGAAGTCGAATAGATGGAAGATTTAGGAAGAATCGAAGAAAAAAGGCATCGGCACATCGCAAGCCACAACTATTTAATACCTCTCCGCCACAACAACTGTTCAATTCCTCTCAAGGAGTTATTAAATGTCCAGAAGCTAAATAAGAATGGGCAAACGAGTGAATGACAATCTACTTTCATAATCCACAAATAACAAATCTTCTCTGCGGTCAGTCGGTCCTGACTCTGTTCGCCACGCCTTCACCACTCCAGTCTACTATTGTAATTTGCAAAGGTATTTTAATTTTTATGATTTGAGATTTTTTTTTGAAAGCTATGATTTGGGAAGTAGGCCATATTGTTAATTGTATTGTTGAAAAGTCTATGATTTGGCCATTTGGGAATTGGGATTTGCAGAATTTTAGAATGTACTGCATTAGGAATTTGTAAAATTCTGATTTGTGAAAGCTCTATAATTTATTTAAGAATGATAATTTTTAATTGGGATTTTTAGAATTGAAAACTACAAGTCATGGCTTAGTTTGCAGATTAAATAATTATCCATTTATCCAGAATTCTAAATTCCTAATTGTTAATTGAAATATTGAATAAGCTGTATTGTTGTATCTATTGCTTCTCAAAGTAAAATGGCATCTGTCAGATGCCAAAGTTATTTTTTGGTTTAATTTACTAATTACTTTGCTGTAGTGATTCATATTGTCTCTTTTTAATCTTTCTGGATTGCTCCAGTTGAATGTTGATGTCCAAATATTAATGAGGATTTATTCGGAATTAATTGGCCTATTGTTATAATTTCATTTATTTATGCAGAATATTAATCTTTATTGTTGCAGGGATTGAACATGAATATTTTTGTATATAAAAAAATTGTTGAAATTTTTCTAATCTTATTTCATGTTATTTGACGTCATGATTTTATTAGTATTATTAAATTTTAATTTCAAGTTTTCATATAGGGGCCATTTTTTTAATTTCGCCCCGGGCCTATAAAATGTTTGGACCGGCCCTGAGGATAGAAAGGGAGGGGGAATTCTTGTGGTTGAGGCTAACTGCTTTTGGTAAGGACCCATGGCTATCAAATTTATATATTTTGCTCCATGTTTGATGTACTATCGGTTGAAAATTTGGTGAATAAATTGATACACAAAATATATATAAAATAATATATATTTATACAAAAATGGAATTTAATTTGTAGAAAATTAATTCCAACTAATTTTTGGTATAAAACTAAAAATAACATATGTATACTGATAGATAGTATACTAGGCCTGGGCCACATTGGCCGGCCTAAGAAAGAAATTGGATCAAGAAAGTCCAAGAAAGATACACGATACAGAGCAACCCACGAGTTTGTGAAAGATTGGGCATGTTATACCCAGAATTAGACTCATTATCTATAGTATAATAGAATTAGGTCTCCATATGTAACTAAGACTCCCAATATGAGACAGTCTAGAATTCTTATTCCTTGTAAGGCTCTAGGCCCAAAATATGTATAAATAAACTCCTCACATAGGGCAAATTATTGTGTGGACCATGGTTCACACAATGTTATATGGACCACAACAAAAAAGTATATTTTTAATATACTAAATGTACATTATTTTTGTATCGTATGTACATCCTCTGAATACAATGTACATTATTTTTGTACTAAATGTACATTATTTTATAGTATACAAAATGTGGTCCATACAACTTGTGTGGACCATAGTCCACACAATAATGATTGCCTCACATAGAGGAGAGGGAGGCAATTTCCACCAGAGAGGACAACTTTTCAGTACTCACAAGCAATATTCTTCGTCATATATTTCTCCTATATTTTCCTTACATTATTATCATTATTTTTACGGTAATGTTGACCTACCGTTGACTGCCTAAAAGTCATAAAACCAACATATACGAAATATATATATCAACAAAATAGGAATTTATTTTTATAAAAAATAATCCCACCACAACTAGTACGAAACTAGTACAAGGGATTTAATCTTTATGAGATTAATCACACCACTTGGTACGAAACCAAGAACAAAAACATATAAACGAGAAAGGGTTTCTAACATGAGGTTTTAACCAAACGAGAAGAAGAGGAAGCCCGAGTCCTGTATACGCACACTCTCCTTAAAACCGATTCGCCGCCTCCTAAGGGTGCTAGGAGCGTTGTGGCGCCAGTCTCGCAGGATAAAACAGACTACGAATTTGGCGTTCAAGCACTCAAACCCAAAGCTCGATGAACTAGCTAGAACACAAGTTGAGCACTCCGTATGAATTTACGGAAGATATTGGCAGAATTTCTTTTCCTTCGTAGCAAAAAGAATTGAGAGAAGAGAGAAGTGAAAATCAAAAGGTTTTGATAGTTTACAAACTGGCATGTTTAAAAAAACCATTCTGCCATCCATCCAAGCTTTTTGTAGGAGAACTGGAGAAGGGAATTAAAAGCACAATCATGGCACATAAATCAACATTAATCCAATTTAATAATTGGATAATAACTTTTGAAACAATCATATTTATTATCGCAATAATATCAATGATCACGAAATTAATTTGTACCGACCAAAACGACCCATTTAAAAATATCTGAGTGACTGAGAAGTCCGTACATACGAAAGGTTAACGATTCGGAAATGACCGAAACATCCGGAATAAAAGCACGAAACGGTGCTTAAATAAGCACCAACTCGTGCTAATCGATTCGGGGCATCAAAGCACCAACAGTTCGTGCTTCACGAATTGAAGCAGCGTTATGCTGTGCAACCGTGTGCACCATGCATGGTGCACATGGTTTCAAAAACGACGTCGTTTTGACGCCCAACTTAAACGAAAAAAAAAAAAAATCAGTTTCGATTGCCATTAACGGCATTATGTTGTGCATAATTTGAACTATACATCCATAACTTCATAACTATACATTCATAATTGCATAACTACAAATTCATAACTTCATAACTATACATTCAGAATTGCATAACTATACATCCATAATTTCATAACTATACATTCAGAATTTCATAACTACACATCCATATCTTCATAACTATACATTTAGAATTGCATAACTACACATTCATAACTTCATAACTATACATTCAGAATTGAATGCATAACTACAGATCCATAACTTCATAACTATACATTTAGAATTGCATAACTACACATCCACAACTTCATAACTATACATTCAGAATTGCATAACTACACATCCATAACTTCATAACTATACATTCAGAATGTGAAATTATAACTTTATAACTATACATTCAGAATTACATGCATAACTAATTAACTACACATCCATAGTGCACAACATAATTTGCCCACGAACCCGTGCTTAGCAAAGAAGCACGAATTGTGCTTTAAATCATCAGCACCTTTCATATTTAAAAGCACCAAGAGTGCTTAATTAAGCAACAAATGAATGCTTAATTTTCCATTCGTGAGAATGCTAACAAATTAGCATTAATTCGAATTTTTTGACTTCTCTCAAATAGGTTTACTTTGAGAATCAATTTTTCATTCATCTATTATCCATTTTGAGTGTACATTATATCAAATTATTCGTCTCACTACGAAAAGTGCGAATTAAATTTGACTCGACCCAAATTAGAAGTGGACCCTACATATATTTGTACCACAAAATAGCCACTCAAAATTGCTATTTTATGCTAAAAATTCCAACAGTATCTGCTATGTGTGTATACCATGCTTTTGGTTTTATAAATGTTAGCATATGGTGTTTTTGTGTATATATTTTGTACTAAAATCTTGTTATAGTCTTGTTTATGTGATATATGCTGTTGAGGAGGAGCTTGGATCGATGTCTGAAAATGGAGTTTGACGATGTATTTTTGTGTTATGTTTGTAGGAGGAGAAGGCTCTGTTATCCATTGTTGTTCTTACAGGACTACCCGCGGGTTCAACTGACTCGTCGGCTAGCTCCGCGAGAAGGCCACAGGCCAGTGTGGTGGACCATTCGGTTCCGCCACACAAGCCTGCGACTACCGCAGGTCCCTTGGTCCCGCCATATATAGTCTAGCGACGTCGCGTAGCGGCGTAGCTTGATGGTGTAACTTGACAATTCGTGTATACGGGTTTGTTAATGGGTTGACATGATAATGACACGAACACGATAGGGCTAAACACGGACACAACACGTTAATGTTAACATGTTCAAATTTTTAACACGAACACATTTTGTTAACGAGTTAAACGGGTTGACACGATAGACACATTTGTTAACAAGTTTTGGGTCGTGTCGATACGATATGACACGAAACCCGTTTAAACTCGCTAAACCTATTAATATATTAAAATAAAAACTAAAATTTAAAGTTATATATAAAAAAGAAATAAAATCTACAATTCAATCCAACAAACAAAACTAAAAAAACTATTCAATTTATAACATTAAAAATTATAATTAAAGAAATTAGAATATCCAAAAATTATAATTAAAGAAATTCATACTAGTTTTTAGAATAAAATTGAACACAATAAAAATTCAAATTTCAGATTGTTGAACATCAATAATTGGTGTAGAATCTTGGCCTAATGTACTAAATTCATCATTAGTCATGTTTATAATATCTTTTGTAATCTCATTCATGACAATGGTTCTCATCTAATGACAATGGTTTTTAGCGGGTTATAAACAAGTTTGTGTAAACAGGTTAACACGATAATATTAACGGGTTAAACGGGTTCTTAATAGATTTAACGAGTTGACCCGTTAAGACACGAAACATAACGAGTTCTTAATGGGTCAAACCGTTAACAACCCGAGACACATTAAGGCTAAACACTAACTCGTTTTTTTCGTGTCCGTCACATGTCATGTTAACGGGTCGTGTCCATAATTGTCAGGTCTAGCCATGCTGCCATGGGGCTGCTTCATTTGAATACCCCGTAGCATTCAATATAAAAGATATTTATGTCATTTGAATAGTTATTCCACTTTTATTTCTTAAACCAATCAAACATGGTAATATAATTCCTAAAGTCTATTCTTAGTGAACCAAACAATAGAATAAAATTTATATATATTCTATTCCTTATCTATTGCATTCCATATAGAGTATTATTCATATTCCACTAAAATTCATTCCCTGAATTAAACATATTGTTAAAGTTCTCTAGTAAGATCTTAAGTTTCAACGCCATCTTCTAAATATAAAAATTATATAGCTTAAGTTTCAACGCAAGAATACATGAGTTTATTTTTCGTAGGGGGAGGATAGTGGAATTTATATCGTGTACCCGGCGCACATTGCATTGTGCGTCCTGGTGCAAAACGACATCGTTTTATTTTTTTTTTTTATTTTTTTTTTAAATTTTGCTATCCGTGTATGCTGTTAATTTCTTTAAAAAACAATCTCATGTTTTGAATGTACATAATCGTATAACAGAATACACATATTCTTTTTTGAAAAGATAATACACATAATTTAACATAATACATAATACACATAAACTCGTAACATAATATACATAAACTTTTAACTCTTAAAAAAGTCTCATGTTCCGGGTGTACATAATTGTATAAAAGAATGTACATAATTATATAATAAAATGTACATAATTATATAACAAAATATACATAATTATACAAAAATACACACATACTCTGTTGCATCAACTCTCTACACAACTTGTCAAAACAACGTCGTTGTGGGAGAGTGAGGTGCACAATACAGTGTGCACCCTAGGGCACGGTATAACGATTGAACTTTGGGAGTTTGGGCCAAATGAACCCCAACTATACCAGCAAAAAGTTGGAACGAAATAAATGCCTTGGGCTGGTAAGGGTTATTAAACAAACAAAGACCATCCGTCAATTATGCCATGGACTTGTATCCACTTTGTAAGATGTATCTGAGTCAAAATATACAATTTATATACTGAATATTCAAAATTTATATACTAAATTTTTACAATTTAAATTATGAACATCTACTATATATATATATATATATATATATATATATATATATATATATATATATATATATATATATATATATATATATATATATATACTAGTTTTTTTACGCGCATTGCGCGATTGGGATAATGCCCAATGTTTTTTTTTTTTAAATAAGTACTTTAAAGTATATTAAGGCAGGATTATATTGAAATTGTTCATGCATAGATAATTGAAGGTTGAATTTGCGTATTTAAATAGATAATTCTTCTCCCAAATGTTGAGTCTCTAACCCCAAGGGCCCCCCACACTCCGACCCAACAGAGCATTGTGGGAGGTTGTAAATGCTGATACGCACAAGGAATCTGCCCACTTTGGACATAATTCCCGCACTGCCGCGGTCGAAGTTCAAACCTTGGTCTCTTCTCCCAAATACTACCCAATAAACCATTGATCTAAGCCGGTGCGGGTTAAATAGATAATTCTAAGTTTACAAATGCAAGATAATATAGTCAAGATTGATTATAATTGTCAATAAAATAATTGTATAGGTATGGTTGAAACTAAATACGGGACATAAGGGAGAACAAATAAAAATTAGGGCATAAAATATTAAATATATACTAATATTGTTTGAGGAGATTCCGACATTAGGATTTGTGGTTAAGTTCTATTAAGACTTTAATATTAGAATTAGATTAATGGTGTAGTTATAATTCTATATTAGACTTTAATATTAGAATTAGACTAACGGTGAATTAATGGAAAAATTAAATGGATAATCATATAATTAAGGATAAATTAGAAAATCTTAAAGGAAAAAGTTAAAACCTGAACAATATGAACCATTCATTTGATTTAATAATTTGGCGGTCATTTTTTCTACCCAATGTTAATAATTAAATAAATTCGCTGGTCAAATCCGCTAGTATAATCCGCTAACGCTAACCGCTAACTATTGATTGTCAAACAAGGACATTGCGAGGTAGTTCTCACTTCAATTTGTTGTGTGATTTGAATACTCTCTTTGTCACAAAATCTCTCAAGTAGTTAATATGGTTGGCTTTATTAATTATATTTTTTTAATTTTTTCATGGTATTAATAAAATACTTGGTAAATAAATATATAGCATTATTTTGTATTATAACTTTGATATTTAATTAGAAAAATAGTGCACAAAAAAGATAATAGATAATGTAGTGAATATAATCAATTGATGAATTTGAATGTAAAAATTTTTACATTTGAGAAAAATAAAGACAATATAACTAATGAAAATATTTCTTTTAATTAATTTATTGATAATTAATAATTTTATTTTCACTGAATAAAGACATTGTAAGGATAATGTAGCGAATATAATCAATTAATAAATTTGAATATAAAAAATTTTTATATTGAAGAAAAATAAAGACAATATAACTAATAAAATTATTTCTCTTAGTTAATTTATTGATAATGAATAATTTTTTTTTTTTTGAATAAAGGCATTGTGGACACATAATTCTAAATTAAAGAAATGCATATGAATTATTTTTTGTTGTAACTACTAAATTATTATTTATATCTACAATTCTAATAAGAGCCGATAATGTTAGCCCCTTAACTGGAATAAAAAAAAATGTCGGTACTACTTGTTTCTTAAAATGAATGGTTCATAATATTTTGATTTTAGTATTTTTAATGATTTGCTTTATTTACCCTTTATTATATTATTTTCTTTCCTTAAATAACCTTAAATTCCGTTAGTATAAACTTTATTAACGGAATATTCCGTTAACTATTTATTATTCTTAACTTACTCATTAATTTTTATAAGAAATGTCTTAGGTTCGAATCTCATTCCAATTAGAGTTAACATAATTGTTAAGCATATACTAGGAATATGTTAAAATGTATTAAAAAATAAAATATAAAATTTAACATAAACTTTGGTCAAATAATTAGCTCGACTAAATACATAGCATTCAATGATTATAAATTAGGAGCTTTGATAATCATTTGATTTTCTTTTATTAAAAAAAAATAATAAATTTAAGTTCAATTTTTTTTTCTTTTAATTAATCTTCTTTTGATTATTGAGAACAACACTTAATATTTCAATTATGCTTTTATCAATGCATGAAAACTTCTAAAGAAATTTGTAAGATAATTTTTACTATGTTATTATAATAATATCTATTGTAACCTTATATTTTGAATTATTTATTATCATCATCTATTGACAGCAATTGTCATTGACAAACTCTCAAAACAATTTGTCTCAACAGTGAATGGAAATTTAAAACAAAAATCAATAATTTCATTATTGTGGATGAAAAGTATGTACGCCACTTTATTTCATAGTTTCACTTTATGCTGTGGAACTATGTCCACCTTGCAATGTGGACACAGTTTTATGTTCATAATTATTGAACTATATGTTCATAATTATAAAGCTATATATTCATAATTTTTGAACTTCATATTCATAATTATTGAACTCTATATTCACAAATACAGAACTCTATGTTATAATTACTAAACTATATTTTCATAATTATAAAGCTATATATTCATAATTTTTTAACTTTATATTCACAATTATTGAATCTCTATATTCATAATTACAGAACTATATGTTCATAATTATGTTCACAACTCTATGTTCATAATTATAGAACTATATGTTCATAATTTTTGAACTATATATTCATAATTATGAACAGTTTTGGGTGGACACGGTTCCACATCATAATTTTTCCACTTTATTTCTCTTATTACTTAAATTAAAAAATAAATAAGTATCTACAACAAAAAATAATATATATGCATTTAATTAATTTAGAATTAGATGTCTCACAACACATGAAACATGTAGGTGAAAATTACCACTACCAAATATCAACATGTGCTTTTAAGATAAATAGTTCATAGTACAACTAAGATCTCAGTCATATACACAACAAGACAAATCTAAAACTTCATACACCATAATTTCATTGCACGATGAATCCCTCTATGATACTACCAATAAACCAATTGCACATGACACACTACCAATAATAAAAAAAAAAAAAAGACATTTACTGAAGATGAAAACAATAACAATGCTACCTAAAAGAGAATTAGAAAAATTTAAACCAAAAATAGTATTTATTTAGACTATCGCTTTTAGACTTAGTACTTAGATTAACGTTATTACAAAGTTGCAAACATTTATTTTTGTGACAGTTATATATAATCAATCTCTCATATATTATCTTGCATTTATATACTTTAAATTACCGATTTAAATAAACAAATTCAACATTTATTTACCTATGCATGAACATCTTATATATAATAGTACATTGATATACTTTAAAATACTTATTTAAAAATAAGTATTGGGCATTATCCTATTCGCGCAAAGCGCGTAGAAAAACTAGTAATTTAATAAGAGTAAAATAGAGTACTAATTATGCCAACTTTGATTGGGATGAGATTCGAACCTAAGACCTTTTTCTATTGAAATCAATGAGTAAGTTAACGGTAAACTAACGGCAATTCTTAAAATTTTAACGGAATTATTAACGGTGTGTGGGTATTTTAGGAAATTTTAGTGTAAAATTTAAATCTGATCAATCTGAGCCATTCATTTGATTAAAATCTGTGACAGCCATTTTTTCTACCCATTATAGGCCTAACTCTCTTGGGCTATTATTAGTATATATAGTATATAGTATATATATATATATATATATATATATATATATATATATATATATATATATATATATATATATATATATATATATATATATATAATGGATAGAAAAAATGGCAGTCAAATTTTTTAATCAAATGAATGACTCAGATTGATCAGATTTTGATTTTTTCTTGAAATTTCATAATTTATCCTTAATGAATATGATTATCCGTTAACTTTTCCGTTAAATATTATCTTTTCCGTTAATTTCTGTTACTTCACCATTAACTTATTGATTTCAATAAGAAATGTCTTAGGTTCGAGCCACATCCCAATCAAAGTTTGATAATTAGTACTCTATTTTACTCTTATTAAATTAAAAATAAAATAATAATAATTTAGTAACTACAGCAAAAAAATAATACATATGCATTTCTTTAATTTAGAATTATGTGTCTACACTGCCTTTATTCACAAAAATTATTCATTATCAATAAATTAAATAAGAGAAATAATTTCATTAGTTATATTGTCTTTATTTTTCTCCAATATAAAAATTCTTTACATTCAAAATTCAAATTCATCAATTGATTATATTCGCTACATTGTCCTTACAATGTCTTTATTAAAAAAAATAATTCATTATCAATAAATTAATTAAGAGAAATAATTTCATTAGTTATATATTCTCTTTATTTTTCTCCAATATAAAAATTCTTTACATTAAAATTCATCAATTGATTATATTCACTACATTGTCTATTATCTTTTTTGTACACTATTTTTTAATTAAATATCAAAGTTATAATACAAAGTAATGCCATATATTTATTTACAAAGTATTTTATTAATACCATGAAAAAATTTAAAAAATTTAAATTAATAAAGCCAATTATATTAACTACTTGAGGGATTTGTTGACAAAGAGAGTATTAAAATCACACAACAAATTGAAGTGAGAAACTACCTCGCAATGTCCTTGTTTGACAATCAGCATTTAGGGTTAGCGTTAGCCAGTGGCGGAGCCACAATTGGGGCAGCTGCCCTACCCCATATAAATGGTATATATACTAAATATACCAAGATTTAAACAAAGTTTGTGTTAGCTTGGATGGTAAGGCCATTGGTTTACCTCTTAATATAATGAAAGGTTAGTAGGTCGCTCCTTGTTGGCTCTGTTCTTTTTTTTTTTTTTTTTTTTTTTAATATTTTAATATTGCCTTTTGTAACTGCGTTTAGTTGCCATTTGTTTTTCACTGTTTATGCATTCCATTTAGTTTCCATTTGTTTTTTCACTACTTATGCATTCCAGTTGTACTGATGTAGTTGTTTAATGGTTATGTTAATTACTAAGGACGAATACATTTGCTGAAAATTAAATTCGTTAATGTTAGTTGACATAGTTGTTTATTTGGAATAATTAGTTAATGTTAGTTAGCATATAGTTGTTTAACAATTTTATTCGTATTTGATATTTGTATTTTGTATTTGAACATTTTTTAATTCACTTTACCTTTGCTTTTTTGTCTCCACTCAACGTAAATCCTGGCTCCGCCACTGGCATTAGAGGATCATATTAACGGATTTGACCAGCAAATTATATCAACGGTTAGTAAAAAGATATTTGAAAAAATTAGCTGTTTAAACTAACATTTAAAATGACCTAAGGGTATAATAATAATAATAATAATAATAATAATAATAATAATAATAATAATAACAATAACAATAACAATAACAATAACAATAACAATAACAATAACAATAGCAATAGCAATAGCAATAGCAATAGCAATAGCAATAGCAATAGCAATAGCAATAGCAATAGTAATAGTAATAGTACTAATACTAATACTAATACTAATACTACTACTACTAATAATAATAATAATAATAATAATAATTGTTTTAATAATAATGTTTTTAAAATATTGATTTGTTTTGGGGAAATCATTCTCAAAAACATTAAGTGAAAATATTGTAAATTGCAATGTTTGTATTTTCAGTGGTTTGGAACAAATTGTTGTTTCAAACTGTTGAATAACCAAAACACTTTTTTTAGCATTTTGATCTTTGGGTTACATCATATTTATCAATCGTCCAATATCTTTGGGTTACATTATAATTAAAAATTTTAAATTTTTACTACATCTAAATTCCTTAAATTAGGAATTTCTTTATCCATAATAATTTATTCAACAATAATGATTGACTAAATGAACACTGAGCAAAACACCTAAAGGACTGGTACCGTTGATTCTTTCATTGATCTTGTATATATGTGTATTCATTAAATATATTAGAACCCTTGGCAACAAAAATACTTGGTTACTATTAAAAAATGTTTAGTAACAATTATAATGAATCTCTTGCATTTATATACTTTCAAATATTTATTTAATTATAAACATTGGGTAGAAAAAATGACCGTCAAATTATTAAATCAAATGAATAGTTTAGATTGTTCAGATTTTAATTTTTCCTTGAGATTTTTTAATTTATCCTTAATTATATTATCCGATCCGTTAACTTTTCCATTAAGTACTGTTAATTCACCGTTAGTCTAATTCTCATATTAAAGTCTAATATAGAATTATAACTATAAACATTAATCTAATTCTAATATTAAAGTCTTAATAGAACTCTAACCACTGCACAAATCCTACTGCCGGAATCTCCTCAAACAATATTAGTATATATTTAATATTTTATGCTTTAATTTTTATTTGCTCTCCCTTATGCCTCGTATTTAATTTAAACCATACCTATACAATTATTTTATTGACAATTATAATCAATCTTGACTATATTATCTTACATTTGTAAACTTAGAATTATCCATTTAAATATGCAAATTCAACATTCAATTATCTATGCATGAACTAACAATTCTAATATAATCTTGTCTTGATATACTTTAAAATACTTATTTAAGAAAAACATTGGACATTATCCCAATCGTACAATGCGCGTAAAAAACTAGTCTAGTATATAAAATTGTGAACATTCAATATATAAATTATGAACATTTAATATATAAATTGTGTATCTTAAGATTCGGGTCTACATAATAATTTGTTAAGAACAACTGTGGAATGACGGGGCTTCCGGTGACAGTTGTTATACTATGGATGGTCATATTGCATGTATATAATTTTAATATCATTTTGAAATTGTGCTGAATGTGCAACATATAACGGCATAAAATATGTAAAGACGGACTCACCGTAATTTACATCCTCTTAAATACTTTGTCGGGTTAGTGTGTGAAGGTCCTTGAGGTTCGAGTTTCAACCTTTTGGGAGAAGAAATAGTATGTAAAGCCAGAGGTGTATGAGTTCACTCCCTCAACGACTACTGCTCAAATTAATTAAGCAGTAACCATTGAGGGAGAGAGTTCATACAACACTGGATTTTCATTTGATACTCGATGTACGTTGCTATCCGAAAGTGAATGAAAATTTTATTTAAAATAAAAAAAGAAAAAAGAAACTGGATCACCGTTGATGGTGGTAGTTGAAGTAGCTCAGATAATATAGCTAGCCCTTGTGAGGACTATATGTAGGCAAGGGATGAGGAGGAAAATGGGAGTATAAATACAACATTTTGATAGCCAAATTTCTAGGCATTTTCATGCTTCAATTCCTTGTAGTATTTGGCTTAGTTATAAAGAGAGAATTAGATGTAACTAAGGCAGGTGCGGTACAAGAGTTGTAGAATAGACAGAAATATAAGCAGAAATGCCTTGCATTTTCCATCCCACTTCCTTTCCCTTTCGCTCTTCTTCAATTAATTAGCAATTTAATTTCTTGTAAACATGGCGCCTCGTCCGGGGTTACAATGATCATAAACAAATTTCAGAATTAATTTTGCATCCTATTAAAAGCTAAGTAATCCCACTATAATGCAATCCTTTTTTTACCATATCATGACGTCGGGTTTAGATTTAGTGGAAATTGAGTAGATACATGTGATAATTATCTTTATTGGTCGGAAACAAATAATGGTGAAAAACAAATGTCAAGCACCGTATGCTCAGATGATATGTAGTGACATCTCCCATGTGGAAGGTCATGAGATAATCGAGCCTCAGTGGGGGTGTTGTTGACTCTTTGTCCTTCATTAGGCTGATAAAGTATGTTTGAACAGATACTACAATGTAATAGAGTCAGTACCATTTTAAAAAAATGGGGAAAAACAAATATAATTATAGTCTCCAACAATTAGTAGTCAATTATAAAATCAAGAAGATTTCGTGCATCCTCCAACATTTGTTATTAGTCACTCACCTCAAGAAAGAAAACTAACAAAAAACAACTCATTATAAAATTAAGAAGCAAAATAATTGAAAGCATATATTTGTTATGTATTTAGATAAAGATTTTTTTTTTCTTTTGCTTGTTAAACTATGTAATTTAAGTTATAATTTTGTTGTATGCTTATTAAACTAGTTGCAAATGAGTTAAATAAGTGCAACTTAGACTATTTTGTGTAACTTAGGATGCTATTTTGCAATAAAAGTAGCGTTTATATGAAGATTCATGAACAAAATTTGAAATTTTTTTACAAAATAATCAATGTCTTTTAATAATTTGGAAATTCAAAACTAATTGTTAATATATACTAGTATTTGCACCCGTGCGATGCACGGAATTGATTTGTTGTAATATATTAAGAATATATGAATCGATATATAATTATTTAAATTAGAACATCAAATATTATATAGTGCAATTAAATATATGGTTTGGATCGTTTATATATTTTGATGGTATCATTGCTTGAATTTGTGCAAATAATTGCTCAAATTAATAGCTAATGTCTAGATGTACGCATACGGTGCTATAACTTTGAAGATTTTATTTATCATTGTTTAGAATTTTCATAAATTAGTAAAATGTGCTCGTTCTCTAACAACTCAGTTATAGAAATGAATTGGTATCCTTATTCATTTGTATGGAAGATATATTTTTTTGTCCAGATATATAACAATTTTTTCATTAAAAAAAAACTTAATATCACCGATTATATTTACACATTATTGAAACCTCTTTGTAGACGACATTGGTAGTGACAACACAATCCTATTCATCTTCGTCTAGAGCTAACACCTTCAATCCATCAGGACGGATTACTTGGATTAAAATATATAAAGGTAGAATATTACTCGATTAGTTATCCTTTTATATTTTCAATCAATTAGTGATATCGGATTCATTTTCAGCCAATTATTCTTTTTTATTTTCAGTCAATTAATCAATTAGAATATCAAATGTAGTGATATTTTTACCTAATTTTCGTTCCATTTTTAATTGATGATGTAGAATTGTAGATATTATTATTAAAATATTTGCGTTTCATTTTTAATTCACCTTTACTATTGTTTAAAATATGCATTTACTATTGATAATGTAGAATATTATTATTGAAATATTTTTCTCCAATTTTTAATTTTCATTCCATTTTTAATTAAAATGCAATGATCTGGTCATTTTTTTAGTCAATTATGGAGCATTTTTTTATTTGCAGTCAATTATTAATATTCATTTCCTTTTAAAATTTTCAGTCAATTAGTAATATTAGATTTATTTTCAGTCAATTATTTTTTTTTATTTTCAGTCAATTAGAATATAGATGTATTAATATTTTTACCTAATTTCCGTTACATTTAAATTTGATGATGTAGAATATTATTAATGAAATATTTTCGTTCCATTTTTAATTTACATTTACTATTTTTAAAAATATGCATTTACTCCTTCATGATGTGAAATATTATTATTGAAATATTTTCTTTCTATTTTTAATATTCATTTACTTCTAAACAAACAAAAAAAAAAAAAAAAAAATTTGGACTTCTCACTCCTTGCCCACATTGATGGCAAGCAATTATGTTTGTAAACATTTTCAAGAGCTCATTTTTCCAAACATTTTCAATATGAGATTAAAATGATCCCACATCATTCTTCTTATTTTTCTAATTTTAATTTTATTTTGTATATCGTTTTGTTTGAATGATTATATGATGATGATGATTATTATTATTATTATTGACAATTTTAAAAAATTGAGATTGAAAAATTCACCAAAATTTTAACAAATTCGTCATTTTAACAATTTATCTTTAATCAAAACACCAAAAATATTATTTAATAACTTAATAATTTGCTCTAAACTGCTAAAAACTAAAACAATACATACATTTTGGGTTAATCTTTCCCAACCCACTAATAATTAATAAATAATAAATAATGAATAAATAAATAAAAACTAAAATAAGAAGACAAATCTAAGGTTTCTTAAATAAGAACCTTTTAATTTCTCAATACTTGCGACATTGATGGACAAACAATTATGTTTGTACCTCTTATATAGAGGAGTTCAAGAGCTTATCTTTTCAAACATTTTCAATGTGGGATCAAAATAATCTCATATCATTTACAAAGGGACGGGCTCCCCTTTGTCTTTTTTTTTTTTTTTTTTTTTTTTGTTAATTTTAATTTTATTTGGGTTATTATTATTATTATTATTATTATTATTATTATTATTATTATTATTATTATTATTATTATTATTATTATTATTATTATTATTATTGTTGTTGTTGTTGTTGTTGTTGTTGTCGTCGTGTTGTTGTAATTTGATTATTTGGCAAATTCGACAAAATTTTAACAAATTCAAATGTTTAACATTTTATATTTAATCAAAACACCAAACATATTATTTAATAACTTAGCAATTTGCTCCAAACTGCTAAAAACTAAACCAATACATCTACATTTTGGGTTAATCTTTCCCAAACCCCTAATAATTTTTTTTTTAAAAAAAAAAAACTAAAATAAGAAGCCACTAAGATAAGGTTTATTAAATAAGAGTCTTTTGACTCGTTGGGCTTCAATAGGTGAACATATATTATATGTAACAGGTCAATCGAATAGTTATGTTGTGGAACCGTGTCCACCTTGCAAGGTGGACACAATTCTATGTTAATAATTACTGAATTATATGTTCATAATTATAAAGCTATATATTCATAATCTTTGAACTTCATATTCATAATTATTGAACTCTATATTCACAATTACAAAACTATATGTTCATAATTACTTAATTATATGTTCATAATTATAAAGTTATATATTCATAATTTTTGAACTTCATATTCACAATTATTGAATCTCTATATTCATAATTACATAACTATATGTTCATAATTATAGAACTATATATTCATAATTATGAACAAGTTTGGAACCGTGTCTACCATGCAAGGTGGACATAGTTTCACATCATAATTTGTCGGGTCAATAGTACTCAAAAATAAAACATGAGCATTTGGACTCCTCAATACTTGCCCACATTGATGGTCAAACAATTATGTTTGTAAGAGGAGCTCAAGAACTCCTCTTTCCAAACATTTTCAATGTGGGATGAGGAGTTCAAGAACTCATCTTTCCAAACATTTTCAATGTGGGATCAAAATGATCTAGCATTATTTACAAATGGAGCCCGTGGATCCCTTTTGTCTTCTTTTTATTATTTTTAATTTTAAATTTAATTTTATTTTGTATATTATTTTGTTTGGATTATTATTATTATTATTATTATTATTATTATTATTATTATTATTATTATTATTATTATTATTATTATTATTATTATTATTATTATTATTATTATTATTATTATTTGTAATTTGATTATTGATAAATTCGCCAAAATTATAATAAATTCGTCATTTTAACATTTTAACTTTAATCAAAACATCAAAATATCAAAATCAAAATCAAAATATATTATATAATAACTCAATAATTTGCTCCAAACAGCTAAAAACTAATACAACACATACATTTTGGGTTAATCTTCCACAACCCCTACTAATAATAAATAAATAAAAACTAAAATAAGAAGACAAAGTTAAAGCTTCTTAAATAAGAACCTTTTGACTTCTCAATACTTGACCACATTGATGGGCAAGCAATTATGTTTATAAGAGTCTCATTGTTCCTCTTATATAGATGAGCTCTCTCTTTTCAAACATTTTAAATGTGGGATCAAAATGATCCCACGTCATTTACAAAGGGTGCCGGTGGCTCGCCTTTGTCTTTTTTTTTTTTTTTTTTGGTTAATTTTAATTTTATTTTGTATATAGTTTTTTTTTTGGATTATTATTATTATTATTATTGTTGTTGTTGTTGTAATCTGATTATTTGGCAAATTCGTCAAAATTTTAATAAATTCGTCTGTTTAACATTTTATATTTAATCAAAACACCAAAAATATTATTTAATAACTTAGCAATTTGCTCCAAACTGCTAAAAACTAAAACAACTCATATACATTTTGGGTTAATCTTTCTCAAACCCCCTAATAAATTTAAAAAAAAAATTAAAAAAAAAAAACTAAAATAAGAAGCCATTAAGATAAGATTTCTTAAATAAGAGCCTTTTGACACGTTGGGTTTCAATAGGTTGAGGAAGTTTACATGTTACAGGGTCAATCGAATAGTTATGTTGTGGAATCGTGTCCACCTTGCAAGGTGGACACAGTTCTATGTTTATAATTACTAAACTATATGTTCATTATTATAAAGCTATATATTCATAATTTTTGAACTTCATATTCATAAGTACGTATTGAACTCTATATTTATAATTACAGAACTCTAAATTCATAGTTACTGAACTATATGTTCATAATTATAAAGATATATATGCATAATTTTTAACTTCATATTCACAATTATTGAATCTCTATATTCATGATTACATAACTATATGTTCATAATTATGTTCACAACACTATGTTCATAATTATAGAACTATATGTTCATAATTTTTTGAATTATATATTAATAATTATGAACAATTTTTGAACTGTGTCTACATTTCAAGGTGGACACATATCCACAGCATAATTTGTCAGGTTAATAGTACTAAAATAAAAAAAAAATAAAAAAATAAAAATAAAAAAGTCTTTGGACTTCTCATACTTGCCCATATTGATGGGCAAGCAATTATATGTTTGTAAATGCCCCTCTTATATAGAGGAGTTTAAGAGCTCATCTTTCCAAACATTTTTAATGTGAAATCAAAATGATCCCACATCATTTACAAAGGGAAGCCACCTTTGTCTTCTTCCATTTTTTTTTTTTAATTTTAAATTTATTTTGTATATAGTTTTGTTTGAATTATTAAATTTGTTGTTATTGTTATTGTTATTGTTATTGTTATTATTTTAATTTTATTTTTATTTTTTTATTATTACATTATTACATAGGATTTTTATGTAAATTCTAAAATTTGTATGAATAAATTTAAACTCTAATCCGACGCATTTCCTTATATGATTGTATAATTCATTTTATATACACATAATATTTATTAAAATGAAAATAGGAAAATTCTATAATATAATTTCATTAATTATAATTTATATTGATAGATTTATAATTAAAAAATTACATTTAAAAATTTAAAAAGTTGCATTTAAATTTTGCATGATTATTATAGTGCATAAGTGTATGTATGATTAGAAATATTCATGTTTTGTTAATTTAATAATTTCATTTCTTTAATTATATTTCATATTTTATTAATTGTAATTTAACTAAATTGTCACAAATATTTCTAGGGAAGAAATCTTATATTTCTCAATTTCTTTAATTATATTAATTATAATTACCAAATATTGTGACAATTACCATAATAATTTCATTAATTATATTACTTATATTAATTATAATATTTGTAATAATCTCTTCCAAAATTTAAATACATTACCATAATAATCACACAAAATAATGAAAAAAAATTATCAAAATAATTATCTTTAATAAAAATAAGGAAATTATATTAAAAATTAATTATATATTAAGATAAGTATAATTTTTTTCATGCCAATATATTATACATTAAGTATAAAAATATATATGTATATAAATTACCATAATAATTACACCAAAAAAGGTAACAATATATAATTATTAGGTAATAATATTAATAATTAATTATTAAGGTAAGTATAACTTATTTTGTACTAATAATATTATCCATTATATATATATATATATATATATATATATATATATATATATATATATATATATATATATATATATATATATATATATACTTTTAATTTTATATTGATAACCACAGTCTATGTATATACTTTAAGAAAATATTCATTATTAAAGATTAAAGATGAGATATAATTTAAAAAGTAAGTTATTTATTAGATTACCTAATATAATTGTCTTACTAATTGATTCAATGCTACTATGTATAATTCATATATTTGAAAACTTTTTAAATCGAAATATCCATTAATTGCCTTAATAATTAAAATAATTGTTAGTCAATCAATATTCAATAGTACTAAAAGTATTATTTGAATTTTTATACATAAGATATAATATTATTAAATCGAAATAATTAAAAATAATGTGTCCATATTACAAAAAATTTTATAATAGTAATTTTTATTGCATAATAGAATTTGACAATTATTAAACATTGTTTATGGTAATTATTGTATGACTTTTAATACTAAAATTATTAGGTAGAATTTTTATAATTAAGGTATAATATTCTTAAGGTAAAATATTGCTTATATATGGTTTACCCGTATTAACCATCACTATATTAAATTAATAAATAATTCTTTTAATATAATATATTATTAAATCTAAACATATGATTAATATTTATTCAATATTATTACGGAAGTATTACAATTATAAATTTTACTCCGTATTAAATTTTAAATGGCTTAGCATATCGAAGCAAACATGGTAAGTCAATAACATTATTTTACATTAGTAAAGTGATTTTATATCAAGGAATGTCAGATGAAGAATAAAATCAAAATAATACTCAATTCAAAAAAAAGTCACAGTACTTAATCATTTTTTTCCTAAAAAAAAAAAATTTAAATGGCAAGAAGAACGTCTTGAAGGGAAAGACAAACTACTCTCTTATTACAAAAAATGTACACTTTAAAAACGGAGAAATTGAATCGAAACAAAGTCCAATGCTTTGATATATTGACAACTAAAAAATGCTTTTAATTTCATTTTGGTTTTTATTGTATTCTTTGTATGGTTCCCTCTATAAGTCTATATATATTTACATATACACATAACTCGTCCCTCGATCACAAAACTTTATCATCTTGATGAGCAAGGAACTCTTTTGCTTCCCGATCAATCTTTCTAGATCTGTATCTTCTCCACAAAAAAAAAAAAAAAAAAAAAAAAAAAAAAAAGACAAAAAAAATATATATATCAACATTTTTTCTTATGAACCACTTTTGTTGTTTAAAAACCATAAAATACAAAAAAATAAAAACAAAACAAAACCCAAAAAGAAGAAAAAATAAAAGAAACTAAGATGATGAAAACCTCACCAATGTAAATCACGTATCAACCTCAACTATGGAAGGTCACATGATGATTAGAAGTCTATTGCTTCCCGGTCAATCTTTCTAGATCCGTATAGTATCTTCTCCACAAAAATAGACCCAAAAAAAAAAAGAATATATCAACATTTTTTCTTACGAACCACTTTTGTTGTTTAAAAATCAAAAAATACAAAAAGAATAAAAACAAAACAAAACCCAAAAAGAAGAAAAAATAAAAGAAACTAAGATAATGAAAACCTCACCAGTGCAAATCACGTATCAACCTCAACTGTGGAAGATCACAGGATGATTAGAAGTCTATTGCTTCCCGATCAATCTTTCTAGATCCGTATCTTCTCTACAAAAATAGACAAAAAAAAAGAGAAAAGAATATATCAACATTTTTTCTTACGAACCACTTTTGTTGTTTAAAAATCAGAAAATACAAAAGAATAAAAACAAAATAAAACCCAAAAAGAAGAAAAAATTAAAGAAACTAAGATAATGAAAACCTCAACTGTGGAAGATCACAGGATGATTAGCAAAAATCAATAAAATAATTAACCTTAGTTGGGGTTGTGTATGGTCATATAAGGTGTATTTATACACAATGGATGAGATCAAAAGGGTTTAGTATTGAAATTATAAAATGGTAAGAGATCTCAAGAAAGGTAAAATCTTTAATATTATTAAAATGCCATATTTGTCTAAATATTTAATATTACAAAAATGCCTCTAAGTTTTGGGGGGAAAACTTGGCTAGGAGGATTTTACTTTTATATATATATATAGATTAACAAATTCTATAAATAATAGATTGGAACTGCCATTTTCAATATAAGTAAATGTAAAACTTTATATGGGATAATAATTCATGGACTTAACCTATAATTTAGGTATACTGATGAATTAAAATTGTCATTTTCTTTTATTATATTTTAATTTTTAAAAATGTTTTCAAAATAATTTATTCAATGTAGAAATGATGTCTAATTCAAATATACATTCTTCCAAAAGGCTGAACCCCAATCCTAAGGGCTCCCCACACCCCGGCCCGACAGAGCGGTGGGAGGTTGTAACTCATGGTGACTCAACTGAACATTAATCACAGAGGCTAGACCGGTGCTCACTGCGCACAAGGAGCCCCCTCACTGTGAGAGGTTGCTTCCACACTGCCGCTGGTGAGACTCAATCCCTGGTCATTCTTCCAAAGTTTCACCTCTATGACCAATTGAGCTACCCATGCGGGCCTAATTCAAATATACATGGTTAGACACTTAGACGTAAATAATTCTTGGTATATCGCTAAAGTGTGTCGAAATAAACTTCTTCTTTTATTTTATTTTATTTTTTAATTAAACAAAAAAAAAGTGATTTCTCCTCTTACAAATCGAATTCCATGTCTTAAGCCAACTACAAACAAAACATGCCAACTTTTCATTCGATAAGTTAAAGTTAAAGGAGTGTAGCTCAATCTTTGGAGAATTATTTATTATTTTTTTCCAGGAAGAATTAAAGTAATAGAGAAGGTGCTCATTCATTAGATCAAAGGGTCAAGATAGTGTACTAGATTAGCCTTTTTCTGAAAAAAACAAATGGGAGTGAAAAGTTAAAAGGACATTGGGAAAATGATGGAAATTAATTTCTGAAGAAAACAAATAATTAAGATGTGTCAAGTTTCAATCAAGCCAGAAAGATTAGTGGACATTAATTAATTACTCTACCTAATTGCTTAAGCTTTTTTATAGTTTTATAATATGATCCTTTCATGGTGTGTTGGAAAGGAGTGCCACCATCATAGAGTGGCATTGTAATGAGGATATAATGGTCCTCCTTCTACACGACATTTTTGGCACTAGTAGTACAGTTTAAAAAAGTTGTATTTCTTCTTTTGAGATTTTTCCCATTTTTACTATTCACATGATATCTCCATTAATCTTTATGACTGTTATCGTAATGTTAAGTATGTGTCTATTATCTTTTTATTTTTATTTTTACATGATTTTACTAGTAAAAATTCAATTAGTACTATTTTGGAATGAGGGAATTAAATCGCACAACCCTTTTCGGTGTAGGTAAACTCTGCCTTGCATGGTGACCCTAGTTGACAAAGAACCGCAATAAAGTAAACTAGTCTACGTTACCTATAATTGACCGGCTCAAATCAATGGGACAATGGTTCGAACTCACATTGTGGTTATAAGTGTGGATCTCTTACCATGTATATTGACTGAGTTACATCAAATTAATCCTCATTTTGACGTCATGCCATGTCGCGTCATATTTTATAATACATTTAAAGTTGACGTGGAAATAATAACAATAATAATAATAATAATAATAATAATAATTATTATTATTATTATTATTATTATTATTATTATTGTTGTTGTTGTTGTTGTTGTTGTTGTTATTGTTGTTGTTTGGAATGAGTTAAATACGTTATCAAATTATATGCAAAATTATAATCGTCTTTAACAAATTTAAAATTGTGCAATTAAATCGAAAGTGACATGTACTCCTATTTGTAGGTTGACAAGACCATAAACTTTTTTTTTTTAAACAAATTTTAATATATTATATTAATTTTATATAAATTAAAATTAAATAAGTAAAAAGAAACCCCGACATAAATTTTGGTTAGTCCTCCATTATTAGGTCAACCTAGCTTGGGTAAGTATAAAGATAGATGTCAAGTTAATCGTCTTATTTATTTAGTAATTACAATGTTACAAATTAGAGTATCATTGGAACAGACTTTACCCTAACTAAGGTCACACAACGGGATTTAGTCAATACATGCACGCTTTCGAATAATAATTGCGAGTTTCCTTTGTCATTTAAAAAAAAAAAAAAAAAAAAAAAAAGATGCATTTGGCTAAAAACGAATTTGTGCATCTATCCCCTCTATTCATTACAACGTAACTAACAACGTGCTTCGCAACATAATATAATTTTAATATATATTATTTAGGGAATCAGCTTTACATTAATTAACCTATCAAATACTCCGTACAATATTCCTACTGATCGATAATGCATATAAATAGAGACAGTTCTTAACCAAACCTCATAAAGCCATTAGCCATAGCAGCTCAAAATACAAACTAAGAAGAGAAGAGCTATATACATATATATTCATATTCATAATATATAGGGGATGAGAAGTGGAAATTCAGTGTTGTTTGAACTCTCTCCCTCGTTGCTGCAGCTGAGCATGCAGCGAGGGAGGGTTTTCAGACAACTATGGCTTTCCCCACTTTAATCCATCACTATTGTTGACGGATCGGAGAGCTGAAGGAACAAGTCCGGCTAGCACCTGTCTCTCAAAACACGGCTGGAAATTATAGAATTTCCGACCACCTGAAAATGATCTTAAATCAAGTTGAAAGTAAAAAGTGGTCGGAAATAGCAACAAAGGTTTTTCCGAATACCAAAAGTGGTCGGCACAAGGCTTTCGACTTGATTTAAGATCACTTTCAGGTGGTCGGAAATTCCATAATTTCCAGTAGTGAAAATGCTATGGTATAATGGAATAAAGTTGTGCATTCACTGGGAGTTATAGCTTTAATCCTAACAACACCTACATACGTTTTGTCCATTCATATGCTGCATTAAGATTATTCATTATTTCAGCTGGCACCTTCTCTTTCAACTTCAATCTTCAAACCATCAGGTAAACTCATTCCATCATCAAACTAACTAATTAATTAAGCTCCTTGTTATAGATCGAGCTGCCTAGCTTAGAATTCAATTCAACTCCTTCTATACGTATGTATCTCCTCCTCCGATCATCCATCAAATGCTCAGAAAGCTTAGGGATTGAAATGGTGAGGATCGGAGGAAGGCTGGGGGGACTCGTATCCCCAATCAACTCTGATCTCATCTGGCCTGGCATGAGTTTTACTCTTCATGCATACTACAGTGTTTTAGTTCTAAGGTAACAATCAAATGAGATCACCTGAGTCCTGTGACACCCTTTATATATGCACACAAGTTATCTACGTGCATTTGTATAGTAGCTTGTGTATATTTACTGAATGGTCTCACGAGATTCACTTGAATAAATTAATATAAAATTAAAATTACGAGAAAAAAAAAACTATAAAGCGGTTTGAGAAAAATACCACATACTACATTAAAATTAAAATTACAAATAAAGTTACAAATACGGAAATTTTAATTGAATTATCTACTACATTTAAAACAATATAAAGAAAAACCTATGGCGGGAGGTGCATTTCGCCGACGTTATCTAATATCATTACAATACTCTATGTGGGTAGCAAGTTGCTCATCCGTTATTTCTGATATGTCCTTCATCAATATATCATATTCTCTCAATGCAATATCTTTTGCATATGTTTGCAAAGTCTTTTCCTTTCTTTTGTCGTTTTCCAATTTCATTTTTTGATATCTTTCCAACATTTCTATTTGTTTTTGTAACGATGTTTGGATATCATCTTTGTTAGTGTTTAATATTGTAAACCCTATTTTATGATTGGCTATATTTTGGCAAATTAGATAGCTAGGTGTAGGTCTTATGGTGCTAAAGAAGACTCTGACGGAACAGATCCTACACAAGTTAAGATTTAGAAACTAGCTGATGATCTTCACCAACTTTCCTTCAAAGATCGGCAGAGCAGTTACCATATTGAGGAATTAAGAAACCTTTCTTGGTGAAGTCAGAATTATCAAAACTGAGATATGCCATGTAATCTTTGTCTACAAGGAAACCCTAGAAGATTAATTACTTGTGTTCCAAGATTTGGAGATCTTATATATATAATAAAAGGTTGTTGAAGCCTAGTGACTTTACACGATAGATTATCTTCAACTCGAGAGGCTCTTTCTATGTGCTACTGAAAGTCTATTCTTCGAATCATGATCTTCTCAATACATTATACATTCAGATTCAGAGCTAAGACGACTTATTGAGAAGACATTTTCTAAAGTACATAACTGTGGACCGTATTCTATTCAACTGTGGTGCAGTGGTGTGTGAGTTAATGAGACAAATAGCTACAACGTCGATCTCCAAACGAGGACTTTTTGGACTGTTGGTTGCTTGGATCTCCGCCTCAACATCCTCTATAAGATTCATCATATTGGGTACTTACCTTGTGAGGTATATTGCACATTGGGTTGAGATTGTGATCTCTTTGCCATCTTTATGATTGATTAGTTGAGATAGTGGATTGGACTCACTGATGGTGGTCCCCAGATGTAGATACTGTTGTATTGAACTAGGTAAACAATATATATGGTGTGTCTTTTATTTCTTTTAATTTAAATTCTACACTGTGTCGTATCTCTGGTTCGATAATTGGTCAACCACACCTATACTAGGTTAGCGATAAGACAGATACTTAAAAATAGTTATACTGAATTGTGATTAAGACACCCTATATATACACGAATATAGTAATTTCAATCATCATCATTGTCAGTGTAGCGTTCTTTGGCTTTTCGCTTCGCTGCCTTTTTCCCCATTGGTCGAGGAAAAACTTCTACGCTACCACCTCCACTACCTTTTACACTTTCGCTTGATATTTGATTGGTGGATGATTTCTTAAGAAGAGTTGAAGAGCTACAAACGAGGGTTGCCAGCCTTACTTTAAGGTCTTTGCATATGGCCCATACATGTTCATAGTCAAATTTGTCTCGACCATATTTTTGTTTATACTCTTCCGTAGCACGTACCATCAAATTGGTATAGCACCACTAGGGCGCATTCCTTGTAGCTTACAATAAATGGAACGAAACTCAAAGGTTAATCTATAAATTATAGACCCCAATGTGCCTTTAACCCTTCATGCGTTCTGCTTGGCCCACCGTTGAGGTGATTGACGTTGTAATATTCTTCGACATGATTTCATAATGTTGGAGCCTTTTGCTGGTCATTGCCAATTTTTTTTTTTTTTTTATCTTGTGAGATTGTGGCATGATCGCGTGCCAACACCTTGTCGTCTTCTATGCTCCATGCTTCTCAATGACTACTTCCCGAGTTGCGTGGATGTGGAATTATTGTTACATCATTCTCAGATTGTGTGGAAAATGGTGAAATTTAGAAAATTGCATGTTGCCCGAAAATTGTGCACTTTGCATGTTGCCCAGAAATTGTGAACCTTGTGCAATTTGAGAATTTTGAAAAATAGGTGCAAATTGTGGGAAATTGAAAATTGGGTGGCATTTGAGAATTTTAGACTTGTGGGATAAATGCAAAATTTGGAGTGTAACCAAAATTTTGTGTACATGGTTGGGAAGAAGAATAATGGATAAGAACCCAATGGAGAAGAAAGAAAAGAGAAGTAAAAAGATTAAAATACCCTCACTATTTTATCTATTAATATTTTCCGGTGAGTTTTGGCCTGTAATTTGAACGGAGTGATCAAAATTGATAAAAATTGAATAGTTAAGGTACGAAATTGACAACTTTGAAAGCTGTGGATTGAAATTAACAAAACTCCAATAGTCATAGGACCAAAAGTGAAATTAACTCTATTTGTTTTATATTTTCATAAACTTAAACCTTCATGTACATAAATATTAAAATGCATGTACATCATATTTATTTCTATTAATTCTGTGGTAAGTTCATAAATGTTCCATTTATATATTCATAAAAAACAAATTTTAATATACATAAACATTATACTATATGTGCATGCATATCATATTTAATAGCGCAACACTCATTATGTTAATAATGTTCCTTATATATGTTCATAAAAATAAAGGTTAAGGTAATACATACAATGACAATGCATGTATATCATGATTAATAACATTCAACTTGTACTACATATGTTTATAATATTTGTTCTATATGATCGTAAATTTAACCTTAATGTACATCGCTACATTTAGTAGAATATTAATAAATATTCTAAAACCTTCATTAAATTTTTGTTGATATATAGTTTCCATCAATTTGCATATATGAGCATGGTATGGATATACAATATATAGCAATTAGTGGAGAAGTTAGAAATTGTGTTTAATGCAATAAAAAGTAAAGGATATTTTAATATATCAAAATAGTTCATATCGTTTTTTTTTTTTTTTTTTTTTAAATGCTAGACTCTATATTTATATAATATTAACAAAAGTGCTGACAATGAGTTTTTCTATCAAATTTTGTATATATAAACTGCATTGTATTTACTTAATAAATGAAATTAATATCAATATTTGCTAAAAAATGTCATGATTTAGATTTCTAAAATATTTCAGAATAGATTACATGGAAATTATATATACTAAATAAGTAAATATATATACAAATAAAAATAGTACTATAAAAATAAAAAATAATTTAAAATTACTATGATTAATTTATTTTAAAGAATTATCTGCTAATGAAAATCAATTTCAAAATTAATAAATATATTAATTATATTTTATAATATTGTAATATTATAAATCTATAATAATGATGATACAATTATATATTTTCATTTTTTTCTAGCAAAAATTAGAAGTAAATAATTAATATTAAACAATTTATGCCAAAACCTTGTTGTCTAGTGACACCAAGTTGGACTTCCCTATGGGAGGTTGTGGATTCGAGTTTCAGTGGATGCGGTATTGATTCATTAAGCTTTAGTAGGTTGAGAAAGTAGTTATGAACAGATACTGCATTGTAATAGAGTCAGTAACATTAAACAATTTATATATTTTCATCTATTTTTAGATAAATGAGAAATTAACTAATAAATTATCTAATTAAACATATAAAGTAAATTAAAACTATTAATGAATATGAGATAAACATTTAATAAATATAAGACGTAAAGATAGATCATTAAATATATTTTAAAAATTTATTAAATTTTAAAATACAAGCATAATACTTTTTTAAAACTTCAAACATTGTTTGGACAAAACTCTAGTTATCTAATAAATTAATATTCATATATAAATTAAAAATTAGAAAGAAAATTAACATTAACTAAATTATATATTTTCTTAAATTTGATTTTTTTTTTTGAATGCTATCGACTCTATGACAATGTAGTATCTGTTCATAGCTACTTTCTCAATCTACTAAAGCACAAAGAGCCAATAACGCCCCCACAGAGGCTCGAACTCACAACCTCCCAAATGGGAGTCTAACCCAGGTGCCATATGAAAATAAATTAGAAATTAACTAATTAACAAATCAGAAAATGAATAATATAATAAATTAAAAATGATTAGTATCAAGTTGAAGGAATAAACTTATATATATAACTTATAAACATGAGTTTTCTAATTCCAAATTTGAAAATTAGACCTACAAACGCTAAGCTATACCTAGGGATGAAAATAGGTCGAGTCGAGCCGAACTTTAGAAAATTAGGCCTTGGCCTTGGCTTGAGCTTATATGTAGGCTTTTTGTTAGGCTCAAGTCTGAGCCTATAATTGGTCTAGCCTGACCTGAAGCCTTTTTAAAAGCATGTTTAATATGTAGGCCATTAAAAATGGTTCAAAATAAGTCCTACTATATTTTGAGCTATTTAAAGCCTATATGTTAAGTCTTTTTAAAAACTTTAATAAGTATTTCTAAATAATTTTAGAAATATACCTAACACAAAATTAATATATAACTACATAAGTATATCACCACAATGCAAACATAATAGCATTAAAATATAAAATAAAATAAAACAAATCACGACTTCAGCATGCTCGTTAACTTGTTTAGGAATAAATTCAATTGTGTTATTGTTTGTCATCCTATATAATCTCATAAATAGTTAACAATCAACTCACATAATTAAGTCGCGACCCTTCATTAAATATTATAACAGTAAGAACAATTAGTAAATAATTAAACAGCAAGAATACTTATAGCAAGATTAACAACAATGTTTATAGTTGAATTATAATTTAGAATAGAATTTTGGAAGTGGATATATATATATATATATATATATATATATATATATATATATATATATATATATATATATAGGTCGAGCCTGGTATATATAGGCCCAGTCTCTTTAGCTTAATAGGTTTTGAAATGGGCTCAAGTCTAGCCTTTTCAGTAAACAAGTCAGGCCTAACTAGGCCTTAATTAGGCTAGGCCGTAGACCCCTACAAAGGGGCCTGGCCTATTCCCATCTTTAGCTATGCGTGTCGTGAGCTCGGGAGGTTAATCAATGATGCAGTGAGGCTAGTGATGTGCTCGACCCAAACTATCTAAATGTTGATAAATTTTAATTTATGAAAAAATTTGCAATCGCTATTTGAAATGTGTTTCATAAACTAGTTTAAGTTGTCCACAACTGACTATTTAAACTAAGAAATCTAATAAACCGAACTTGAAACTTAATGATTACCAAGTCAACCGTGGCCTGATTAACTTTGATGAGGTAAATGTTGAAAAACTAACAAGTTGGCAATGTGAATGCTTGAACAGATCAAATTTTCGAATATATGTAATCCATATCCTATCTTCCCATTGATCTCAACAGCAATTTCCTATCAAAGGAAAGGAAAGGAAAGGAAAAGAATATATGTAAATTACTTTACTTCCAATAACACTCGAAGGGCCAAGGAACAATATAATGTTGTCAAAATATTCCACATATATAAGAATCCAATATTCCTAATCTATTTTGAGGTTGTGCAAAGTGTTGATGAGTGAGAGAACAATTTTCCAATATAGTAACATAATCTGATCTTATCCTAAGCCTGGAATATATATAAATGTGGAACATATATAATTGCCCCTTTAATGGTTGACTTTTAATTAGCATTATTACCATCCATAGTTTATACTCTATAGCATATTGGAGAGGAATTGAAGCATATTGGATAAATGAAACAAGATGCACCCATTGTATTGAAGTAAAGTATATCATCTCAATCTCAATACATTAATAAATTCTATTATGTTAAAAGATAGTGGGACGTGTTGAATTAAGATAAAGTTATTTTCAATATTTATTAGAAATCATGCATGCTAGAAAAGGTGCAGTGTTTAATTAAATAAAGAATCTTTTAGCCTTGTGGTATATTTACCATGATGGAGTATTCACTACATATATCTAAGTTAGTTCAATTCATACTTTCATACACTACCTAAGGCCTTAGATATGACAAGAAAACATATTCTTTGGTTGAAATTGAAAAGTTTTTAAGTGCATGGGATGGAATAAGAATTTGGTTAATTTTCCAATCATGCCTCTACCAAATGTAGGGTCTTCATGCTTGACTGAAAATACACTGGTTTCTGAGGAATTGGCTTATGATTGTAAATTGCTTGGGAAAGAACATGAGGTTATGGTTAATCAATTAACTGATGAGGAACGACATATTTATGATACTATTATTCTTGATGTTGAAAAAAATGTGGTAGGTTTTTCTTTGTGTATGGTTATGGATGTTAGGAAAATTCATACACGTGCAACAGAAGCATTAATTACTTTTTCTAGGTTCTACTACTTTTAAAGAGGGCCGGAGTTAGAATGCTTTACCCTTGAAGCGTGCTTTGACAGATGCAAATCCAAAACCGTCTAATTGTACGGCCTCTAGTCCGTCCACCGACGGAGCACGCGAGAACTCCCAGAGATTTTACGTGAAAACTATTTTCTAACTAAAATATCTATTTCACTTCTTTTCACTTTAAGAAAAGGGTAAGGCTATTTATATAGCCTTGTTTGGGCCCAAATGTGCTAGCATTTAAAAGCCCAAAACTATCCAATATAGAATTAATTCATTAATAAGTTATTAATGTATTAATTCTATATTGATAACTCTTTTATCAATTTTTTTTTAAAGTTCTCATGGTATTACCACGAACCATTAAGAGTGTGACTTTCTAGATTCATAGTCAAACTAGCAACGAGTAATATTTAATAATTCATTATTAAATAACTCGTAAGTCATGAGTGACACCTAGCAGTATGTCATGACTACCTAGTTGATAATGAAATATATTTATATTTTGTAAAGAACCGTTCTGTTACAAATATCATGCAACATTCCTTCCACACAACACTTGTTCCAAACCAGGTAAAGGTCATGGTCAAACTCATAAACCTAGTCAATATGTCTATTCAATATTCTTAACCTGAAGTCCAACTTCATTATACTCTGGTAAGAGATTCTCGTTGTATGATTATTGAATAGACTAGAACATCCTTGTTACCCCAAGGCGGTGGATCCTCTATTGGACGCACACATGTCTCCGTACAATACTAAACTAGGCCACCAAGTACACTTATAGTCTCATAAGGAACAAAAGACGCATACTAGCAAAAACTAGCCCACCATATGTACGAAACAACCATGTCGTCTCAAGTCAATGGACTATACTTGTAACATACAACATACCGATGACATGTAGGTAAACGTACACCATACGGTACGTTGTAGTCAGTCAGTGTTCAATATAATGACTTGTTCTATAACAATCATCCACATATCCACTCTCCGTATCTCATACAGAATGGCATGAGACTCACCATAAAAAGGACAATGTGCTAATCGTATCGAAATTCTAATGCCCAATTAGAATTCCTATGACTAGGAACATTTTTACAATACTTCATTTATTAATTCTTCGTCACTAATATTCTTTAACTCTTAAGAATGAAGAATTAAGAAGATTGTACGGAATAATATCAAATATTAACTAAGCCAAAATAAAATAAATACAACATTTATTTATTATATTTATTTAATAAAAAATTAATGCCCAAAAATATAAATGTTGGCTCCTAGGGCATACATATCTAACAATGGAGACACTGGGAAAACATTTCTTTGGCAAACATTATTTGCTATTCTCCGTTCTAAAAGTCAAATTGTCTTGAACGTTGCATCAAGTGATATTGCTTCTTTGCTTATGTCGGGTGGTCACAAGGTAGCGAGCTTGCTAAGTTGATCGTATAGTGTAGCTTGATAATTTGGGATGAAGCACCTGCTATGATGCATAAACATTAGTTTGAAGCCTTAGATCGAGTCACGGGAGATTTGTTAAGGTTTAGTAATCCATTTAGTTCAACTACTTGTTTTAATTTGGATGGAAAACAGTAGTTCTTGGTGGTGATTTTAGACAAATATAATACTTCTTGTTATAGCAAAAGGTACAAGACAAGATATTGTTGGTGCAAGCATTAACTCTTCTTATTTGTGGAGTCATTGTAAAGTATTGAGGTTCACCATGAATTTAAGGTTACAAAGAATGGGTTGTGTTGAAGATTTAGAAAATTTTGAATCTTTTGCGTCTTGGATTGCATCTATAGGTGATGGAGAAATTGGGGGAGCAAATGATGGTCATGCAGAGATTGAAATTCCACCCTAAAATATCTTGATATTAAATGGTGATCCAATACAAGCTAAGCCATTGTTGATAGTACATTTCCTATGTTTCAACATGGAAATTTTGTTGGTAACAACTTAATTGGTAGAGTTATTTTGGCACCGACTCTTGAAGTTTTTGATGAAATTAATGAGTACGTACATGAATAGTTTGAATGCGTCTAAAGGAAAAACATAAAGTATTTTAGCTCTGATGTTGCTTGTGTGACCAAATGTAGTACTGAAATTTTTGCTGCGCTACACAGTCCAAAATTCTTAAATGGACTTCGATGTTCAGGTTTGCCAAACTATGCGTTGCATTTAAAAGTTGGATCTCCAGTAATGCTCTTATGAAATGTAGATTACTCTATTGGTTTGTGTAATGGAACGTAATTGATTATTTCTTAATTAGGAGATCATATGTTGCTGAAGCTACAATTTTAGCTGGACATAATGTTGGAACAAATGTGTTGATTCCTAGATTGTCATTAACGCCTTCAGATCCAAGTTTGCCATTTAAATTCTCAAGAAGACAATTTCCATTGATGTTGTCTTATGCAATGACAATAAACAAGAGTCAATGTCAAACACTATTTAATGTTGACTCGCTTTTAAAGAAATCAATATTTGTACATGGCTAACTTTATGTAGTTGTGTCTAGAGTCATTGAGTCAATAGTTCATATGGTCTTAAAGTACTTGTATGTAACGAAAATGGATCGAACAATGTGGTTTGTCGACTACAAATGTTGTATACATGGAGGTATTTAATAATTTATAAATAGTTTTTTAAAAATTTCATTTTTCGAAATTTGTTTTTTTTAAAATAATAATAATAACATCTGGTTTTGTTTGAGTCAATATTTATATGCAAAGTTTGATTTAATTTTTTTAATTAGTATTGGATTTAATATTTCTCTTACCCCAAAGACTGAATTCCCAACCCTAAGCCCCCCCCCCCCCCCCACACTCCGACCCGACAGAGCATGTGGGAGGATGTAAATTACGATGACTCAATGGGTTAGTAGACAGGGCCAAATGCCGGTGCGCACAAGGAATCTGCCAACTTTGGACATAATTTCCACACAATTTAATATTTCTCAATGATATGATAAATAACATTTTGTGTTTATATTATATTCTTATATTAGTATAATAATATCTTTCGATTTTTATGTCGTACAACATACGAGTGGGATGTTGGAAATTGGTGAACAAATCGATACACAATATATATATATATATATATATATATATATATATATATATATATATATATATATATATATATATATATATATATTTGTCCCGAAAATGGAATTTAATTTATAGAAAATTAATTCCAACCAATTTTGGTTCAAAACCAAAATTACATATATATACAGCGTATATATATTAACCAACTAGGGATTTATTTTATCAAAATAATTCCACTACAACTAGTATGAAAGTAGTACCTGGGACTTAATTTCCACGAAATTAATCCCACCACATCTAGTACGAAACTAGTACAAGGATTTAATCTTTCCGAGATTAATCCCACCACTTGGTTCGAAACCAAGAACAAAAATAAAAGCAAGAACGGGTTTCTAACCTGAGGTTTTAACCCAACGCGAAGAAACAAGAAGAAACAGAGGAAGTCCGAGTCGTGTGTACACACACTCTCCTTAAAACCGATTCGCCACCTCCCGAGGGTGCTAGGATCGTTGTGGCGTCAGTCTCCCAGGATAAAACGGACTACGACTTTGGCGTTCGAGCACTCCAACCCAAAGCCCGGCGAACTAGAACACAAGTTGAGCACTCCGATGTTTTACGGAATTATGTTGGCAAACAATTTTCTCTTTGAAACCAATAAGGGGAGTTGAGAGAAAATAAAATGTTTTGAGACTTTCAAAAATCATGTCAAAAACATTCTGCCAACATAACAAACTATATGTAGGGAAAGGGGAATTAAGTAGCATTATAATGGCCATTAACCAACATAAATCCAATTTAATAATTTGATTATAACGTTTGAAACGGTCGTACTTATTATCGAAATAATATCAACGGTCACGAACTTAATACGCGATTAATTCGTACTGACCACAACGACCCGTTTCAAAATATCTGAGTGACCGAGAAGTCCGTACAAACTCAAAAGGTTAACGAATTGGGATTGGAAACCACACCCGAGTGGTCCACACGCACCGAAACGGTGCAGCACGAAAGGAGCTCACTAAAGAACACGAAAGGAGCTCTAATTCTCCAATGTTCAAATTAAGCTATCAAAGCTTAATTACTCAACTGTCGTGTAGCACGAAAGGAGCTCCACTCCCAATTCTCCAAAATAAGCTTTTTCAAAGCTTATCACTTTGTAATGTGCTAGCAGCACATTACTTGAAATAAGCTTTCGTGATTTAAGCTCAAAGCTTAACAAAAGCACATCTCGTGCTTAACGGTTCATTAGCATAAAATGCTAATTAACTACTTGCTTAGTTATCCGTTCGTCATTTGGACTTCTCTCAAATAGTTCACCTTGAGAATCAATTTCTCATTCACCTATTACCTATTTTGAGCGTACATTATATTTAATTCTTCGTCTTACTACGAAGAACCCGAATCCACTTTGACCCGACCCAAATCGGAAGTGGACCCACATATATTTGCACCACAAAATAATCACTCAAAATGCCATTTTTAGCTAAAAATTCCAACAATCTCCCACATGAATGAAAATTGATTTTCGGAACGAGGAAAACGACACGAACGTGCTCAACGGTCGATCCCTGCATAGCATAGGTAGGTGTTACCCACATATATTTGCACCACAAAATAATCACTCAAAATGTCATTTTTAGCTAAAAATTCCAATATGGGATACTAGCTAGTTGTTTATTATAAAGATTAATAATTGGGAAAAAGCTGAAAAGCAGAAGTGCATATCTTTGTGCCAAAAAATGTGTAGAATATGGAGCGCGAGTACCATTATTTGCTTCATGACAAGGCCACATAGTCTATGATGGTGGCATTCCTTTTTAACACACCACGAAAGGATCATATATAAAACTATAGAACACCAAAGTATAACAAAGTTTGTGGAGTAACGACATTAATCCTTCTTTAGCTTAATTGAAACATGACACATTTTAATTATTTATTTATGGCCCTGTTTGGTAAAATAGTTAGCTTATAGGTCAATTTTGACTTATTTGACTATTATTAGTTGTTTGATTTGTTTAAAAATCAATATAAGTGTTTGATTAATTAACTTCTTGTACTCCAAAATACTAAAATTTAAAAAGTTACTCAAAACAACTTTTTCAATTAATTTTTTGAGAAAGAAATTATATCTAACAGCTATCAGCTAATGTTATTAACTAATTATACCATTTAATTAACCCAATAAGCTAACAACCATTTACCAAACTGGGTCTATCTTTTTGTGATAATATAAAATAAATTCCCATATTTTTCCATTGTCCCTTAAAACTTTTTTTTTTTTTTTAAAGAAAAGGCTAATAAAGTACACATACTCTCATGACCCTTTGATCTAGTGAAAGAACACTTCTCTATTCTTTTAATTCTTTTGATTAAAAAAAAAAAATTCAAAGACTGAGATACAATCCTTTAACTATACCGTATGATTTATTTATTTATTTTTTTTTGAAAACAACTATACTGTATGACTTAAAATTGTTATTTTTTAAATATACTACATCTAAATTCCTTCCTCAATATAATTCCCTTATTGAGTGGTCAACAATATCTTGCTCGTGTATTATTGTTGCCTTTCTTGCCAAGTATAGGAAAAATATTTTTGATTTCAATGCTATTTATTGTAAGCAATGCTATACGTTCCTACAAAAATCACCCCTATTAATCAGTACGTACTTGTCATATCATATTGAGATTTAAAATAAAAGGTCAAGAAGGAAAAGTTTAGCCATACAAAACATCCCCCCCCCCCCCCCTCCCTTTAATTTTTATTTCACCACTTTATTATGCGGTAATATTTGATGCATGTCTACATTCCATTTATATTTGATTAATAAGTAAATTCTTTTTTGAACTCTTGGTGGGGCAGAATAACCAATGAATAAAAAGAATTTTATTGACATATTAGTGGTAAACATTATAAAATAAAATTAGGAGGAGAAATAACATTACTCAAAATACCAACGTTTATTATGAGAAAAAATAAGAAGAAAAGTGTGTGTGTGTTAAAATAAAAATATAACACTCAATCAATACATTATATTAGTGTACACTCCTAAGTCTATATGTTCAATCAATAATACATTTTAGATGGAGAGTAGAAATTATAATATTACACTAATATTTATGAGAAAAACACTACATGAACTCTCAATTTTTACTCCCAACTATTTCTCAATCGCTCAAACTCTTGATGTAGACATTTTTTTAGGATCCACATAATAAAAATACCTTATTAGTACCACATCATGGAGTAAAACTAAGGCAATTGTGGGGAAATTGATAGTAGGTGTAGTAATACTCTTTGGCTCCATTTGGTAAAATAGTTAGCCTATAGGTCAATTTTGATTTATTTGACCACTATTAGTTGTTTGACTTGGTTTAAAAATCAATATATGTGTTTGGTTAACTAGTTTTTTGTACTCCAAAATGCTAAAATTCAAAAAGCTACTCAAAGCAACTTTTTCAATTAGTTTTTTGAGAAAAGAAATGGAAAAATGGCAAGTTTGGTCCCTGAGTTATAATCATAGTGACGACTCAGTCTCTGTGTTATTGACGTATCCATTTTTAGTCCCTCAGTTATGAGAGAAGTGGAGAGTTTGGTCCCTGATGCTAGTGGTGTGCTGACAGAGTTAATTCCATGGGTAAAGAAGTAAATTCCTTAATAAAACTTGTATGAAATATAACTTGTTTCCCCCTTTTATAAACTTAGCCAAAATGCTATCGCCAAAACCGACAAAAGCTCTAAGTTGCTTATGTAATCATCAAAGAAACCCTACTCTCGTTTTTCTGAAAAATCAAATTTCAATATTTCAATTTTATTTAAAAAAAAAAAAAAAAAAAAAAACTTAAATTACAATCTTTTGACAAAGGGAAATGGCACTCCCCCCCCCCCCCCCCCCCCCCCCCCCCGAATTATATGTATATAGCACATTTTCTCCCTGAATTATTCATGTAAGCATATTAGCCCCCTCAATTATTTTAAAAGTGACGGTTTCCCCCCCTGATATATTAAATTGACATTTCTACCCTTAAAGTAAATATTTTATTTATTTTTCTTCTCCCACAAATTATTGCTTATACGTAGGGATGACCACGGTTCGGTTCGAACTGAACCGGACACTATAGCAATCGAATTGAAAGTTTCCGGTTATGATTCATATCTAAAACCCAATTTTTGGATTTCAGTTTATTAAAATCATGGATAAAAAAAAACTGGATCTTGAACCGTGAACCGGCGGTTCGAATTGGAACAACTACTAGCATTAGTTTAAAATTAGAATTATAATATTTACAGAATAGTGTATGTCCTTTTTTACATTTATTCTGTTTCTCACATATAAGTATATATGACCGCGATTTGGTTTTGATTTTGAACTGTCGGGTCACGGTTCTGGATCCAGTTTGAACTACTGGTTCAAACTTTATTTTAAAATTTTATTTTTTATTTTTAATATAGTCTAAATTCACCAATAAATGTATTTTTTTTTCATTCGGAACATGAACCGGTTCGCGCTTTTAATATACTCTAAATATCGGATTTCGATTCTAAATTGTAATCGAAATATTTCGGTTTGGTTGCTATAATGTCAGTTCGGTTTGAACCAAATCGTGGTCATAATTTGTTGGAGAAGAAAAATAAATAGAATATTTATTTTAAGGGTAAATATGTATATTTAACATTTCATGGGAAAAAACTGCCACTTGAATAATTCAGGGGGGGGGGGGGGGGGGGGGGGAAATGCTATAAATATATAACTCAGGAAAAAAAAGTGTTATTTTCCCTTTGACAAATACAAAAATTAACTCCATAACATTGACAAGCTTGGTATCTTTTCCCTGGATTAGCATAACTCCATGACATTTTGATGGGTATGTAATAAATCACCACATTTACATCGAAAATTATCTTCAAATTTGGATAAAGATGACTAAATTATCTAGCAAGTTTGGTCCCTAAATTAGTTCATCAATACGGGGATATTGATTATTTATTTAAACATATAAAATAGAGAAACAACTTACATGTGAACTTCGTAGCTTGGAAGTGGACGACTTTGAGATTTCAGAGCTTGGAGAAGAAAAATCCATTCAATTGTAGGTAGAAGAAGAAAAGAATGACTATTGCGCAATGACAGGGCGTTTGGTTGGGAGTAAGGAATTAGGGTGGAAAGGAATTGCAATTCGGTGGCAAAAGAATAAGGTGAGAATAAAGTAGGAATTTAAATTACATTGTTTGGTAGGGATGTATAGAATTATTGGGTAGGGAATGAAAGAAGTGATATAATGACTAAAATGTCCTTGTATAATAGTAATAGTAGTAATAATTAAGGGTACTTTTGTCATTTCATCCTTTTTTCCTTTTCCTACAACCACCAAATTGCAATTCATAGGGGGGTGTCCATGAATTGCAATTCAGCAAAAGGAGGGAATTGCAATTCTGTGGAATTGCAATTCCCTTCAACCAAACGGCGTAATTGTGACTTTTACTGAATTGCAATTCAACTACAGCCAAATTACGCCCAACCAAACAGGCCATGAGTTTCAACATAAGAAGATGATTATAATTTGAAATTCCTATTTTACCCCTTCATTATTAATTTTTTTAAGTTTCATGTTAGTTGCATACATATATTAATGCTGGGGACCAAACTCGCCACTTTGCTCATAACTGAGGGACTAAACTCGGTTACGGTCATAACTTGGGGACTGAGTCGAAACTTGGTTATAACTCAGGGACTAAAGATGCAATTTTTCCAAAAGAAATTATACCAAACAGCTCTCGGCTAACAACTAATTTACCAAACATCTTTCTACAATCAGCTAATGTTATCAACTAGTTATACCATCTAATTAACCCAATCAGATAATAGCTAACAGCCATTTACTAAACAGGGTCTTTAATTGTCGCAAGATATATAAAGCTATGTGTGTGTGTGTGTTGCCGCCCAAAGCATACACTATCTAACCCTTCTAAATCTAGTTTCGCAAGTGTCAGCAATCAGGAGCCCCGACAAATTCTCCGGAGGAACCTCAAGAATTGTCGTTCCCCCTTCTGCAATCTGATCGAGATTAGCAAGGAAGTCGACACACCTATATGTAAAGCTATATATGATTATATGTAAAGAAGGAATTCTGAAGAAGCTAGCTTGCTAGATTTGAAACGCTGTTTCCTGGTCATACATACATAAAGATTGAAACATATATATACCTACATGGACTATTAATGTTGTATATAACAAGTTGATAAGATATAAGATGTATTTTTTTTTTTTTTGAAAATAGATATAAGATGTATTTAATTGTCTTAAATTTCTAATTTACGAATCACACAACTTTACCTTATGCTTTCAAGATTGCAGGTGATGAAGCAGTAGGTCTCTGCAAGTAAAAAAAAAAAAAAAAAAAAAAAAAAAGTGGGAAAGCCAGAGATGAATGGGCTCTATCCCTGCTCGATAGCTACCAAGCAGCAACGAAGAGGGAGAGAGCTCATTCGCCACTGGATATCCACTTAGCTACCTTCATTTCATTCCAAATCTATACATATATATGACCTTAAAGATCATATCTATTTATATGCATCACTTTGTCTGCTGGCTTACAGGCAAAGGAAGAAGAGTCCACCCATCCCTGATTTCATATCACCTATATAATACTATATTTTATTTTTATGGACACTTCATTCACATGCATCTCTTACCTATACGTATAACTGAGTGTGATTATGTGGAAGAGACTCATTCATTCTTAACCAAACGTTAACACATGGATTATTCTTAAAAATTTATGCATATAATTCAAATTAATTTCTGTGTCCGACAGCGAATACATACCCTGAGTTACACCAAAATTAAAATAAATCTTTATCTATACCTATATATTCTGCACGTACAACTTTGAATATTTTTTCATTAGATTTTAACTTAGTGCTCAACATTTTTAAACATTCCACTCCTAGTTCGAGATGTGTTCTTACTTATGATAAAGTGAATTTTTTGTAAAATGAAACTCTTCTAAATCATTAAAAGCGGAATAAATTTTAATTTACATAAAACCCTACAATTTCTACAAGAAATAATGTACGTTTTTTATGAAATTTGTCTTGTGATCCTACTCAACATAGTGGAATAAAACATTTTTTATATAATATATCCTGGACAAATTGACAAAATGACAAGAGTCTAATCAACGGATAAGATCTAAGTTTGTCGGTGTACAAAGATTTGGGAATAGATATATAGCAAATCTAGTGGTTTTGGAGACAATTAAGTGCCTTGTTCTATTTCAAAAAAAAAAAAAAAGTGCCTTGTTCTTTCCATCCCCATTTCCTCCGTACACTTCTTTAAATTAAATAGCAATATCTTGTGAATTAAGAAAGTCGTCCCGGGATAATACAAAATAATAATATTTTATTTCCAATAGAAATTACAGAGAAAGTACGCATTGATTTACCCTATTGGACCATTTGTATATGCCTTCATTTGTTCTCGGTTGGTATTTTGCTTGCATAGAAAATCCTAAGTAAAGCATATATATATGATTAAGTTAATTGAGCTCCTAATATTTGACAACGTACGTCGTTCTGTTCTTTAACCTTTTCTGCTTACAGTTATAGCTGTCCTGATTTGCAAGAACTATATATTCTTCTTTCTAAAAGGTTGAACCCAACCTTAATGGCCCAACAGAACATTTGGAAATATGTAAATTATGGTAACTCAACTGAACATAAACCACAAAGGCTAGACCTTTGCTTACTGCGCACAAGAAATCCCCTCACTTTGAGAGGTTATGTTGCTCATACACTGTCGTTGGTGAGACTCGATCTCTGATCATTATATTCTTTCCAATTTTCATCTCTATGACCAGTTGAGGTGCTTATGTGGGCACAAGAAATATATATTGTGATACCAGCTCGTGGAAAACCTTGTCCGGCAAGAAAGCAATTAGATGGAAAATGTTTAAATACACATAAATTAATTGTTGGGAGATTGGATCGATAGCCTTTTTTTTCTACCAATTATATTGATTGTAGAGAAATGAGAGAAAACTCGGGAGAGATATGGGAAAATAAATTATCTAAAAATGTCTTACAACTAAAAATTTAGGAAGATATTTTTTTGTAAAATTGAACATTTTTTTTAATGATCATAATGATTATTTTCTTTTGACTTTTTTTTTTTTCTTTTAGTAGCCAAACATGGGAAAATTCAAAAAATAACTTTCGGAAGTTATTTTCCAGATTTTCAAACGGACCCTTAATGGCTAATGTTCATCTAGAAATGACAATATAGAATATGTGTACATGAGCAGGCTAAAAAAAAATGACTCCACCACCACCAACACCATCACCATTTTATTATTATTATTATTATTATTATTATTATTATTATTATTATTATTATTATTATTATATAACAAATAATATGTTCATTTTCTAAAAATTGAACCAAACTGAAAAAATTCAATTTTTTAACTTTCAGCCAAACTTAAAAAAAATAGATTTCTGATCTTCAGTCAAAATCTAGAAATTAAATTATTTTCAGTGAAATGAGTTATTTTCTACAAAATATCTTTCAAGTTTTCAAACGGACCTTAAATTAAAGAAAATCAAACATGTCATATCTCATATGTCAGTATATATGTTAGTTTCCTCTTTTCTGGTAATGCTAGATATTGGTTTATACTCAAATAGAGCACATAAGTGGTAGGATGAAAGTCATGAAACACAGTACTCAAATTACTACTACGGGAAAAAAAAAATCGACGTTAGAGCTTATAAACATGTAAACTCACTAAAATATGACAATAAAACTATACAAAGGTACAACTTCGGTTCCAATATTCATTTATTTGTGTACATTAATTGCACATTTGCACGAGAGTGGGTTTGAAACCCATGAATGATTGGTGAATAGGACAACCTGTATCCAAATCAATAGTTATTGCGTGGACTGTGATCCACACAACTATATGAACTATGATCTACAAACAACGTTGTTTTGTGTAAACAATTTTTTTCACGTATAGGACCCACTGTAACATACATTTTTATAGCTCATAATATACATTATTATAAAACATAATGTACATTATTCTAACTCGATCATAATGTACATTTTTTTTTGAAAGGAAATAATGTACATTATCTTAACTCAAAAGTTTCATTACTCTAACAAATAATGTACATTATTGTAACACATAAGTACAATATTCTAACACATAATGTACATTATTCTAACATATAAAATACATTATTTTAACTCATAAAATTCAGCAACGTCGGTCCACATAACTTTGTATACCAATAATTTGCCCAACCCAAACCCTCCCTTCTTCAATATCCAGTTTTTGAAGCAAAAATAAAAATAAAAATAAAAATAAAAATAATCATTTAGAGAAAAGGGTCAAATAGGCCCCTAAATTTTACTCAAAAAGTTAAGTAGATCTCTAAACTTTAAAAAAAAGTGCAATTAAACCTTCAAACATGTCAAATTGAATCAATGAAGCTCAAAAACGATAAATGACTCGTTATTACAGATAGTTTTAATTCCGGCGACAGATTCCGGTGACCCGCAACGACAATTAAACACCCCCTATATTAAAGAAGTGGGTGTTTAGTTAGAGGGTTTCAACTCTCCATTCGAAATTTGATAATTGAGAATTGAAACCCTCTAACTAAACACCCCCTAAATTAAAGTAATCTAGAAGTTGTTCATTCACTAAATCAAAGGGTCAAGGGAATGTTCTTGTTTAATCTTTTGTGGATATAAAATGACGCTGCAAAGTTAACAGGAAAATAGGAAAATGACACTAATTATTTTTATATAAAGATGGTGTGTCAAATTTCAAGCCAGAAGGATTTGCACAACCGCACATATATATGTACGACATTCTTGTAACATCATGTTTAAATAACTTAAATTTCTTTTACTTGAATCAATGTTTTTAAATTGTTATTTTTAATCTGGTATTAAAATGGAGTGTTCGGATCTCGTTATTATTTATGCACTTCCTATCAGCCTTCTCCAATAATGTATATATATATATATACATACATGCATGTTCACTAGTAGTCTTTATGAGTTTATTTTTATGTTCTGCATCAAATATAGGATACCTTAAATTAGTCAAAGACCTTGTGCTCGAGCAACATAACTGTGGCTCTTCCAAATGGGAGGTCACAAATTCGAATTCTAGTGAGGACATTGATTCTTTGTGCTTTAGTAGATACAGATATTACAATGTAACAGAGTCTGTACTTAGTACTTAGTAGTAGTCAAAACAATATACAATAGCTTAAATCTGAGAATATTCGATGAAGATGGACTTGGTGGCTGGTGCAAGTCATTCATGATTAAATTGACTTCAACAAAGTTGCCATATATACCGCACTAGGCTGAAAGATTCTTTGGGTATCATCTACTCATCTACCCTTTGTAACGCAACATGTGTTGGAAAGACTACAATAGCATTTTTTTTGTTAGAAAAACTAATAAATTTGACACTTTGATAATCATTTTGAGTACTAATTTGGATGCGATCCATTTATGATTAGGTCGAATCATAGTGAATTTGAATTTTCTTGGCTTAGAAGATGAGTTTCGCATATTAATACACTCAAAAGTATCCATAAAGATGGGATAAGGAAAGAGGTGGATGATGAGTAAAATGAAAATTAAACGGTATGCCTAAATAAGTTAAACTCGCGCAAGAAAGAGTATGTATGCTATACAATTCAAACTTCCCTAAAAAAACGAATTATTGTACGTATTTATATTAGTGCAAATTCAATTCACATCCATTTTTCAATATGAGGCAGGCTCCTTGAAAGCATTCACAATTCCATTTTCTCCAACTCAAATGGTATATTTTGAGAATCAATTTCTCATTCACACATCACTCATTTTGAGTGTATAATATATCAAATTAAACCTCTCACTTAGGAAAACTCGAATCCACTTTGACTCGAACCAAATCGAAAGTGGAGTCCACTCAAAACTTAACATGGAAATGGTCAATTTACATGCCAAAAATATCTAATTTTCCAACATTCACCTCGCTGTATTGAGCATATATATTATATAAACATAAATGTGCAATCCAACCATCCCCTTAGACTTTTAGTTGAGATGGAACATATGCTTTAATTTGGATTAAGGTCCATGTGTTGCTTGAAACCCATGAAAAGTAATCGGCTCGCACACGTGAGGGGTCACGTTGAACATATAATATATAAACATAAATGTGCAATTCAACTTGTTAGGAACAAGTGTAATTTAGATTTTGATGATACCAAAAGTTAAAGAAATTTTAGTCCACAATTTATTTCTTAGACTTAGGATCTTTACCACTCGATTCTAATAGTCTGAATGGTAACTCGAATAATTACGTCTCGAATATTCAAAAGACAGAGCTTCGAAGAGTCGAAGGGTTGAAGAGTAGAAGAGTTCAAGACCGGAAAATTGCAAAGGCCAAATAGTGGAAGGGCCTACCTTTCAAATAGAAGGGGATTATAAGAAGGGGTTATAATAGTAAGGGCAACTATTCGAAAACGAAGGTTATCGGCTTTAAGGTTCGAAGCATTAACTCGAATGGTAAGAGTAAACTGTTTGAAAGGACTGCTCGAGACATTTTCTGAGCAAACAATTCGGAACCTTAAACATATACGAGCTTTATGAGAAAATGTAACCAAGGCAAAATGAGTCTTAGGTACGCATCCCAATGGTGATTTTCTTTAAAGAACCTAGACAAAAGGAGTAGAACAAAAAGTAATGTTCAACTACAAAGGTGGTCTAACGGTTGGAAAATCTGACAGACAAAGTAACTTTTCGATTTATACGTAGGTCATTACTTGATGGTTAAAGGACGTTTAATTTGAAATGGGTTTCCCTCCAACGAATTAATTTCAAAACGCCTATAAATACATTCATTCAAGACTGAAGAAGGTGTTGGTCGATTTAGAAAAAATATTCAAGTGTTCAAAAATCTTTTTAGTATCATTCAAGTGACCAATGTGAAAGAGTTAAAGCTATAACTTCAAATCCAGAATAGAGGCTTGTGCTATTCAAGAGAAGATCAAGTTACATCATCAAAGAGCCAAGTTGATCTACTAGTTGGAGAATCAAATAAAGAACTTTTTCTTTGAAAACATATATTTATCTCTACTCGGTAGAAATAGAAAGAGACAAAGTAAACTCGTGTGGAGTAGGCTGAGTTGGCCGAACCACTATAAAAACTCTATTTCTCTATCTTTTCATTTTACGGCATTCATATCTACACTCAAACTTACTAACAATTTTAAAGTTCAAACTTACAAAACAAACTAAATGGGTAAAAACGATTTTCGTTGTACATACTCAACGAAAGGTTAACTGTGAAGAAGTAACGCTTCGGATCAAGTAACCGAATACTTAAAATTTTTAAACTACATACAAGTCTATTCACTCTCCCCCTAGACTTGTAACCCCTCCTACCGGGACCAACACAACTATTGATCAAGCGCTTACCACTAAACTACAAGTTATACCTAGTAACGAAGACGCATTAATAAAAAGTAGAACTTTTAATTATTAACATGTTAACTTCTCATTTAATTTTAGATGTTTATTAATGTTTTCGGAGTTTAAACTAATAGGATGACCACATCTTAAACAATTTTTTTTTTTTTTTTTTTAAAAACAACATTAAAAAAAAGAAATTTCTCTCGATATATCAATGCCCAGGCCAGTATATAGCTTCAAAGTTATATTCATTAGTACAAGAAGAGGCATTTGCATCTTATAGCAGCAAACAATAAGCATTTATACAACGATAGACATGTATAGTACATATGCAAAAAGTGTCAACTTATCTATTATTGATAGATGAGTAAAGTTATTTTTTCTTTTAATTTGACAATTGACATCTGTACTAAAGTTATAAACATACACCTTTTATATTTATTTATTTATATATTTTTAATATATACAGTAGGCGTCTGTACCACAGGGGTACAAGCCTAGTTTACTTTTTTATCAAAAGCGCAATTTGTATAAATTTAGGCATCTTTTTAAATTTTTTTTAACTACAGATATCTATTGTCACTTTTTTTTTTATAAACTCCAAATGTCTATTGTCACATTTTCTTTAATCAATTCTCTACCAGTGATTACATTGTTAAGATAACTATTCACGATACTTTTTATTGATAACTCAATCAAGCACAAGCCACAAATGGAACATCACCAAACATGTATAATTTACAATATAAACAAAGACATTAGAACAAAATAACAATAATATATAAATAATAAATAACAATTAACAAATCTTAAATAAAAATACCACAAAATTTCTTGTTTAAAATTTTCCATCTTGAATAAAATAATGACGCTGAAAAGTTGTCAGGACAACGGGAAAATATATGGTAGAAATTATTAATTCTATTATTAGAAAAGTAAAATAAATAAAATAGGGTGCGTAAAATGTCAAGCTAGAAAGATTGGCACTACCACACTCAAAAAGATACTCTTACAGCATGTTTGGTTTTCAGAATCAATTTGGAGGGAATAAGAATGCTATTCCACAGGGAATGGAATAGATAAGGAATAGAATAAGAATTGTATTCTGTTGTTTAGTTGACTGAAGGAATAGACTTTAGTAATTGTATTACAGTATTTGGTTGGTTAAAGGAATAGAAATGGAATAGGTTTTAAAAACATAAATACCCTTATACATAATAATAATAATAATAATAATAATAATAATAATAATAATAATAATTATTATTATTATTATTATTATTATTATTATTATTATTATTATTATTATTATTATTATTATTATTATTATTATTATTATTATACAAATAAATATTTATATTTATATTTATATTTATTTTCCCACTTATCCCACATCGGTTGGAGAAGTAAGGAATGGAGTCTTGAGGCTCCTATAAAAGGAGCCTCAAGGCTTCATAATTTCAATTGCAATGCTCATGCAGATGGGCAGGCTACTTGATTTAGGAGCTAAGGCTCCATAATTAAGGAGTCTTATACAGTTAATTTATATATATATATATATATATATATATATATATATATATATATATATTGTCAAGGGTGTTTTCCCAATTGTAAACACTACAAAAATGTGTGTGTGTGTGTGTGTGTATATATATATATATATATATATATATATATATATATATATATATATATATATATATATATTGATAGATAAAAATTATAATTAATTAAATATATACATTTAAATAATAAATTATATTTATTAAATAAATATAAATATTATATAATGTGCAAAGGGTATTTTTGGTATCTGTGATATAAAAGCTATTCCCAAGGACATGAGAATAGCTAATACCAAGGCCCCCCCTAGGAGTGACTATTCCCCTTGCGAAGGTAATAGCTCATTCCTAGGCATGTTATTCCCATGACAAAATGATCCAACCAAACGATGGAATAGGTCTATTCTAAGGAATGTTATTCCATTCCTGACCTATTCCATGAACCAAACATGCCATTATGGTGTTAAAAAGGAAAGCCACAATCTCAGTGAGTGCATGCCCTCATACGATCTTGTTACGACTTTTGAGCTTATGAAGGTGGTCCTAACTCCTAATATAATTCTACGCTACAATTTTGGCTCATAGATTTCCACTTATTTTCATCATTTTCCAATGTATAATCCATCACTTTTCATCTGTGAATTCAGTTTCTTAATTGTTGACTAGCTACTTTACTTCTGCTAATTCTCAAGTTAATGTTATATTGTGAGAAAAATTGGCTTAAAATGACATTAAAAGCGTCAAATAGATTATAGCTCAATGACATCTCTGTAGCTCTCCCAAATGGAAGGTAATAGGTTTGAACCCCGATGTGCGATATTGACTCTTTGTGCTTCAATAGATATAAAAAAACACTTAAACACACATACAAAAAAAAAAAAAAAAACTTGATAATTTAAAGTCTCTTTAATTTAAATGTAAATACATGCATACTAGTGACTAATGTCGTTATTTCACTTTAGAACAAATTGCACTTTTGGTCCAGTGACTATTATGGTGTTGATAATTTGAGTACGTGACTTTCAAAACTCTCAATTTAGTCCTTTAACTATGCAATTGTTAACAGATTTGGTCCTGCTGGTTAATTTTAGCCGAAAATACGTAATTGGGTTCGATTTTTTTTGTGAGGGTAAAATGGTCATTATAAGGGAAAATTAAAGGGGGAATCCTTCGGTCTCTGGTCGTAGCTTCTTGGTGGTCAACTATCCTCCGCTATTTCGTCAGATTTTATGGACGGTGACATCCCTGCTTCCGCCGCCGCCGTCGACGAGGTTGTTGGTTTTGATAACTTTTGCTTCAACCCACCACCGCCTCCTCTTCCGCCACAGCAACACCTCATCATGCCGCCGCAGTTTCATCAGATTCCTCCGCAGCAGCAGTAGAAGAACTATCCAGAGACCAGAGGAATTCCCTCCCCCCTTTTATTTTCCCTTGCAATGACCGTTTTACCCTCGCAAAAAAAATTGAACCCAATTACGTATTTCCGGCCAAAATTGGTCGGCAATTTGACCGGCATGACCAAATTTGTTAACAATTGCATAGTTAAAGGACTAAATTGAGAGTTTTGAAAGTCACATACTCAAATTATCAACACCATAATAGTCACTGAATCAAAAGTGCAATTTGTTCTTTCACTTTAATTCTACAGATTACTCATTTGAAGCTAAGGATTAAAAATATCACTTCGCCGGTGTCAACTTGAACTAGACCTGGCAATTATGGACACGACCCGTTAACACGACACGAAATCGGACACGAAAATAACGGGTTAGTGTTTAGCCTTAACATGTCCCGGGTCGTTAACGGGTTGACCTGTTAAGGACCCGTTATGTTTCGTGTCTTAACGGGTCAACCTGTTAAACCTATTAAGAACCCGTTTAACCCGTTAATATTATCGTGTTAACCCGTTTACACAAACCTGTTTAGAACCCGCTAAGAACCATTGTCATGAATGAGATTACAAAAGATATCATGAACATGAGTACATGACTAAGGATGAATTTACTACATTAGGCTAAAATCCTACACCAATTATTGATGTTCAACAATATGAAGTTTTAACTTTTATTGTGTTCAATTTTATTCTAAAACTAGGCATGGACTTCTTTAATTATGATTTTTGGATGTTATTTTATTATTTTATGAATGTTATAAATTGAATATTTTTTTAGTTTGTTTGAGATTGATTGAATTGTAGGTTTTCTTTCTTTTATATATAACTTAACTTTAAATTTTAGTTTTTTTTTTAATATATTAATAGGTTTAGTGGGTTTAAACGTGTATCGTGTCATATCGTGTCGACACGACCCGAAACCTATTAACAAAATGTATCTATCGTGTCAACCCGTTTAACCCGTTAACAAATCGTGTTCGTGTACGTGTTACAAATTTGGACTCGTTAATTTTATCGTGTCGTGTTCGTGTTTAGCCTTATCGTGTTCGTGTCATTATCGTGTCGACCCGTTAACGAACCCGTATACACGAATTGACAGGTCTAACTTGAACACTAGCTAAAAGCAAAAATGATCAATAATTGAGAAATTGAGTTCGTCATACTTTAAAAATTATGTGACTAAAATTGTCATTCTCTCTTCTTATTTTATTCGAAGAATAAACTTTAAACTAATACGGAGTATATATATAATGATACATCTTGTTTTATTTATCTCTCGATGTATACTTTTTATCCAATATGCATATAAATCTATTGCCTCCCTTCAATAATGTCATATTCCTTTTTATTATTCACAAACTTATGCATCAAATTGCTTCAGTTCCATCAATAAATTGGCTACACAAGAGGATTTGTATAAAGACTGAAGCTAAAAATTGAAGTCAACCATTATAGGGTAAATATTCCATTCCTTTGCAATCTGGCATTCTGGCCAGGGAATCTGGGATCAAATTTTTGTAAAGATTATGCACAAGTTTAAAATCTATAAAGATTATTGGATTATTCTTCTTCCAAAAGTTGAATCCCCAACCCCAAGGGTCCCCACATCCCAACTCGACAGAGCATTCGCACAAGGGATCTGTCCACTTTGGGCATAATCTCCGCACTATCGCCGTCAAAGTTCAAACCTTGTCTATTCTACCAAATAGTACCTACTGAATCATTGAGCTAAACCCGTGCGTGTAAGATTATTGGATTATTATTAGTAGTTGCACCTGTGCAATGCACGACTATATATAGAGTATATAAAATATATAGTATAATATAATCATACGGAAAAATATAATGTTTGAAAACCTAATTAATTTGAAATGCTAAACTTTGTAATTTTATTTGTTGAAGATTTCTTTGTACACAACATTTTTAGTCGTACTTAGACATGGTACATTTTCGCCACAAATCAAAAATTTTAAACCCCTTGGGTTACTAACTCTTGAAACAGCTACATACATTTGGCCATGGTTAAAGACATGTCTTTTCAAAAACAATCCCACTTTTGGGAGTGTTTGTTCTTGGCTTTTGTTTATTGTCATGGCATAAGATAGTATCAAAGGAAATTGCTTTCGTTGAAATTTGAAAGGAAATCTTGGATCTGATGGTGTTAGAGACATTCTGGGAATTAAGACCTTTGATCCTGCATTTGTACCACACATGTAACACCCCCCCCCCCCCCCCCCCCCCTTTCTCTACTTTAGAGCCTAGATTTAAGCGATCTAAAAAGACAAAAGCGAAGGAAATAAAGTTAAACTAGGATATATAAGAATCCAAATTCAACGCTAAAAGGAGAGTGTCACCACCATAGTTACCCACCCTTGAGTAACTGCACAGGCTAAACTACTACAAAACTAACTAGAGTCAAGAGCTCGATACATCAACATAAGGAATCGGAATATGCAATCCCCGGTGTCCAAGCACCAAACAAAACTAACGGTAGTCAAGCTACATCAAAATTAACAAATTATCATCAAAAGGAAAGGGATAACTAGAGCTAGCATCTACTAAGCCCTAGAGCTACACACTACTACTATCAATGCGCGCTCTCGTCATGCATCAAGTCCACTTGAAAGGGGCCGGGTTATAAAAGCACATAGGAAAATAAACCCATTAGCAAAAAATGCTAAGTATAAATCCACTCAACCCTATAACATAACTATAGATATAGATTTTGGAAAAACGGTTGACATTCAAGTACAACGAGTATACACATAGGCAATAAGACAAACCAACAATAAATCCTAAGTAAGTATACTATATATATATATATATATATATATATATATATATATACTCATCAACATATGCAATATCAACATACTTTTAAGATAGATACTAGGCAAGAGATTCAAGTATCAAGTAAGAACATGCTATCATACTAGTACTCACAAACAATATAACATACCTTACTTCTCATGTACTCATCACAAGGCATAGACTATGCAGCAATAGAAATCCATACAATAGATGCAATAGTATATATGTTTATACTCATACTCTCGACAATAGAAATAATATTTTTTTTTGTGAGGACCTCTTATAATATCTCATGATTCTCTTTTCTCATCTTTCTCAATCTTTCTCTTTCTTTCTTTTTTCTTTTCTTTCATTCAAATCTGGGTCTGCGAGGCAGGTACTCTACCGCAGCGAAGCCCTAGCGACGATGCTTCCCACACAACCTCCACATCCGTACCTACGGAACCTCAAACTCGTGGGGAGGTAGGAACTTCACGAATCGTGAACGGGCCTATCCGGGCTAGCAACATCGGCTGGCCTAATACTCATCTCGCCCACAGAACCGATACTCGTGGTTCTTAATCTCTCTTTCTTTCTTTCTTTCTCTGTAGAATTAGGTATTGTACTTTCAGTGTGCACACCCCCTTAACCGGGATTCTAAGCCCAACGGGTAGTATCCAACCTAGCAACTCGGAAACTTCATCCAAGTTACTTCGTTTTGTCGGTGACTTTACCGATCTTTTCTCTGTTCGTCCAAAAAGACATAGTCCTAACGGGAGCCTCCAAAACCATAGATTTTCCTCACTTAATATAAATAGCATATATATCTCATGCAATTTCTATTTCCATGATGTGTATCTAAATGATATGCAAGTTTTTCAAAGAATATAAATATAGGTTTACAAAATACATATACGGGTTTTGAAAATAACCTAAGGCAATAATATAGGCCATCTAAAGTATGCAAAAGCTTTCAATATGAAAATATAGGTTTTATGTACAAAAGGTTATGAAATAGAAGTTCATGCAAATGAAACCACATGATCATGCCAATCTCAATACTCATGAACTAGATAATGCAAATGGAACATTTAATCAACTCATCTCATAAATCAAGTCCAACTCATGGTACTCAACTTTCATGCTTAAAGGTGCTCAATAAACACTTAGGAAAATCATTAATCATGCTTGGTTTGAAAAAATGGATTTTATACACAAATCATATATGCACATTTCATACTAACTTGTCATTACGAGCCCGAGTCTTCGAGCCTCAAGGGCCTACGATTCCCGGTCCGAAACAACAAGGTGGGCTGAGCCTCAAGGGCCCGACCCTCTCAAAATAACCTGGCGGGGCTAGGTGACGGAGCTTGAGGAACTCCGCCACTTGGCTCCACTAAGCCACGACCTTGAGTGACGAATCCCCTCGTGGTCCGTCACTCGGGTCCGCTAGGTGGCGGTGCTTACCAGTGGATCCCTCCAGAGTCCGTTGGTAAGCTCCACAAGGTCAAAAAAGAACTCTTGACAGTGAGTTTGTGAAATTTGCATCACATGAACAAAATCCTACTTTCATATTATAGAACACTCCACTCACTTCACCAAGCATTCACGAACAAGAAGATGACAATACCAACATTTCATAAACACAAAAACATGCATTATTCATCATTTCTAAGCATCAAAGCACCAACAACGCATCAATATCATCACTAACAACACAATACCAAAATAATAGGTTTTGAGAGTCCATGGTTTATACCTCAATCTATCTTCTTCTTGTAAAATCCACTCCTAAGCTCTTCTTCTACACCTTTCCATCTTCTTTCTCCCAACCAAAGCATAGCAACCACTTCAACATTTCAATTCAAAACACAACAAATCTCCCACATAAATACATCACTTTAATAACTTAAACTAGAGGATGGAATGAAGAAAGAGAGGATGAAGCTTACCAAATCTTGAACCCTAAAATTTGCTAGAGGAGTCTCTAAAATGAGGAAGATGAAGATGATAGAGAGATGGATGAAAGCAACTGAAGAGTCGGTTGTGCCAAAAAGTTAACTGATGTTTGGTAATTAGTACTTAGTATTGTGTTTGAATTTTGTATTGCTATTTTGTAATATAATGTTTAGAGTTTGGATTTGGATTATGTGATTATGTGAATATGTATTGTTTGGTAGTATGTTCGAAAAATAAGAAAATGTTGAAATTTGGGGATCTTAAACCGAACCGAATTAAATCCGAACCGAACGGTTTAACTTTTTTAAAATCGAAAAATTGAAACCGAAACTGAAAAAACTGAACCGAAACCCGAAAGGCCCACCCCTAGTTTTTATGATCAACAACTTTGTAGTTAGGTCACGCAAGCCTGACAATGATGTAAGAATAATTTTGTCCGATAAAAAAAATAGTATAATATTTGTAAAGTAATGTACAATTGTACCATTATAAAAATACATACAAAAAATATTAGTACCATAACGACCTAAATCATACCAATAATACAAAAGTATAATTGAAATATTAAGTTTGTTCTGATCTAAATAATCAAAAGAAGATTAATTAAACAAAAAACAAAACATAACCTAAATTTGTTTTTTTTTTTTTAATTCATAAAAATCAAATGATTTTTAAAGTTCTTGATTTATAATCTTTGATGCTTAACTTTGAATGTTATGTATTTAGCCGGACTAATTATTTAAACAAAGTTTATGTTAAATTTTATATTACATATTTTTTAAATATATTTTAACATATTTGTAGTATATGTTTAACAATTATGCCAACTCAAATTGGGATGTGGTTCGAATCTAAGACCTTTCTTATAAAAACTAATGAGTAAATTAAAAATAATAAATAGTTAACAGAATATTCCGTTACTAAAGTTTATACTAATGGAGTTAGGTTATTTAAGGGAAGAAAATAATATAATAGAGGGTAAATAAAGAAAATTATTTTAAAAAAAATACTAAAATCAAAATAATATGAACCATTCATTTTAAGAAACAATACTATCGACATTTTTTTTTTGTTTCAATTAAGAGCCTAATATTATTGGCTCTTATTTGAATCGTAGATGTGGTTACAAAATCCTCTTTCACATTAAATCTCTAGATATATACTTCCACACATTGTTTTAACCTTATCCAAATTCATGCTTGTGATGGCTCACTTTTGAATTCGTGGATGCTTTCACACATCAAATTATCTCCCTAGGTTTCAAGTTTTACTTTGTTTAGGACTTAGGAGTAGGTTTTTAGACATTCCAAAATAGTAAAACTAGGACTAAGTTAACTTTTGATTATCTCTTTACGTTTTCACTTTTAATTATAAAAAGGAACAATATGTATTCTTTCCAAAAGGTTGAACCCAACCTTAAGGGCTCTCAGAGTATCTGGGATGATATAAATCATAGTAACTCAACTGAACATAAACCACTGAGGCTAGAGCTAGATTTTTGCTTACTGCGCACAAGGAGCCCCCCTCGTTTTGAGAGGTTGCTCTCACACTGCCGCTGGTGAGACTCAATCACTGGTCATTCTTTTTAACTTTTACCTCTATGACCAATTGAGCTGCCCATTAATACTACTCCCACTAAAACTCAAACCCATGATTTTTCAATTAAAAGACTCACTTAATGCCACCAAATCACATGGTCATTGACATATTCATCCCCTAATTATTTAGTCTTCCTTCGTCAATTTTGATTTTGGTAGCGTGCAAAAGAAAACAGACAATGACATATAACGGTGTAGTGAAAACTTACCCGGTTTTGTAGCTATATATCTATTTTTACAAATTGCTTACTTGTGTGACGAGTATATTACTATTTTGTGTATTTGAATTGTTCTTGCCTTCAAGCAAAGCTCCATGTTGAAAAACTATTTAATGAATCATGTCATGTTAGTGGTAATATCTAATTTAACTAATTTATTCACATTATAAAAAGAGGAAGTTTTGGACATAGTGAAACTATACGTTGTTGAAATTGTAAGGTCAATATTTTGTTGTGTGGCCTTACCAATATCATGCATTGGACTAATCTTTCAATAAATAAATTCACACATATAAACTGTTAGAATATTAGGCTAAATATATCATGTTTTGTTTAAATTCAATGGTAAATTAGTATTTGGTCTAATATTGTTGTTTTATTATTTAGTATAAATTATGAACATGTCTATTTCTTTTCCATAATATGCAGATAATTGGAATTATACTTTATACTACTTTTACACATTTTTGAAAACGATAAATGATTGTTAATTTGTTATTGGTTGGTGGCTAAGTTTCAGACGCAACAAATAATAAACCAAACTGTCAATGGAAACATTTTGCATTCACGCCACATCTTTCTTTGAATACTAAATAAAGATTAAATTGGCAATAAAATCAATTATTTTAACTTCTTTCTTTGGTAATTAAAATGCAAGTTAAATCCATTTTTGATCCTACATTTATTGTATATTAGACACATTTTGTCCATTTTTATTAATTTTGTCATATTTTATCCAGATTTTATAAAAATTGGACACATTTAGTCTATCATTACTTTTGAGGTTAAATAGCCGAGAATATAGAAGGGCAATTAGGCCCTTTCGTGTGATTTTATTCAGAACAGAGGTAGTATGAGTTGAAGGCTGAGATCCTGAGATTATTGGAGAAAATGGTCAAATACACCCCTAAAATTTACCCCAAAGGTCAATTAGACCCCTAAACTTTAGAAAAGGTCAATTAAACCCTCAAACATGTTAAATTGAGTCCATGAAGCCCAAAAACCGGTAAATGACCTGTTATTATGGATCATTTCAATTCCGGCGACGAATTCCGGCCACCTGCGACAAAATCCGACCACCGGCGACAACATTCGGCCGTCCAGTCGTCTTCCACAGGAGAAGACGACCGGACGGCCGCCTTCTCCGGCCAGATCTGGCCGTCTCCTCCATTGGAGAAGACGGCCGTCTACGGCCAAATCTGGTCGTGTTCTCCATGGGAGGAGACTCCCAGATCTGGCCGTGTTTTCCATCGGAGGAGACGGCCAGATCTGGCCGGAGAAGGCGGCCGTCCGGTCGTCTTCTCCTGTGGAAGACGACCGGACGGCCGGATGTTGTCGCCGGTCGCCAGATTTTGTCGCCGATGGCCGGAATTGAAATGACCTATAATAACAGGTCATTTATCGGTTTTTGGGCTTCATTGACTCAATTTAACATGTTTGAGGGTTTAATTAACCTTTTCTAAAGTTTAGGGGTCTAATTGACCTTTGGGGTAAAGTTTAAGGGTGTATTTGACCCTTTTCTCGAGATTATTGTGGTATACAAATGGAAGGCTGATGAAAAAATTGACATGAAAGGACAAAATTCCCTTCTACTTCATGGCTGCTTAACGCCAAAAGAAACGGTGGACTAAAAGTGTCCAACTTTTATAAAGTCTGGACAAAATGTAGCAAAATTAATAAAAGGGGGCAAAATATATGTGTCCAATGCGCAATAAATGTAGGATCAAAAGTGGATTTAACTCTTAAAATGCATACAGACATATTTAATTTACAAAAATTATTTAAAAAAAAATCATTAAACAAATTGGTCAAAGTGAAAAGTAAAAACAAACAACGACCCAACTCCGGCAGCTGCGCCACCAATTTCCGACGCTAGCTCATCACAATCTGTAACATAGTTCTCCCCCAACCTTCTCTGAGCTCTTCTCTCCCAGATTTCTCTTCTTTTTCTTACTATACCCTAAGCCTGTGACAGCTCCTAGTCGCGTAATGGCTGGCATTATTTTCCAAAAAGTACTAATACGGTGGTTGAGCAACTCTAGTTCAGAGATGATTCGTGCTGCAACCAACCATCTTGTTAAAGGATTCTTCTACACTAAATCTGTTTTCTCAACTAGATATTGAGCACAAGAGGCAGTATATCTTTTCATCTTCTATGCATGGCTCAGTTGCTAACCCATATTGGGTACAAAGTTAAAGTTGGTTGGTTGATATTTTGGATTTTTGTTGTTGCTGGTGGAGGAAGACAAGTGCTACTTTGTGGAGGAATACAAGTTTAAGATGATTGGTTTTTATTACTGCTTTAGTATGATTTTGCCAGTTCATAGAACAAGTGTTCATTATGTTGAAACTATTTGTAGGAGCAGGATGCTTTAGTTGGTTTAACTATTCTAATTGGCAATGGATAATGCTAGAGAATGTGAATGCATACATACATTTCAACTGCTGAATAATTAATGCTATTACTCTTCTTCTGTATTTCTTCTTGTTATAAATGGGTTCTTATTTTAACCAATGTTGTTATAATGGGACAAATTGGAATATATCACGGGATGCTACCTTGCCCTGAGAATTTTTGTGTCTATCCCCTTTGTCAGCATCTAAAATCTGAAATAGAGATTGATATATATATAATGGGTTCTTATTTTAACCAATGTTATTATAATGGGACAAATTGGACTATATCACGGGATGGATCAAAGTACCTATGAAGTCCCTGTACTATAGTGTTTTGTTCAATTTAGTCCTTGTACCTTTATTTTGTTCAATTTAGTCCCTCTACTTTAAAAAGTGGTAAAACTAAGGACAATTGTCTAAATCTCATTACGAACATGGTCGTAATTATTTATTTTGGACATACTAATTTAATATATTGGTGGTAAAAATGATAGATTTTAAATATTTATAAAGTAATATATGAGTAGGAATATAAATATCATCAGTGCCACGTAACCTAAGTTAACGATAATATTAACATCGTTGACTATTGTCCTTAATTGCACTAATTTTGAAAGTATAGGGACTAAATTGAACAAAATAAAAGTATAAGGACTAAATTGAACAAAACGCTATAGTACAGGGACCTCGTAGGTACTTTAACCCACGGGATGCTACCTTGCCCTGAGAATTTTTGAGTCTATCCCCTTTATCAGCATCTAAAATCTGAAATAGAGATTGATATATATATATATATATATATATATATATATATATATATATATATATATAAAGAAACTCTTGTAAAACAAAAGGCTAGCTGCATGTACCTTTATTATGAAGGCAAGGAAAACAAGAATACCTCCATTTCCTTGAAATCAGCTCCTTCCCCCAACAATAAGAATTGACAATTGCAGATCTGATGCCCTAATAATGGCATCCTTAGTTTCTTCAAGATCTGTGATCACTCCATCCTATAAAATATTAATGAGAACAAAAAAATAAAGTTAGTTTGGACAGGGGTAGACAGTCAGTCCTATTCAATCTATTAGAATGAGATTACTCATTTTTAACTCAAATTTTGTTTGAATTATGTCTCTAATGATATTTCACAATCATTCAATATTAGAGAGTGGCATACCATTATTATTAACAACACAAAATATGCCAAGCACCTTGTGCTCAGATGGCATGTATTGACCTCTCCCATGTGGGGCTACACGCCTACACTGGTAGAGGTAGAGTAGCTCGTTCACATAAGCGCTTCTTGAGTAGGGCTACCTTCCCGGTCTAATCAGTGTTAGACCTTCAGGTCTCTTAGCGACCCCTTCGCTTGGGTGCTCTCGTTCGCTTCGCTAAAATGTTTCCCGAGTAGACCGACTTAGCTCATTCGCCAAAGCGCTTCTTGAGTAGACCGACTTTCCTAGTCTCGTCATCACTTTCCGATCATAATGACCTACCCAATCCCGTTATCGTAAACCTTCGGGCATCCTAGCGCCTTACGGGGCACCTCCTTCGGCCAACTAACGAAGCTCGTTCGTTAAGGCGCTTCCCGAGTAAGGCGACCTTCTCGGTCTAATCAGCATTAGACCTTCAGGTCTCTTAGCTACCCCTTCGCTTGGGGTCTCTCTGTTCGTAAACCGAGCGTAAAAGGGAATAAACTCCTCTTAGTTGATTGTTGTTTCTTAAAGCGCATCTCGTTATCGTTAGACCTTCAAGCCTCATAGTATCCCTTCGCTTGGGACTCCTGGTTCGCAAAACCGAGTGCACTCCAGTCGATATAGTTTTGGTTTCCAAAACCCATAGTTGTGATTAATGCCATTATCAAAGCCAGCCAATCGCAACCGACTAAGGGTGATTTTTTAGTCGAGTAATCTAGATCAGGGTTTGACCGAGCTCAAACTAGTCGCAACTAGTTAGCCCGAATGAAGGGCATTGGGAAGAGCGTTCCCACTTATGATCTGCACGAGTAGTTAAGGTCCCTAGACCGTGAGTAAAATTCAATCTCTCGATTAGTAATACTTGATCGCTTGACCGCGTTAAAAGTCCAATCTCTCGATTGGTGCAAGTCGATCCCTAGGTTTGGGCAATTTGATTTCTTTATCGCGCAAGAGTTTGATCCGAGGATCGTAAGTAAATCCAATCCCGTAATTGGTAAAGTTAGATCTTTCGAGCGCAATTAATCCGACCTTCCAGTCGCAGCCAGCATCCCAATCCCCAGATCGGTAAAATCCGGCCCCTAGGGTCGCGCCGCCAATCCGATCACTAGATCGGTAAAGTAGATCTCTAGATCATATCGCAGTTAAGTTCGACCTCTCGGTCATAGTCAGTAGCCCGATCGTTAGATCGACAATGCTCGGTCTCGCAACTCGTGTTGCATAACCGACCCCTAGGTCAGGCAACCCCTTTTTTAGCCTACCAGACTACGCTTAGAGTTGTGCTCTTTTTCCTTAGCTAAAATTTTTTCCCGCAGGATTTTTATTAGCTTAAGGTTTTTTAACGAGGCAACTGGCGCATGTCACAGACCGTGTAACCAGTTTTTCCAGCCTGAACCCTTCCTCGTTAAATCGTCGTTAGGGCACAGACTGGGGGGCTACTTGATAGGATATATACCCTAGCACCGACCCCCGGTACGTCATGATCTCGTTTATAGTCGAGTCAGAGTCAAATGGTTTGGGACCCGGTCTACAGGTCAAGGTCAAAGGTGGCGGGTCAAACCCGCCAAACCTTATGCCTATAAAAGGGCTTCTGATCTAGCCCTTCAATTAAAGGGTTCTTCCCTTCACTTCCCCTCTCATCCACACTCTCTTAGATTGTTGTTCTCTCTCTCTCTTTACAAAATAACACAAGAATAACATTGAATAAAGAGATATCTTTGAGCCAATTTCTCTTGTCTACTTTACATCATTGTTCATACATATTACATATGGTACATACATCCTATATACGCAGAAATTAGTACGGGAATTAGTACTATCAACTAATAAATTCGAAAAATAGAAAAGGATCTGTAATTCACTGAATAGAAAAATCTAGACCTAGAATTTACACACAAAAATAAAGGGCCACTAGTTCTAGTTTATGTCCTAGAATCGTGAACCGGCAATTTGGAATCGGAACCAAATCACGGTCATATCTACTACCAGCTACCTAATGCATGAGCAATAATACCAGCTGGGGTCCCTCATCTATTGCGATTTACTTAAAAAGGTTCTCTATTTTATTTTTTGCTTGATTTAGTCCTCTAACTATTAAAACGTTACTTTGTTAAGTCCTCGGTTAGATTGGCCATAGTTCACCATAAGACCTAGGGACAAAGTTATCTTTTCAAACTAAAAATATTATGTGATATATATATATATATATATATATATATATATATATATATATATATATATTCTAAGGACCTCGATGTGTTTATGTCTTTTAAAAATATATTTTATTTTTTACTTCTTAAAATCAATCAAACACTGGCTGGAATAATATTTTTATTCATTCAGTGAACTATACAATAGAGTACAATTCATGTTCTATTTTTTTGCCTATTTCATTCTTTATATAATAAAATAATATGTCTATTCTCTTAAAATTCATTCTGTAAACTAAACATGTCGCAAGTTTATTAAAGAATGAGAGCTAACTTTAGAAGAAAAATTAGTAGAAATTAGAAAATGAAACTGCGTTTACCAAAGGCATAGCAACATAATATGTACTAGCAAGTGCATATATACTGTAATGTAACCCAACAAACAACATGACTTCTATATGTTCAATTTTTTCCCTCGCCATTAATAAACACTACCCCGTACTGAATAATTAATAAGTGTTATATATTTTACATGTATAACTTACAAACTACAAATAATATATGTACATATATAGTTATATATAAATACTCCGTTGCGTAATAATCATGGCATTATATTGGCTCCACCCCTACAGATTTCAACGTCTCCACCGGAGGGTGCCTGCAAACAAGTTGGTTTATTAAATATATATTAATATTAATGTTAAAAACATAATTCAGCATTAATTAAATCAAAGATTAAAAGATCAATTTAATTACATAGTACCTAGTATAAACACAACCGAGGGGGTCATGAGCCGCAGTGGGTTGGATGTGAGCCACTTTCCGGAAGAAAGATTTGTTGACGAATTGATCGGACTCCGCCGCCACGTGCTCCGGCTCCACCAACTCCGGCAGCGTTTCTCTCCGCAGTGGGTCAAACCACTTTGTATAAAAAAAAAAAGATTAAAATGTTCTTGTATTTAACGACATCTCAATGATTTTGTTGATGGATGACAAAAAATCATCATACAACAATAATAACATGACCAAATGAGAATGTTTTGAAAAGAACTAAGAATGTGTTTGGTTCGCACAAGGGAATTGGAATTAGAATGAGAATAAATACTTGGTAGTGGTAATGGATTTTTGTAATAGGATAGAATGAGAATAATTACAAATATTTGGTTATGTATGAGTATGACCCTATAATATGATAATAAAGGTTTAAAATTCAAATATAAAAAATTAAGGTAATTGATCCTAATATAACAACATTCAGAACACGAATATGAACAAAAAAATCAAAACAAAAAATCTAAAATCAGTAAAGCACTAATACAAAATTTAAAAATCAGATTACTAATAAGATGGAATGTTAGGGAATGACAGATGTTTTTAATTAAAAGGGTAATTAAATCATATCCATAGTTGTGTTTTTAAAAGTTGTTAACCAAACATAACGATGATTTTGATTCTCATTCCTAATGTTTAAAGTAAGCCTGTATCGGGGCATTCATACAAGAATTTAAGTTAAATTTGGTAAGGGCTAAAATTGTAATTTTCAATGATAACATAAAAATAAGGAGAAAATTTCACTTTTAGTTCTTGATATTTTCACATTTAATCATGAATTTTTAGTTTTGTCACATTACATTCTTAATTTTTATTCGTTTGTCATAATTATTTTTATTCTACTATTTAATAAATATGACTAACTTGTAATTGCATCGTTCAATTAAAAATAAGGATAAAAATCGAATATTAGAGTAAGCGACTTAAATGACAAAATGACTATTAGTCATCTTTATTAGACGGTAAAATGACAATATTTTAAACAAAAAATTAATTGTGACGAGCAAATAGAAATAGAGATATAATAAAGTAAAATTAAAAAAAAAAATAAAAGTAAATGCGATAATGTCATAATAAACAATGACTAAAGTAGAGTTTTCTCTAAAAATGTGTATTAAATGATTAAGGACAAAAATAATTATGAAATGTTAATAATGTTATTATTCTCTGGAAAAAATGAAAACAAGAAATTGTACTTACCTGTGATCTGAAAGCCATGATGATGTTTAAACTATGGAGTAGAGATGAAGCTAAGAGTGAGTGATTCTAAGCTTTGGAGGTTTCCAAGTGGTTAAGTATGTATTAGTGTGATGGCCTATTGTCTATATATTGTGAATTGCTAAAGTGAGAGAGGTTTCGGGAGAGACCTACTAGACTGTGGGACATAGGCTACATGCTCCAATCATGTTTGGGTTGTTGAGATTCAATTGTTATACTAGAGATCTATCATTCATTTTATATTGTGAATTCTGGTCTAAAAATTATTTGTTTATAATAGATACTAGTTATCACACATGAATTGTATAAATAGTCCAATATATTTTCAAAGTAAAACCTGAAATGAAGATGAGCACAAATTAAGTACTGTTTGGTGCTACCCTCCTTCATAAGTTCAAAGGTGCACCTGTTGGGAACAATTCAAGTTGGTCAGGTTGTTGGCTTGATAACTATTGAGAGTTTTAAATTTGACTCCCGTGGTCTTGGTTTGAGCAATCAATTGTGGATAACCTGAGCTGATTTATTCTTTTTGGTCCTATGTCGTTAGACCACAAGGCAAGTTTACGTAAAGCACACTCTCAGATAATGAGTATTGGTTTCCTGGTTATTCAAAAATAATTGTACATGTTTGCGTAAGCTTTGAGGCCGAAAGTTACCTTGTCTGTGATTAATTATATTCTTACATTTTTAGTTCATGTTAGGGGCGTAACTTTATTGATTCTTTTTTTTTTTTTGGGATGAGAAGGGAGGGGGTAACCCTGCTAATCTAGCACCTAGTGGCCCAGCACATGAGACACAGTATCCATGCTCATCATATCACAAACTTCCCTCGGTGGGCAGTGGAAGTTCACCCACTCACACTTTCGTCTCGGAGCTTCCTTAGCCAACCAATCCGCAACGCCATTCTTCTCACGGGGGACATAGTCGATGATGACTGTCCAATCTTTTTGTAACCATTCCTTACACCATTTAACTAGCGTGTCGCAATGACCCAGGATATTTGAGTGTCCATTTAACCAAGTCACCGCTTGTTGTGAATCGGTTCTTAAGTAGATACTCCTTATCCCCTGGTCCCAGGTCCATTTGAGACCCAAGTAAATTGCCCATAGCTCAGCTTCTATTGAATTACTTGTCTTCATCATACAACTGAACCCCTTGATCCAATGTCCTCCATGGTCTCGCAACACTCCTCCACAACCAGACATGGAGCTTCCTGGTGAGAAAGAGGCGTCAGTATTCAACAGAGTCCACGCTTGTGTAATTGATCTGTTGCCAGCAACATCCATCTTCGTCCTGATGTGGAGTTTTTGACGTAGGAAGGCTCTTGCAGTGCTCCCCACCTGCTCCTTTATCCAATCAATCCTCCTTGTTAAGCTCCAGCTTTCTTCATTAAAGGTTTTTCTGCACCGCCACTTCCAAATCCACCAGGCTATTATCGCGAACATGGATTTCCAATTTCCTTCTTTGTCTTCAACAAGCTTACCTGTTACATTACGAGTAAACCAAGTATCAACATTTAAGCGGAATTGAAGAACCACCTTTGAGCCCCAGAAGGTAAGAATACTTCCCATAGTTCCCTTGCTACTGCGCAGTCTGGTAGACAATGGAGAACATCTTCATCGTACGCATGGCAGTTGATACACCTTGCGTCAGTAGTGAAGCCTCGGCGTTTGCGTTCCACATTAGTCATCAGTTTCTTGTGTCTAAGGAGCCAAAGAAAGCTGTTGATTCTTCTTGGCACCTTCAAGCTCCAGATTACCTTCCAAGTATTGTCATCATCCCCTTTATCAGTTTTTAGCGCGAGTCGATAAGCCGAAGTGATCGAGCAGTGACCATTCGGCTCCAACTTCCAGAACATTCCTTCCATCTGTGTCTGACGGCTTGTTCCTTCTGACAGAATGGGTTGCGCCTCACAAATCCCTCGCCAAAGGTTAGAGCACACCTTCTTTTTTGTGTAATTGCAGTCTTTGGATGTACCATGCATGTATTTGGCCAAGACAACCTTTGCCCAAAGGTTCTCTTTTTCTGTATGCAATCTCCAACCTAGCTTCGTAAGGAAAACTAAATTCATTTCTCTCAACCGTCGTAGCCCCACGCCTCCTTGTTCCTTCGGCTTCGTTATGGTTTCCCAGTTTACCAAGTGAATGTTTTCCTTCCAAATAAATTGTCTGATTCTCCTTTCAATAGTGTCGCAAACACCTTTTGGTAGGTACATGGATTGCATCATGTAGTAAGGCATTGCATTCAGAACACTTTGTGCAAGGGTAATACGGCCTGCCAAAGATAGATTTTTCCCTTTCCATCCTTCCAACCTCCCGTCGATTTTTTCGATTAAGGGTGTGAAGATGTTGCTCGTGACTCTCCCATGAATTGATGGTACACCTAAATATCTGCCAAGGTCCTTTGTACATACAAAATCCGCCTCTCGGGTAATGTCTTGTGCCAAGGCAGGTTCAACATTTCTCCCAAAGTGAATTTGGGATTTTTGTATACTAACTTTTTGTCCTGAGGCTTTTTCAAACTTTTGGAGACAACCCTTGATTACCTTCATTTGTTCTAACGAAGCCTCTGCAATCAACACCATATCGTCAGCAAAAAAAAGATGTGTTAGTTCGGGACCATACCTTGAGAGTTTGACACCTTTCCAATTTTTTTTGTGCACTTCCTCTTTAATTAGCCGGCTAAGCCGTTCCATACAAAGAACAAACAGATACGGGGATATGGGATCTCCCTTTCTAAGGCCTCTTGTTGGTGTAATCCAATCCAATTGAGAGCCCTTCCATAGAATCGCCAGTTTTGGTGTTGTGACACACTCCATGATTATATTAACCCAGTGTCCTTCCATTCCCAGCCCATATAACGTGTCGTGAAGGAAGTCCCAAGATATGCGATCATAAGCTTTCTCTAGGTCAATCTTCAGGGTCATTGCTTTAAGCCCACTTCTCTTGGTTCTCATAGTATGTAGGAGCTCTTGGTAAACAACAATATTATCTGTGATCTGGCGTTGTGGGACGAAGCTGCTTTGTTCTTCCCCCACCACTTGCGTCATAATGCTCTTGAGGCGATTGGTGATAACCTTGGTAACAATTTTATACTTTACATTACATAAGCTGATCGGTCTGAATTGAGTGATCAGCTATGGATGGTGAACTTTAGGAATTAAAGCTATCAAGGTGTCATTCCAATGACTGTGCATCTTAGCGGTTTGGAAAAACTCTAAAATCTTGTCTGTTAAATCCATCCCAATTACGCTCCACATTCTTTGATAAAAAGCGGCATGAAAACCGTCAGGCCCTGGAGCTTTGTAAGGAGCCATCTCAAAAAGGGCCATCTTCACTTCATCACTTGTGACTTTCCTGCACAAAACAGAGATTTCATTATAATCTTTACTAATTAAGCTTGGGCATACAAACCTTTCGTTACAGCTGGTTGTTGCTGACGTGAAAAAATCCCGGAAGCACCTATCAAGACTTTATTGATTCTTATTAGGTTTGTGATATTCTATATTTGCAGTTAATCGTATATGTGTCTATAAATAAATTGAAATTAAAGCACATAACATGTTAACTATAAATACATAAAATATTAAGTATAGACACATAAATTGTTAACTTTGTATGCAGTTAACATATTATGTACTTGCAATTGAAAATTTATATGTTTGCAGTTAGCATTATTTTATGGAGAAAATTTCAATTTTGGTCCACTGACTATTACACTTGTGTTAATTGCAACACTTGACTATCAAAAATGTTAATTTAGTACCTTGACTATGCAATTTTTATCAATTTTGGTCACACCGGCCAAATTACCGGCGAATTGTCACCGGAAAAACTTAAGTCAACAGATGGACTGAATTGGAAGGGGCAAAATAGTCTCAATCCACTACCGCCTGAGACCTCAGCCAACTCTTCTCCGATCCTTCTCTGATGTGATTCGCAGGAGAATACTTATCAAATCTGCAATTTCCCTTCCAAACTCTTCTCTGATCCTCCTCTGATGTGAATAGCAGGAGAATACTTCTCTTATTCCGATCCTCCTCTGCAATTCCCCTTCCAGACGGAGCGCTGCTCGCATGTCCTCTCTCAGAACATCCAGATGAGCTTTCTTGTTTTCTTCCCCTATTACTTCTCTCATCTTCTACCTTTCTCCACACTACAAAACAAACAAACAAAGAGGTAAAATGATAGAACGAAGCTTTTACACAAACCCCAGAAACCAATAAACTCAACACGCCCTCTTTTGTATTTTCCTTGTTTTCTTGATTCATATAAGCGTGGGAGCTAGTAGAACAAAAAGAGTTGTTTCCAATGGAGAATGGAGAGATAGTGGGGAAAGGAGGCGGCGAGGGAAATTGCAGAAGAAAAGAGAAATGGCATTGAAGAAGAGATGGTAGTCCCCAGGAGCACGTGGATACCTGACTAACCTGTATAATTAAAATCAAACCAAACACTAGAGATAAAAGGGAAGCCACTCTACAGCCCTAACTTGACCATCACCAAAAACCCTTTCTAGTTTCTAATGTCTACACTTTTGGCAAGGTAGAAGATGAGAGAAGTAATAGGGAAAGAAAACAAGAAAGCTCATCGGAGAAGCCGGAAATAGGGAGAAGCTGATCGGAGAAGAAACAAAAGATTGTAAAATGATTAAAATACCCTCCTTATTTGACCTATTTAAATTTTTCGATGGGATTTGGTCAGCAATTTGGTCGACGTGACCAAAATTGATAGAAATTGCATAGTCAAGGTACTAAATTAATATTTTTTAAAGTCAAGTGTTGCAATTAACACAACTCCAATAGTCAGTGGACCAAAATTGAAATTTTCTCTTATTTTATGTGTCTGTAGTTAATATGTTATTTGTCTTCATTTTATTTATGGACACATAGACCGTTAATTGTAGGTACATAATATATCAATCAAATCTATAACCTGAATGTTATTTTGGACCACCTAGAATCGTCCATTATTTGCTCGAATTCAAGCAAAGATAACATCAAAAAACATAATCGACACAACCCATTTCATCAATTGCACTATATAATATTCATTGTTATAATTTATATTTGTATATTGATCAAAATATTCTTAAAGATTATAACAAATCTATTACGTGCAACGCACATGTTAAAATACTAGTAATAATAATAAGGTGATAAAATGTTACAATTATAATAGTGTGCACAAGTTTTGAACCTTAGAGCTCAAAGTTAAAATATAATAAACACATACTTCTACCATTTCTTCATAGAGCCTTTTAAATTTAATTGAAAACATTTAATTTTTATTTTTAAACTAACTAGGTAAAAATGAAATAATGGGGTTCTAAAATTTGAGAACCTGTGCGATAGTCCAGTTTGCAGAGCTCAAAATTCGGGCCTGATACTATATAGGGGTAATCCCAATTTGAACCAATCAGACAACAATGAGCAGGTATTATTATAAAAATAAAATAAAATCATTAATTATTAATTATAAAAGAACAATATTCATTCTTTCCAAAAGGTTGAACCTCAACCTTAAGGGTTTGTAAATCATGGTAACTCAACTCAACATGAACCACAGAGGCTAGACCTTTGCTCACTGCGCACAATGAGCCCCCTCACTTTGAGAGGTTGCTCCCACACTACCGCTAGTGAGACTCGATCCCTGGTCATTCTTTTCAACTTTCACCTCTATGACCAGTTGAGATGCCCATGCGGACAAAAAAATAACAATATTCATGTTAATACACTCCCACTAAAAGTCAAACCCATGATTTTTCAATTAAAAGACTCACTTAATGCCACCAAATCACATGGTCATTGACATATTCATCCCCTAATTATTTAGTCTTCCTTCGTCAATTTTGATTTTTGTAGCATGCAAAAGAAATCAGACAATGACATATAAAGGTGTAGTGAAAACTTACCTAGTTTTGTAGCTATATATCTATTTTTACAAATTGCTTACTTGTGCGACGAGTATATTACTATTTTCTGTATTTGAATTGTTCTTGCCTTTAAGCAAAGCTCCATGTTGAAAAACTATTAATGAATCATGTCATGTTAGTGGTAATATCTAATTTAACTAATTTATTCACATTATTAAAAGAGTAAGTTTTGGATATAGTGACACTATACGTTGTTGAAATTGTAAGGTCAATATTTTGTTGTGTAGCCTTACCAATATCATGCATTGGACTAATCTTCCAATAAATAAATTCACACATATAAACTGTTAGAATATTAGGCTAAATATATTATTTTTTGTTTAAATTCAATTGTAAATTAGTATTTGGTCTAATATATATTGTTGTTTTATTATTTAGTGTAAATTATGAACATGTCTGTTTCTTTTCCATAATATGCAGATAATTGGAATTATACTTTATACTACTTTTACACATTTTTGAAAACGATAAATGATTGTTAATCTGTTGTTACGTTGGTTGGTGGCTAATGGAAACCAAACTGTCAATGGAAACATTTTGCATTCACGCCACATCTTTCTTTGAATACTAAATAAGATTAAATTCTTCCTTTGGTAATTAAAATGCATACGGACATATTTAATTTACAAAAATTATTAAAAAAAAAAAAAATTGGTCAAAGTGAAAAGTAAAAACAAACGACTACCCATTTCCGGTCTCCGGCAGCCGCGCCACCAATTTCCGTCCATCTGCAACTGAATTCTCCCTCAACCTTCTCTGAGCTCTTCTCTCCCAAATTTCTCTTCTTTTTCCTACTACTCAAAATTTGGCACATCAAATTGTAACTATACAAATCAAATACCACTGTTCACCCGTGCATTCCATTCCTCCATTTGGAGAATGATTATTTTGCTTTCTCCAAATTTGTACGTATTAGAAGTGGAAGAATGGAGATGAGATTGAATTTGGAAGAATAAATTTAGTAACCAAGTTCTCCAATTTTTATTTTTCCACTTCTTCAATTCTCCAATTTTCTGGAAAATTCTCTATTTTTCCAAGCCTGTGACAGCTCCTAGTCGCGTAATGGCTGGCATTATGTTGTATGTTTTAGTAGCCTTTTTCTTCTGTAATCTTGGAGTGAGCAACAGCAGCAGCAGCTTAAGCAACAATAGCTACATTCTCAGAGCCGGCGATTCGGTGACTCCAAACCGGCCCTTATTCTCCGACTTGGGGGATTTCGCGTTAGGATTCTTCCGCGATACATTTTTGGGGAACTGGGGGTTGAGTATCTTGGCCAACTCTATTAGTGGTAAATAAAGTAATTAGAATATGCAATTTACACTTGGATTAACCAAACCAAACCAAAACGTGTAAATGCAGCCAGTAATATACATTTTATCCGTGCATTGCACGTATCTCACGCACATCGCACGCACATCGCACGCGCATCGCACGCACATCGCACGCGTATCGCTTGGGATGGTAGCCCTTAAAAGGCTATCGAAGCGATCATCGCAAGGTCTGGGGGAGTTCATGAACGAGCTGAAGCTGATTGCCAAGCTACAACATACAAATCTTGTGAGCTTATTGGGTTGCTGCACTGAGGGTGAAGAGAAAATTCTAATTTACGAATACTTGTCGAAGAGAAGCCTAGACACATTCTTATTTGGTACCTGTTCTAAAACTTAATTTCTGAAATTTCATTTGCTAGGAGCCTTAAGTCTCGAGTTTAAATCTCCAATTAACAAAATCACTATGTTTCTGTCAGATGAATCCAAGAAAGATTGTTTAGATTGGAGCACACGGTTTCGGATAATAGAGGGAGTTGCCCAAGGAATTCTTTATTTTCACAAGTACTCTAGAGTGAAAGTCATTCATCGGGACTTAAAAGCAAGCAACATTTTACTTGATGAAGGAATGAAGCCCAAAATATCAGACTTTGGAATGGCAAGAATTTTCGGAATTGACCAAACTCAGGCAGAAACAGACCATGTGGTTGGAACATAGTAAGTGTTATTTGAACCCGCACTACTGATAAATATTCGAGTCAATTGATAACCCTATTTTTCATTGTCTACAGCTAATGCTTTTATAACTAATATCTTTTTGCGATAGTGGCTACATTCCACCAGAATATGTGATGCAAGGTCGATTTTTCGAGAAGTCTGATGTGTTCAGTTTTGGAGTGCTGGTGTTAGAAATTGTTAGTGGCCAGAAGAACCCTAAACTTTTTCAGACTAATCTTGCAGACAGCCTACTAAGATGGGTATGCATTCTCAACAACGACACTACTCTCATGAGTCATGACCCTTTGATTTAGTGAAAGAACACTTCTCTATTACTTTAATAATTCTTTCTATAAAAAAAAAAAAAATCCAAACACAGAGGTACAATCCTTTAAACTTTTCAGCCTTTTTCTTTTCAAAGAAAACGCTAATCAAGTACACTACTCTCATGAGTCATGACCCTTTGATTTAGTGAAAGAACACTTCTCTATTACTTCAATAATTCTTTCTATAAAAAAAAATCCAAACACAGAGGTACAATCCTTTAAAGAGTTAATGTCATATGAGATCCTTCGAGTATAGTGATTTTGTCACGTTTAGTCCTAAATTTTAAAATTAACTACTCGTAGTCCTTTGACTTTCAAATTGTTACCATCAGTGGCCAGTGGTCTAAGTTAACCACCCGTAGTCTTTCAACTTTCGACATTTAACCAGCCATGGTGCTCTTATAAGGATCATAGGTGGTTAACTTGGATCACGTGTGGTAGAAATTTGAAATCTAAGTCAAATGATCACTGGTGATCAATTTGAAAATTTAGGACTAAACGTGACAAAATCACTGTACTCAAGGACTCCAGATGGTATTAAATCATCTTTTAACTATACCATATGAATTACAAATTGTTATTTTTTTTAACATACGACAATAAGTACGTATCGTTATTACTACAATAATCTTGAGTATAAATGTCTTCGTAGGGCAATTTGTATGAACGAAAACAAATTAAATTTTATCCAAATTGTCTTATTCCTATTATAAGGACTAATTTGGAAAAAAAAAATTATATAATCAATGATTCTAACAAATAACAATGGTAAAAGTATATCTTCCATTCTAGTGCATCTGAATATGACTTGGTTTTCATCCTCAAATCAGATCTCCATCTCTTCCTTCAATAGATTTTGTAGTTTGAAATGCTCTACCAACATTAATAATTGTTGGTGATAGTGAACCACAATCGATTTAATATCCGTAAAATAATATTTATATATATACACACGAAATATATATAAAATATTATTGGATATATATCCGAAATATATATATACACACAAATATATATATAAAACGGATCCAACGGTTATATATACATGTATATCTACAAAAAAGATATACCAATATATATCAACCAAAAAGAAAATATAATCCTTAGATTATAGTTCCAAATCAACAAGAAAGAACGGATTTTTGCTTAGAGCATAATCCAAAAACAAGAAGAAGGAGAAGGAAGAAAGATTCGTACGAGTTAGGCAAAGTGCCTGTCTTTCCTTAAAACCTTATTTGCCACCTCCCAAAAGTGCTAGGAGCGTTGTGGCCTAGGCTTCCCAGGATAAAACGTACAACGGTTCGACGTTTGAGCACCCAAACGAACAAACCCGGCGAACAAGAGCACGGGCAAAAGCACAGCTTCAAGAATGGAGTAGAAGCAGAAGTATTTTGAGGCTTGGAAAAATATTTTTCTTGTGTGTTGTTGTTACTTTTTCCTTTTAAAAATTCTGCTGCACTCTACCCCTTCTTATATAGGGATTGAGGAGTGAATAGCCTTTATTATGCCATTTAGGGGCATCCCTACAACTCTTGTAACAGCAACCATTAACATGGGTGTTAATTCAAAATTAAAATTGGAATTAATTCCATAACAACTGAATTAAATCCCAATAGTCACAAACAAAAGCTTCAGGCCAAACTTTCTGCCTAAGTAGTAGTTTCGGCCATTAGCCGAAACCACTACTTTCGGCTTCGGCCAAGGGAGCCACACGAAACCTTGTTTCATGCATTACATTGTTTCATTCATTCGTGGTGGCCCACAGTGAAACATTATTTCATGCATTACAATGCATTACATTGTTTCATTCATTCGTGGTGGCCCACAGTGAAACATTATTTCATGCATTACAATGAAACATTGTTTCATTCTTATTATGTGGCCTTACAGTGAAACCATTGTTTCACTTTATTTCATGGTGGCACACGAAAGAATTATTTCATTTCTTGGTGACACGAAACAATGAACCCTTTCATTTCTTGGTGACACGAAATAGTGAAACCAAGAACCAAGTTTCATTTCGTGACTGAATTGGAAAATGACATCGAAACTTAGCCCGCAAGGCCGGTCAATATTCTGACGACATTAGGCTTGATCCAAGCCTTTCTGATCTCATTCTGGGATTTGATTTGCACTCTCCCCCGCGCATGAGAGAGAGCCTCTATGTTATACAATTCAATGAGTTTAAAATGAGCTCTTGTATAAATAGTGGGGCAAATCCTCTTCCCAAACCAATGTGGGACAAAAGCTCACTTTTTCCCTTCATTTTCCAACTCAAACGGGTCTACTTTGAGAATCAATATCTCATTCACCCATTATCCGTTTTGAGCGTACAATATATCAATCTCTTCGTCTCACTACGAAGAACCCGAATCCACTTTGACCCGACCCAAATCAGAAGTGGACCCCACTGATAATTGTACCACAAAATAGCCACTTAATATGCCATCTTATGCCATTTTAAGTCATTTTTTCCAACAATCCCCCACATGAATGAAAATTGATTTTCAGGGTATTTTTTTAAAAATCGGAAACAAACTGTGTTCAACGGTCGATCCCTGCATAGGATAGGTAGGGATCACTATACCCTTTGAACCTTCCCTTGTAAAGATATGTTTACTCTACTGGCTGTACGGTAGAACGCGATGTCTTTGAACCGACTGTCGTTTGTGTAGACGATGACATATCTCACACAGGAACCTCCCAACCATGCTCTGTTCTCATGAGTGTGCCCATTTTGGTCGTGGGTCACCGTCCTGGTTCTGCAAGAGTTTGTGAAGAATTGTGCCCATCAATTCTCCTTTGAAGCGACCCTCACTTCTCTCTCACATAGGTGATTCTTTTCCGAGTATCCCGCATACTCACACATGTCAACTGACATTCGAATCATTAAAGCATCAACATGCTAACCTTGCGCGGGAGTCACTGTTCTAACGAGGAGTGGTAGGGAGTCCGAGACCCCCACAGTGACACGCTTCGTTCCATAATTTAGTTGTCCCATTGAACCTAGGTACCAGCTAGGTTGGGTGTCCACTATAGAACTTTTAGTCTAAGGGCTTTAGACCCATTCCTCGTTCCAATTTCTCCACAACCATTTGCTTACCCTCGGGTTAGCGAGTTAGCGGCCGCTACGTTATCTTTTGACATCACGTAGTCAATAGAGATAACCCCCGTTGTGAGAAATTGTTTAATGGTATTATATCTACAACTTATAAGTCTAGATTTACCATTCCACATTTAACTCTGTACTTAACCAATTTTGGCTTGACTATCACAATGCACACAAATTGGAGGTACGAGTTCACCACTAGGAACATTCTCAAAATAATGGCATAGCCATTCGGCCTACTCGCTCGCGACACGAGTGTAAGGCTCTCAGCTTTGACCCCGTCGGATCTTAGCTATCACAAATTCATTTTGAGAATTTCCGTCTAACCAACTGCACTGGCCTACGTAAATACGTAGCATTTAATGGACTTAGTGTCCTTTGACATCCGTGCTATACTTTCCAAGTACGGCTAGATATCCCACGTAGTGCAGTCCAAAGTCATAAGCATACATAAGTATCTCATAACTTCCACTATTGCCTTCTAGTGCGTAACACTAGGGTTACTCGTATGTCTACCGAGTTCGTTAACCGCAAAGGCAATGTCCGACCTAGTACAACCCATTGGATACAATTAAACTACCAATAATCTGAATGTATTCTCCATGAGAAGTACAATACTCGTGATTATTGGCTAGTTGTACGTTAGTATCTAACGGTGTCCAAGCCACTTGATTAACATCCTCTGCAAGGATTTAATCAACACAATGAGATTGGTTTAACACGAGACCATACGGTCTTCTCACAATTTTAATCCCGAGAATTAAATCTGCCAAACTCATGCCCTTCATGTTAAATCTCGAATTTAACATGTTTCTGGTAGAATTGATCATTTGATCGTTACTACCCACAATGAGTTTATCGTGTATAAACAAACAGTGATATCATCGTCTATCGTACGCGATACGTAGACCCACTAGTCACTTTTATTTATACTAAACTCGTTGGTCATCATTGTATGATCAAACTCACATGCCAAATACTAAGGCAATTGTTTCAACCCATACAATGATCTCACCAATTACACACTTTCTTCCCATAGCGCGGAACCACGAAACCCTCGGGTTGTTCCATGTCTATTAAGAAAGCGATACATCCATTTCGATAAACTTCCAAATCTCGCTAAACAGCTCTTGGGAAGTATCATCCTAATGGATTTCATTCTCATCACAAGAAAATATATAATGAAGTAACTGTGGCACTCGTGTTGCATGTAATATAAACTTACAAGCTCGGCCATTTTACTTCGATATAGCCAACCGGTTCTATCTTCCGACTAGTGATCCACTTAGGATCCCGAGATTTTACAACCCGGATGAAGAACAACCAGTTCCAAGTATGATTCTTTTAGATAATATCTACTTCACTCTCGGTAGCCTCTCTCGGGTTGGTCCATCTGCAGAAGTCACCACTTCTACATGCGTTCGAGGCTCGTTTTCTAACAACCATGTCAGAAAATCCAATTTCTTTTCTAGTAAACAAGTTAGATTGTGCGCATCACACTCTAACATGTACGTCAGAAAATATGGACCAAAGGATTTTTCAATCCTAGCTTTCTTGCTACGTCTAGCTTTGAGCTCGGGTTCTCTTTCACACCCTTCAACCATAGCTACGCCGAAAGTTCCTTTCAACGTGCTAGGTCCTTTATTGATCCTTCACAAAAATACATCTTCCAAGAACGATGAATTTCTTGAATCAATCTTTCGTGTTCTTATGTACATCCAAACTCTTGGACTCGTGTACTAAGAACCAATACACACCTTTGGCAAAACACCCCCACATTTCGGGCATTAGTAGGAAAGCTTCCTACGTATCCACAATTCGTAAGAATTTCATGTGGGCAACCTTATTTAAAAGGTATTTACTTGTCCAAAGTATTGTCTCACCCCTCATACTTTGAGGTAGACCCGAACTTATCAACGTCTTGATATTTTATGTTCGGCAACAACGTTCGATTGAGGTGAATACCGTGTCGTACGCTCAAGTACGATACCAAGGCTTGCGCCGAAACCACCAACAGGCGTTTCATGTTCACTACATCGATCGTTCGTAACCGTGTTAATTCACAATTAATTTGGTTATCCCTTTTATTCTCATAAAGAATAAACATGTGTTACACATTAACACATTTCGTAGCTGCGAACGAATCAGCACGTACGAATCCATTCGAATATTTGACCGAAAGGCCACAAACCCGAATCGGTGCTTCCGAAATTGAAGCACGAATCATGCTTGGCAAAGTAGCACGAAAGTGCTACACGAAACCACAAAGCAGGAAATGCTTTTAAACTCACCAAGCACGAAAGTGCTGTTAATTCCCCATGCACAAAAGTGCTTTTGAATTCCACTAAGCACGAAAGTGCTTTTAATTAATCAGTACCATGTGGTGCTTGATTAATTTCCAAGCTTATCACTAAGTGCTATTATTAGCACTATAAGCTAATTAACCCTTTCGAGAGTTTTTTCCGTTAGTGTTCCGAGAGCACTATCCAACAAATCAAATCTAACTTTCATACTAGTATAATTTGGAATTTTGATCAAGTTAATTATAACACAATTAACAAGAACAAATCAACCAAATTTTCAACTAGTTGTATCAAGCTTAATTTGATGTCCCAACAATTTGTCTCAAATTATATTTCATACTAGTATAATTTAGAATTTTGATCAAGTTAATTATAACATAATTAACAAGAACAAATCAACCAAATTTTCCACTAGTTGAATCAAACTTATATAATCGTTCTTAGAATATTATATAAAATATTCAACACTTGAGTTGTGACGCTCACGATTATATAGTTATCCCAATTTTTGACAAATTGATCCTTGAAATCCTTATCGTTCTACATGAACCTAAACCGAAGTTCTTTACGGGATTTCAAACATGTAACACGCTTGTTACATTTCGTTCCGACCGTTAAGCCATTTTAGCATTTTCCACATAATGCTCCGTGATGCACTACGCACCCATATTGAATTATTTCATACATTTGACATTATTCTAGCAAATAATTCATATGTACCAAGATTAAACTCAATGGAACAATTATATTTTTATTCAAATAAAAATATTACAAGGATACTACAATATTTATTCAAAATAAATAAATAGGAAAAAATTACATTGGAAACACATTTCCATATTCCTATCTCATAGTAATCCTTCAACCCGTGTGCCTTGTTCCATTTTCAAACCGTCCACTCCACGAAGGGTGGTCCAAAGCGCACAGCGGGGGTACCTCGGTTGTGACCTCACTCGTCCAACCATCCACATGTCTTAAACATAGCGAAGTTGTCCTCAACCTTTTCACCAGGATGACGGTTCGCTTTGTAGTGGCATTTCTCCTCCTTCTCATAATCATCTTGAAAGCTAAGCTTCCGCTTGCCTTTTCTTTGATTATCGTTGAAGACATTGGTCACACTACAATAATCCTCAGACCATGTAGTCATTGCACCATCATAGGATCCTTCATGCCTTTTAGCCGATCCACTAGACAACACAATAGGTACCAATTAAGTGCCATTCGCCACTGGTCTACCGGATCGTGAACCAAAGTTCTCCGGAGCACAATCGTGTGCTTTTGCAACTCCCATGGAAATATTATTTCCAACGTTACCGCCGTCAACCGGCATCACAGAATGTGCAACATCGTTGCCGTTCTGACCATTTGAATGTGCACCTCCGGCAACATTCACGGATCCAACACTTTTGGAATCCACCGATTTGTTCATTATCAAAAATAATAAGGTTTTAAGATTGTTGGTGATAATGAACCACAATCGATTTAATATCCGTAAAATAATATTTATATATACACACGAAATATATATAAAATATTATTGGATATATATCCGAAATATATATATACACACAAATATATATATAACGGATCCAACGATTATATATACATGTATATCTACGAAAAAGATATACCAATATATATCAACCAAAAAGAAAATATAATCCTTAGATTATAGTTCCAAATCAACAAGAAAGAACGGATTTTTGCTTAGAGCATAATCCAAAAACAAGAAGAAGGAGAAGGAAGAAAGATTCGTACGAGTTAGGCAAAGTGCCTGTCTTTCCTTAAAACCTTATTTGCCACCTCCCAAAAGTGCTAGGAGCGTTGTGGCCTAGGCTTCCGAGGATAAAACGTACAACGGTTCGACGTTTGAGCACCCAAACGAACGAACCCGGCGAACAAGAGCACGGGCAAAAGCACAGCTTCAAGAATGGAGTAGAAGCAGAAGTATTTTGAGGCTTGGAAAAATTTTTTTCTTGTGTGTTGTTGATACTTTTTCCTTTTAAAAATTCTGCTGCACTCTACCCCTTCTTATATAGGGATTGAGGAGTGAATAGCCTTTATTATGGCATTTAGGGGCATCCCTACAACTCTTGTAACAGCAACCATTAACATGGGTGTTAATTCAAAATTAAAATTGAAATTAATTCAAAAATTAATTCCATAACAGCTGAATTAAATCCCAACAATCACAAACAAAAGCTTCAGGCCAAACTTTCTGCAAGTAGTAGTTTTCGGCCATTAGCCGAAACCACTACTTTCGGCTTCGGCCAAGGGAGCCACACGAAACCTTGTTTCATGCATTACATTGTTTCATTCATTCGTGGTGGCCCACAGTGAAACATTATTTCATGCATTACAATGAAACATTGTTTCATTCTTATTATGTGGCCTTACAGTGAAACCATTGTTTCACTTTATTTCATGGTGGCACACGAAAGAATGAACCCTTTCATTTCGTGGTGACACGAAATAGTGAAACCAAGAACCAAGTTTCATTTCGTGACTGAATTGGAAAATGACATCGAAACTTAGCCCGCAAGGCCGGTCAATATTCTGACGACATTAGGCTTGATCCAAGCCTTTCTGATCTCATTCTGGGATTTGATTTGCACTCTCCCCCGCGCATGAGAGAGAGCCTCTATGTTATACAATTCAATGAGTTTAAAATGAGCTCTTGTATAAATAGTGGGGCAAATCCTCTTCCCAAACCAATGTGGGACAAAAGCTCACTTTTTCCCTTCATTTTCCAACTCAAACGGGTCTACTTTGAGAATCAATATCTCATTCACCCATTATCCGTTTTGAGCGTACAATATATCAATCTCTTCGTCTCACTACGAAGAACCCGAATCCACTTTGACCCGACCCAAATCAGAAATGGACCCCACTGATAATTGTACCACAAAATAGCCACTTAATATGCCATTTTAAGCCATTTTTTCCAACAATATATACAAAGTGGTTTATTATTCTTTGCATAAATTCCTCTTCAATCAATAATATAATTCCCTTATTGAGTGGTCGACCATATCTTCTTTTATATATATATATATATATATATATATATATATATATATATATATATATATATATATATATATATAAAGGAGGGGAAAACCCAAAAAACGTCCAGTATTACACATTAATATGTTGGCCATGAATGCTACGCCAAATAGGGATACCCGAGAGGTCATCTTCTAATAATCCTCTCACTGAGTCCGGTGGATTAGCTAGTACATGTATGCCCATCGGAAAATTCTTGGAAAGCTTAGCCAGGCCGTCAGCAATACGGTTCTGCTCACGGAGCACTGCCACCACCTCCCACACCTCAAATTTTCTACGTTCTCTTTTGCATGCTTCCAGAACGTTATGGGCAGAAATGCATGGGGGCCAGGTACCTGTTATGTAGTTCACCACCTCCTCCGAGTCGGATTCAAAGATCACTTTGGTGTAGCCATGCTCTATGGTTAGAAGAATGCCTTTTAGGAGAGCCTAGGCTTCAGAATGTATAGCATTGAAAAAGTATTTTTCCTACGCAAGAAAGAAAACAATACACCAGCAAGATATGGTCGGTAAGCAAGCATGACGCTTCTTGACAAAGCCCCAGTATCACCCATCAACAAAGAAGGCTACTGAACAAAAAAAAAAAAATGCAATTAGACCACTAAACATTCCAAAAAGTGTAATTAAGCCACTGAACTCTCCAAATGTATGCAATTTCACCGGATAGCAGGTTACCATCAATTTTAACAGGTTACCTGCTTACGTGGCAGCTGAGTTGGTACTTTTAATAATTCTTAATAAATTTTAATAATTAATTTTAATAATAAATTTTTTAAAAATTGAAAAAAAAAATTAACGATTGGGTGGCCGTCTTTTTTATTTATTTATTTAAAAAAATTATTATTAAAAATTATTAAAAATGCCAACTCAGCTGCCACGTAAGCAGGTAACCTGTTAAAATTGATCGATGGTAACCTGCTATCAAGTGAAATTGCACGTTTTTGGAGTGTTCAGTAGCCTAATTGCACTTTTTTTTTGTTCAGTGGCCTAATTACATTTTCAGGTTACGTTCAATGGCCAATTTAAACCTCATTCCTATCTATTTTTACAAATTGCTTACTTGTGCGACAAGTATATTACTATTTTGTGTATTTGAATTGTTCTTGCCTTCAAGCAAGCTCCATGTTGAAAAACTATTAATGAATCATGTCATGTTAGTGGTAATATCCAATTTAACTAATTGATTCACATAATAAAAAGAGGAAGTTTTGGACATAGTGAAACTATACGTTGTTGATATTGTAAGGTTAATATTTTGTTGTGTGGCCTTACCAATATCATGCATTGGACTAATCTTTCAATAAATAAATTCACACATATAAACTGTTAGAATATTAGGCTAAATATATCATGTTTTGTTTAAATTCAATTGTAAATTAGTATTTGGTCTAATATTGTTGTTTTATTATTTAGTGTAAATTATGAACATGTCTATTTCTTTTCCATAATATGCAGATAATTGGAATTATACTTTATACTACTTTTACACATTTTTGAAAACGACAAATGATTGTTAATCTGTTATTGGTTGGTGGCTAATGGAAACATTTTGTATTCGCGCCACATCTTTCTTTGAATACTAAATAAGATTAAATTTGCAATAAAATCAATTATTTTTTAACTTCTTTCTTTGGTAATTAAAATCCATATGGACATATTTAAATTACAAAAATTTAAAAAAAAAAAAAAAAAAAAAAAAAAAAAAAAAAATCGGTGAAAGTGAAAAGTAAAAACAAACGACGACCCAACTCCGGTCTCCGGCAGCAGCGCCACCAATTTCCGACAATCTGCAACTGAATTCTCCCTCAACCTTCTCTGAGCTCTTCTCTCCCAGGTTTCTCTTCTTTTTCCTACTACTCAAAATTTGGCACATCAAACTGTAACTATACAAATCAAATACCACTGTTCACCCATGCATTCCATTCCTCCATTTGGAGAATGATTATTTTGCTTTCTCCAAATTTGTATTAGAAGTGGAAGAATGAAGATGAGATGAATTTGGAAGAATAAATTTAGTAAACAAGTTCTCCAATTTTCATTTTTCCACTTCTTCAATTCTCCAAATTTCTGGAAAATTCTCTAATTTTCCAAGCCTGTGGCAGCTCCAGCTCCGTGGACAGCTCGTCGGGCCTGATAGGTGGTGGTATCACACCCTTCTCAAAGGAACCGTACGTGAGACTCTCGCCTCATACGGCTCCGTTCTTGCCAATTGCTTCAATTGGTTCGGCAATTTGGTTGATTTAACATACATGTATTCTATTGGTCTCAGTGGTTTCGGGCATGATCTTTATGTTCGTGTTCATTCCTCTGAGCTAGGTAGTGTTAGGATTAAGCTGCTATTGCATCCTTCAAAGATGTTGTTTCCTATGTACATCATATCTGATCTTTTCTTTAATGATGTTCATGCAGGTAATGGAAGCAGTGGAAATGGAGATTCGGATCATCAACTTGTTGCAAAAATTGTTGGTCCAGTCTCTGCATTCTTACTACTTTGTGTTTTGGTGTGTATACTGCTCACACTAAAATGCATCAAAAGCAAAGGTACACACTCTGAGTATGTATGTCATTCCTAGCTAGCTATAAACTAATTGCTTCATTTCATATCATCTTATATATAATCATCTCTGTGAAATGTGAATACAGATATAAGTTTTGCAGTGGTTAACTCGTTGTCAACTTTACCCCCCGTTGGAAACGACGAAATAGAGTTGCTGCACTTCAGCTTGCAGAGAATTATTGATGCTACGAATAACTTTGACGCATCAAACAAACTTGGAGAGGACGATTTTGGCCCGGTGTATAAGGTGACCACTTCATTATACACTGATTTTTGTTTATGTTTGAGCAGAATTGAAGCCAGTAATATACATTTTATCCGTGCATTGCACGTATCGCACGCACATCGCACGCGCATTGCACGCACATCGCACGCGCATTGCACGCACATCGCACGCGCATTGCACGCACATCGCACGCGTATCACTCGGGATGGTAGCCCTTAAAAGGCTATCGAAGCGATCATCGCAAGGTCTGGAGGAGTTCATGAACGAGCTGAAGCTGATTGCCAAGCTACAACATACAAATTATATGCAGGAGATAAAAGAAACAACATTATGGTTTCTTTTGGTTTTCTTTGTATTAGGCTTGGGAAAACTGGAAAGGGGGACGAGCACTTAAATTTGTTGATCTAGCAATAAGTGCATCGTGTGACTCTCTCAAGGTCGTAAGGTGCATCGAGGTGGGACTTTTATGCGTCCAAGCAATCCCTAAAGATAGACCAAGTATGACCGAAGTAGTGCTCATGTTGAGCAATGACCCTGCAGCACCAATTCCGACACTTAAAGAGCCTGCCTTTGTTGCTAGCCATTCCAGTGCCAATTCCAATGCTAATGCTTCTACTTCTCATCGAGAGGTAAGTGATCATTCCCAAAATGAACTTACAATTAGTGTTCTTGAGTCACAATAGACGATTTACTTATTTTGTAAATAGTTTGAGTGTACTTATTATAAAAAATTTGCAGAAGAAGTGCTAAATTCGATATGAAATTGTTTTAATTTCAAAAGACAGAATATAATATAATTATAAAGGTTTAATTTTTATAAGACAAATTGATTTTCTTTTCACCATTAAACAAACCTTAACCATATAAGTGAATTTGAGAAAATCACTTAGCTGCTCGCTAGTCTCGGCGGCACTTCTGCCGCTTCATCAGTAGACAACTCTTGGCCGTGCTTCGTCGCTACTCTGAAGACTCCATGACTCCATTTATAGCTTTTGTTTGGTTTTTAATTTTTGCAAACAAACCAGTAGTTATCCTATTAATTTTTGCAAAAACGACTAGTACGGTGGTTGAGCAACTCTAGTTCAGAGATGATTCGTGCTGCAACCGACCATCTTGTTAAAGGATTCTTCTACACTAAATCTGTTTTCTCAACTAGATATTGAGCACAAGAGGCAGTATATCTTTTCATTGTTGTATCCATCTTGGCTCAGCTGCTAACCCATAGTGGGTACAAAGTTAAAGTTGGTTGGTTGATATTTTGGATTTTTGTTGTTGCTGGTGGAGGAAGACAAGTGCTACTTTGTGGAGGAAGACAAGTTTAAGATGATTGGTTTTTATTACTGCTTTAGTATGATTTTGTTAGTTCATAGAACAAGTTTTCATTATGTTGAAACTATTTGTAGGAGCAGGATGCTTTAGTTGACAATGGATAATGCTAGAGAATGTGAATGCATACATACATTTCAACTGCTGAATAATTAATGCTATTACTCTTCTTCTGTATTTCTTTTTGTACATATACAGAACAATTACTCCAAATATGCTGTACAAGCAGTCATAACCTTTTGGGGGCAATTACAAATATATATATATATATATATATATATATCTGCATGAATTCAAACATACCAGTAAAGTCAACATGCAGCCACCATGAAGTTAAGTTCATAACCTGATGCCAAGTAATCAAGGAATGTATGCTGGATTTTCTCAGTGAACTTTTCAACATACAGTTTACTCTTAAGACCTGAATTTATGTCAAAACTTGAAAATGTAACAAATCTAGCTATCCACTTAAGTTAGTTTTTACCTTAGTTTGAGGAGTAGGTCCAATAGCAGTTGGTACAAAGAAATTTAATTTTTCTAAATCTGCAAGTGATTTCTGAACCTTTCTGAGCATATATATAAGGAGCAATATGAGATGTTGGATTTGTAGTGGTGTAGAAAAGATACTATGAAAAAGGAAATGGCTGCATGATCCAAAAGGGATTCAATTGACAAGTCAATTTTAACTGGGAAGAAAGCTGCATGGCCAAAATGTCTAAGCATGTAGTGCCTTAGCTTATTCTTCAGTAGTATACTGCATTACTGCAAATTATATATTTCTTTTTACTATTTTGGTACTTGGTGACAATAGTCTTTAACCTGAAATATGACCCTATTCATAGGTTTACTTGTGTTCTAATTCCTTTATATATTTCTTTATAGATTAATAATGGCTACATTCCATGATAAATTAAAGACCATAATATAATCGAAATTGAAGAAGATCATGGTTGTGAAATTACTACATAATTGAGCGAAACCAATCATGATGAATTGGTGAATAATGGTGAATTTAATATAGGTGAGATTGAACAAAATACCGGTGCGAATGCGAAGAGTGATGTGAATAATGAGACAATAGAGTTATGTATTGGAATGGAGTTTCAATCACTAGATGATGCTTTAATGTGCTACACTAATTATGCAAAACATGAAGGTTTTGTAATTCATACAAAAGTCTAGAAAGAATCAAATGGTTATTGGACAAGAGTTTGTTTGTTCAAAGCAAGGTTACCGTGCAAAAAAATATTTAGAGCGAGACAATAGGAAAAAACCTTCATCTGGTGAAACATGCCTAGGATGCAAAGCCATGATTTATGTATCTAGAAAAGACGAAGACAAATGGATAATATCTAAATTTATTAGAGATCATAATCATGTGCTTGCTTCTCCTAGTAGTGGTCGATTTCATCGAGTTCATAGAAAGAGGACAAAATCTCAAAGGAATTTGAATGACGTGCTTGATGACTAATTAATGCTAGCTATTACTCTTCTTCTATATTTCTTCTTGTACATATACAGAACAATTACTCCAAATATGCTGTAGAACTAGCTACTTTTGATATATAGTGCATTTTCATTTTGTTCCGGAGAAATTCATAAATTAATGCTAGCACATTAAGCATCCTATATTTTTTGGATTATGATTTCCATTATAAGATCATACATAATCAAACAGCAATATTGGTAATCATTCGCATTCCACCCTATTACAAAACATGCTAAATACTTTTATTAAAACTCATTACCGTTACCAAGTATTTGATTCTGATTCCTATGTGCGATTCAATATTTCTGTATGTACACTGCATAGAATGATCTGATTATACAGTTGGATGATAGGCTAACTGAACTTCGGTAGTTACATAGTTAGTTAGGGATCTGTTTGTGTTGGTTGAATCCTATCTGTTGACATTCTGTGAACTAAATATGCCGCAAGTTTATTAAAGAATGAGAGCTAACTTTAGAAGAAAAATTAGTAGAAATTAGAAACGAAACTGTGTTTACCAAAGACATAGCAACAAATTAATATGTACTAGCAAGTGCATATATACTATAATGTAACACAACAAACAACATGACTTCTATATGTTCAATTTTTTCCCTCGCCATTATCAAACACTACCCCGTACTGAATAATTAAGTGTTATATATTTTACATGTATAACTTACAAACTACAAATAGTACATGTACATATATAGTTATATATAAATACTCTCCGTTACGCAATAATCATGGCATTGGCTCCACCCCTACAGATTTCAACGTCTCCACCCGAGGGTGCCTGCAAACAAGTTGGTTTATTAAATATATATTAATATTAATGTTAAAACATAATTCAGCATTAATTAAATCAAAGATTAAAAGATCAATCCTATATATAATAAAGCCATATGGTCTTGTGAAAATGAAATGGTGATAATCAACATTTAATTTTCACAAGACCATAAAATATTGTTAATTATAATACCAATAACAATAATAATAATAATTGCAATCCTTTATTATATAATAAAGCTATATGGTTTGAAAAATAATTAATGTTACAATTAATGCCACAACATCCTTTATTATAAATAAATAAAAAAAAAAAAGCACAACATTTAAAAAATAAAATAGCTATATCTTATATAATCATATAAAAAATATACTTTTGAAAAATAAAATAGCTATATATTATATAATCATATAAAAAATGTGTTCAATTATAGTTTAAATTTACACATACAAAATTTGAAATTTGCTTTCCAAATGTAATTATCTTAGTTATTATTCGTATTGTGAAAATTATAATATAGATGAAATACAATTAAGAATAAATTAATGTAATTATGTAAATTCTGTCAAGTTTATTTGAATATGCACATAATTAGATATTACATTAACCATACAAAATTATAATTTTAATTGTAATTTTGTATTCTATAAAAATAATAAATACTTGACCAATGGAAGCTCAAAAATATTATTATATTAAATAATTTAAAATATTTTAATATTTTTTTTATTTTTTATTTGTATTTATAATAACATAATTTTTTCTCGTGCATCGCGCGGGTGAATTACTAATTTAATTAAATAGTTAAATAGCTAGTATAGTATTAAAACCTAAAGTCCATTATTTAGTTAGTTCAACTTATTGGTAAAAACCCACACCTTTATTTCTTTTAACTATTATATCTACACATTTTAAATTAAGTAATTTCAAACCGAATTTTAAAATCTTATACTTTATTTTGTCTAATTTTTACTATTTAATTATTTTTTAAAAAATATCCGACTCAATCCAAACTATCCAACTCAATACTTATAGTCAGACTAGTTTTTTACGCGCATTGCGCGATTGGGATAATGCCCAATATTTTTTTTTTAAAATAAGTACTTTAAAGTATATTAAGGCAAGATTATATTGAAATTGTTCATGCATAGATAATTGAATGTTGAATTTGCGTATTTAAATAGGTAATTCTTCTCCCAAAGGTTGAGTCCCCAACCCCAAGGGTCCCCCCACACTCCGACCCGACAGAGCATTGTGGGAAGTTGTAAATCACGGTGACTCAATGGTTCAGCAGACAGGGCCAAATGCTGGTACGCACAAGGAATCTGCCCACTTTGGACATAATTCCCGCATTGCCGCCGCCGAGGTTCAAACCTTGGTCTCTTCTCCCAAATACTACCCACTAAATCATTGAGCTAAGCCCGTGCGGGTTAAATAGGTAATTCTAATTTTACAAATGCAAGATAATATAGTCAATATTGATTATAATTGTCAATAAAATAATTGTATAGGTATGGTTGAAACCAAATACAGGACATAAGGGAGAACAAATAAAAATTAGGGTATAAAATATGAAATATATACTAATATTGTTTGAGGAGATTCCGACATTAGGATTTGTGGTTAAGTTCTATTAAGACTTTAATATTAGAATTAGATTAATGGTGTAGTTATAATTCTATATTAGACTTTAATATTAGAATTAGACTAACGATGAATTAACGAAAAAGTTAAATGGATAATCATATAATTAAGGATAAATTAGAAAATCTTAAAAGAAAAAAATTAAAACCTGAACAATATGAACCATTCATTTGATTTAATAATTTGGCGGTCATTTTTTCTACCCAATGTTAATAATTAAATAAATTCACTGGTCAAATCTGCTAGTATAATCCGCTAACACTAACCGCTAACTGCTCTTTGTCAAACAAGGACATTGCGAGGTAGTTCTCACTTTAATTTGTTGTGTGATTTGAATACTCTCTTTGTCACAAAATCTCTCAAGTAGTTAATATAGTTGGCTTTATTAATTATATTTTTTTAATTTTTTCATGGTATTAATAAAATACTTGGTAAATAAATATATAGCATTATTTTATGTTATAACTTTGATATTTAATTAGAAAAATAGTGCACAAAAAAAATAATAGATAATGTAGTGAATATAATCAATTGATGAATTTGAATGTAAAAATTTTTACATTTGAGAAAAATAAAGACAATATAACTAATGAAAATATTTCTTTTAATTAATTTATTGATAATTAATAATTTGTTTTTCACTGAATAAAGACATTGTAAGGACAATGTAGCGAATATAATCAATTAATAAATTTGAATATAAAGAATTTTTATATTGAAGAAAAATAAAGACAATATAACTAATAAAATTATTTATCTTATTTAATTTATTAATAATAATTTTTTTTTTGAATAAAGACATTGTGAACACATAATTCTAAATTAAAGAAATGCATATGTATTATTTTTTGTTGTAACTACTAAATTATTATTTATATAATTTAATAAGAGTAAAATAGAGTACTAATTATGCCAACTTTGATTGGGATGAGGTTCGAACCTAAGACCCTTTTTTATTGAAATCAATGAGTAAGTTAACGGTGAACTAACGGCAATTCTTAAAATTTTAACGGAATTAGTAACGGTGTGTGGGTATTTTAAGAAATTTTAGTGTAAAATTTAAATCTGATCAATCTTTTAATTAATCTGAGCCATTCATTTGATTAAAATCTGTGACTGCCATTTTTTCTACCTATTATAGGCCTAACTCTCTTGGGCTCTTATTAGTATAGTAGATAGTAGATAGTAGATTATAGGCCTAACTCTCTTGGGCTCTTATTAGTATAGTAGATAGTAGATAGATAGATATTAAATTTGTTGCCAACTTACAACAAGGTATTTAAGATTTAAAAATGTGTGTGGGGGCCTTAGGGTTGGGGATTCAGCCTTTTGGGGTAAGATTTAAAAATGTGTGTGTATGTCAAGTAGTAATATTTCGTAATCATTCAAAAGTTTTAAATTATTTATAAAATAACACAAAAAAATTATATTCTTCACATACAAAAATTAAATTAATTAAATATTTAAAATAACGAATTTTAAAATACTTTTTGTCTCATGCATGATTATTGAATTACTTTCATATTTTGTTTTCAATTATTATTTTTTTCACATTTATTTTTATTACTTTTAAAACATTGTCACATTTGATTCTCTGGTCTAATTTTCGATCATCGATCATGACTCAAATGTAAAAATAATTCAAGAGACTTGAACCAATCAAAAGTGGAAAAATCAATTAACATAATAGTTACAAAAGAAGAAGTACCTAGTATAAACACAACCGAGGGGGTCATGAGCCGCCGTGGGTTGGATGTGAGCCACTTTCCGGAAGAAAGATTTGTTGAGGAATTGATCGGACTCCTCCGCCACGTGCTCCGGCTCCACCAGCTCCGGCAGCGTTTCTCTCCTACACTTTTTCACGAACACATTCGGCGCGCGCTTCAGCTGGTGCATGGCCGTGTGCAAACCGAAACTCGTCGACAGTGCAATCATCGCTATCGCCACGTAAACCGGCACCAAATCTCCTTTCTTTCCCCTGCTGGCCTCGTAAAATTCCATAAAATATAAAGGCATTTAAATATTCAATAATAATGATTTAAAAAATAAAAAATAAATAAAAGTATAACTGAGCCAAACCACTTTGTATAAAAGAAGATCGAAATGTTCTTGTATTTAACGTCATCTCAACGATTTTGTTGATGGATGACAAAAAATGATCATACATACACCAATAATAACAGGACCAAATGAGAATCTTTTGAAAAGAACTAAGAATGTGTTTGGTTCGCACAATGAAATTGGAATTAGAATGAGAATAAATACTTGGTAGTGGTAATGAATTTTTGTAATAGGATAGAATGAGAATAATTACAAATATTTTGTTATGTATGAGTATGACCCTATAATATGATAATAAAGGTTTAAAATACAAATATAAAAAATTAAAGTAATTGATCCTAATATAACGACATTCAAGAATATGAACAAAAAAAATCAAAACAAAAATCTAAAAGCTGTAAAGCACCAATACAAAATTTAAAAATCAGATTACTAATAAGATGGAATGTTAGGGAATGACAGACGTTTTTAATTAAAAGGGTAATCAAATCATATCCATAGTTGTGTTTTTAAAAGTTGTTAACCAAACACGAACACGGTGATTTTGATTCATATTCCTAATGTGTAAACCCATGAACCGAACACACTCTGAATGTATTTTTTTTTTGAGTTAATTCTAATTTTTATCTTAAATTTATAGATAACAATTCACTTTTTTTTTTTTCAAAACACCATTCATTGGTCTTAATATTATTGTGACATGACCAAATACGCCCTAAAAGTGGACTGTTATCTTAAACTTTAAGATAAGAATAGAATTAACTTTAAAAAAAAAAAAATGAAGGTTATTACCTTGGCAAAGATTGTTTGAGTGGCTTATCTGTAGCCGCAGCAGAAGGGACGTAAGACTTTAAGTTGGGAAGTGTGGATGTTCCATACATTGATACTCTCCCGCTTAAGCTATTGATCATGGATTTCAAGTAAGCCTGTATCGGGGAATTCATACAAGAATTTTAAGTTAAATTTGGTAAGCATTAAAGTTGTAATTTTTAATGATAATTTAAAAATAAAATAAAAATTTCACTTTTGGTTATTGATGTTATCACATTTAATCATGTACTTTTGGTTTTGTAACATTACCTTCTTAATTTTTATTTGTTTGTCATAATTATTTTTAATTTAATATTTTTATTCTAATATTTAATAAATATAACTAACTTGTAATTGCATCGTTCAATTAAAAAACATATACAAAAGAGAGATAGAAATTAAATATTATTGGAGTAAGAAACTTGAATAATAAAATTATATATTAGCCCTCTTTATTATACGGTGAAATGACAAAATTTTAAACGAAAAATTAATTGTGACAAGCAAATAAAAATATAAGAATGTAACAAAGTAAAATTAAAAGAATAAAAGTAAATGTGACTGTGCCACACTAGTCAATGATTAAAATATAATTTTCTCTTAAAATGTGTATTAAATAATTAAGGACAAAAATAATTATGAAATGTTAAAAATGTTATTATTCTCTGGAAAAATGAAAATAAGAAATTTTACTTACCTGTGATCTGAAAGCCATGATGATGTTTGGACTATGGAGTAGATCGATATGAAGAAGCTAAGAGTGAGTGATAAAGTACTGGTTAAGTATGTATTAGTGTGATGGCCTATATATTGTCTATTTATTGTGAATTGCTAAAGTGAGAGAGGTTTCGGGAGAGACCTACTAGATTGTGGGACATAGGCTACACGCTCCAATCAAATAATCACACGTTTGAAGATGTAAGATGTATGGAATGGGGTAGAAGTCTCTTGAAGCTGCAAAAGGTGAGAATTATGTTTGGGTTGTTGAGAGCTTCAATTGTTATGTGGTCGTGAATTATGGCCTAAACATTATAGGTTTATAGTTAATGTATTTTGTATATACAGTTAATCATTTATATGTATTTATAAATAAATTGAAGACACATAACATGTTAATTATAAACACATAAAATATAATGTTAATTACAGAAACATAAATTATTAATTGTGTCTGTAGTTAATATATTGGGTACTTGCAATTAAAAATTTATGTATTTGTAATTTGCAATTTATGTGTATGTAGTTAATATGTTGTTTGCCTTCAATTTATTTACAGATACATAAAAGGTTAATTGCAAATACATAATATATCAATGAGACACAACCTGAATATTATTTTGGATCACCTAGAATGGTCCATTCCAGAAGCTACACTTAGATTAAACATAAGAGCAATTTTAATTGAAGGTTTTTGTTGATTTTTTTTTTTTTTTTTTTTAAGTTTTAGCCGATTTGGATGAGAAAAGGGAGGAAAGGGAGTGTTAGGATTTTCCTGCTACAAATTGGGTTTGTCAAAAAAAAAAAATGGCATTTTTTTCACTGTGTTATATATTAATGGTATTTTTTTCCTAAATTATTTAAGTGGAAGTTTTTTTACCTGATATGTTAAATGGACATATTTATCCTTAAAATAAATATTTCATTTATTTTTCTTCTCCAACAAATTATAACCACGATTTGGTTCAAACCAAACACACTATAGCATCCAAACAGAAAGGTTATGAAGACAGTTTAGAACCCGAACCCGATATTTAGAGTTTATTAAAATCACGAATCAAAACTGTCAGTTCATGTTCTGAATTGAAAAAATAAAATATATTAATTGTTGAATTTATAATATTTTAAAAAAAATTAAAAGAAAGTTTGAACCAACAGTTCAAACTGGATCCAAAACCGTGAACCGACGGTTCAAAATAAAAATCAAATCGCGGTTATATATACTTATATGTGAGAGTCAGTATAAATGCGAAAAAACATGCACTATTTGTAAATATTATAACTCTAATTTTCAGCTAATGCTAGTAGTTGTTCCGCTTTGAACCTCCGTTCACAGTTCAGGATCCATTTTTTTTCCAGATCAAGATTTTAATAAACGGAAAACTAAATTGGGTTCTGGTTCTGAATCATAACCGAAAAATTTCGATTTGATTGCTATAGTGTCTAGTTCAGTTCGAACCGAACCTTGGTCATCCCTACGTATAATCAATAATTTGTTGAAGAAGAAAAATAAATAAAATATTTAGTTTAAGGGTGAAATGTCCATTTAATATATCAGGGGAAAAAATCACCACTTTTATAATAATTGAGGGGACAAATGTGGATGCATGAATAACTCACGAGAAAAAGGTGCTATAAGCATATAACTTAAAGGAAAAAAGTGCTATTTTCCAAAAAAATTAAAAATAAAGAAAAGAAAAATATATGTGGAAGAAACTTGTGTGTAAATAGGTGAGTGATCTTCATACATGTCAAAGTATAGTTGTCAAATGGTAACCACACCTAATGAAGCACAAAATGTCAACAACGTCTCCACTGAAGTTTAATCACATGATCTCATATAAAAAAAAAAAAAAATCACTACATACCATTTTATTATTATTGTTGTTATTGTTGTCAATTTCAAAAAAAATAAAAAATAAAAAATAAAAAATCATCAAAAACTTGAAAATAAAAAATCTCAAATCATTGGAGATGCGCCAAGCACAAGTTCATTAAAATAATATTATAGGTCCATCATAATGACATCAATTAAGTTGGCTGGCCAGATTTCTCTATATTGCAAATCAAATTCCAAAGTGAGTCTGAAAAGGCTGACTGGTCAAATTTCTGTATATTGAATTCGGCCTTGCACAAGGCCGAATCATGAGCACGAGCCATCTCCTATATAAGCTTGTGTAGGGGCAGCGCGCAGATTTTTTAAGACAAGTACACACAACAGTTTTTCTTCTCTCAAAACTCTGTTCCTACTCCGTTCTTGTTGATTGCATTCTGCCCGTGCTCTAGTTTGCCGGGTTCTTCGTTTGGGTGCTCAAACATTGAACTGTAGTACGTTTTATCTTGGGAAACCTAGACTACAACGCTCATAGCACTTTTGGGAGATAGCATATAAGGTTTTAAGGAAAGAGTGTTTCGCTCGACTCGTACTAATAACCCTCTTTCTTCATCTTCTTCTTTCGATTTTGAGATTATGCTTTTAAGCAATAAATTCTTTCTCCTTTTTTGTTGGTTGGAATTATAATCTAGAGGATTATAAATTCCATTTTGGTTGATATATATATATATATATATATATATATATATATATATATATATATATATATATATATATATATATATATATATAATATTATTTTGTTAAATCGACTTGGTTCATCATATTTTCCAACAGGAATTTTAGCATAAAATGACATAGAAAGTGGCTATTTTGTGGTACATATATATGTCGTAGGTCCACTTCCTATTTGGGTCGGGTCAAAGTGGGTTCAGATTCTTCGTAGTGAGACGAAAAAATTGATATATTGTACGCTAAAAAAAGATAATGAATAAATGAGAAATTGATTCTTAAAGTAGACCCATTTGAGTTGGAAAATGAAGGTGAAAAGACTTTGTAAAAGCACTTGTCCCACATTGGTTCGGGAAGTGAATTTGTACCACTATATATACAAGAGTCTTTTAAAAACATGTTGAATTGTATAGTATATATAGAGGCTCTCCCTTGCATGTTGTGGGAGTGCAAATCAATTTCCAAAATAAGTCTAGCTAAGTTATGCCAAATTTTCGTATATTTTTTCCAACTCAGAGCCACTGTCCAAGGGGTGTACTCTTCAGAGTACCGTTCTAGCAGTGTTAATTCTGATAAGTTAGGACTTAATTATGAATTAATTTCAATTTATTTTTGAGAATTAAACTCCAGATCAAAGTTGTTGGGGGTTACATATCTGAAAGTATTTCAGATGTTAATGTCAGTATTTATTGTTATTTATTCCTCTTCTCCTATACATAAACTTGGTGTTGGGCAGAATTGAATGCTGCTGATTTTGAACTCTCAAAATCTGAGTTTTTCTCTCTCTCCTCTCAACTCCTTTGTTACACGAAATTTCTGCCAACATTTCCTTTATAAAAAAAAAAAAAAAATCGAAGTGCTCGCTTGCTGTTCTTGTTCACTAGATTTTTTGTTTGAGTGTTCAAACATTAAGTCATAATTCGTTTTATCCTAGAAGATTGGCGCTACAACACTCATAGCTCACTTGGGAAGTAGCGAACCAGTTTTAAGGAAAGTGTAAGGTACACGCGACTTAGATTTTATCTTTTCTTCTCGTTGAGTTTAAATCTCATATTTTAAAACTCTTTCTTCGTATTTATTTATTTTATATAATAAATTCTTGGTTTCGTACCAACTTTGGTGGGATTAATTTTCTATTAAATAAATCCCTTATTATTTTGGTTTCGTGCCAAAATTTTGGTTGAGATTACTTTTTTAAATTAAATTTCATTTTATGTATTGACTTATTCACCACCTACATAAAATACTCTCTATGATCTTGGGATTCATTGATCCAGTTATTTTTTTGGATCGATCCATTTTAATCAGCCTAGTATACCATCATATCCATCAGATATCATTATATATACCATAAGTAATTATATTATGTATTATCGATAATAATTTTTAATTATACTTTATGTAACGATTGACATCGATGTCAATCGATATTTTATAATTTTTCACATAACACAAAATATATACAGAGTATATAATAATAATTTTACTTTTCGCTCTTTTATCAAATAAAAGTTGTCAATTATTATTTTGTTGAATTGGCAACAATTTCTTTTTACATAATTAACTAATATTCATTTTACTAATTAACTTAATATTCCAATATTTGAGGGATGATGACGAAACTCAAAATCAAAAATTAAAGAATCAATATTAACATTAGTTTTTTCAATTTCAAAACTAATCTTTTGAATTAGCAAATGTACATCCTAAAAGTATAAGTAAATAATAAAAATACATAATAACTAACTAATTAATTTTTTTTATTACAACTAACTAATTAATTACTTGCTTTATTTCTTTTTATTTAGTGAATTTGAATTTTCAATATATGTTTTGAGCTTATTAATACGGAGTATCTACATAGTAGAATAAAAAAAAAATTTGACGGGGAGCAAAAGTGAATTTTTATTTTTAATATAATAATATATACATAAATATTTATTACTCCGTAAAATTTTTGGAGTGGGGTGGCCAAAGCCCCCTACCCACTCACGTACCTCCGCCCATGCAGTTATGTGGTATAGCGAATTCAGTCTTGTCGTTATTGATGTCTCAAACTTTGATCTTCAAGTTCACATCCAAAAAAAAAAAAAAGGTATAGTAAAAATTTGTAATTTTTAATCTCTTTGAAAATTCAAGTATTATTTTTGTTATTTGAAATTTGGTGCAAATTACACCACATGATCATTAATTCTTTATCCTCTAGTACAATGCATTTTGATGCTATTTGTGTTATCAACATACCATTATTCAACGTACTGTTGAGTTTGACCAATTTTCACAAAGGAAGGTGCATCTTCCCCAACAAAGAATCACTTTTTAAAGTCCCATGGACCAGAATGGCTTTGGACCCACACAAACCTCATTTAGTTTTTAGTTGCTACTAAAATGCAAACACATTTTTTAATATTTAAAAATAAAAAATAAATTTTGTTCAAATATATATATATATATATATATATATATATATATATATATATATATATATATATATATATAAATTAAATTAATTTCAAACTCAATAACTAAAATTAAAATAATATAATAATTACAAAACAAAATTTAAAATGATAATTGAAAAATGTATTCCGTCCCAACTAAAAGTTTAAGTTAATAATTAGATTACACATTTTATTATTATCATCATCATCATCATCATCATCATCATCATCATCATCATCATCATCATCATCATCATCATCATCATTATTATTATTATTATTACTACTACTACTACTTCCCAACTTTGGTATATAGTTGGATGAGCTATTTGACCCTTATCCCTTCTTTCTTTATTAATTAACATATATTTCCTTTGTCAAGATTTCAATAACGGGAGGTCTTGAGTATAAAATTGAACTTCAAAATTTTCATAATTTGAGGTATATACTTTAGTTTTATTAGTTGATTAATTAATTAGTGATTTATTGTGTTTTTTTTAATGCACTTACACATATAGGATATACATTTACTAGTTTAAAGGATTAGTCCTGAAACTATTAAAAAAATAGTTCTTTAATTTGTGATCCTAGCCAGTTTACATGACCAATTCTTAAATTTTGAAATATTCAATTAATTAGTAAATGAATATTTGTTAATTATCAAAAAATATGTTTTCAACAAAATAATTGATAATTTTTATTTGATAAAAGAGCAACAAGTAAGATTTAAATAAATGTAATATTTTTAAAATTATTGTACATATTTTATGTTACATCCCTAACTTTTTGACAAGTCTATCTCTGATACCCAATTAAATGAATAGTTGAACTACACATTTAATATTTTACACTCGATCTGTATATATTATGCTCAACAATAATGATGGATTGGGTATTAGAGCATCCACATTTGTTGGGGAGAATAGGGGGATAATGTAAGAGTGATTAGGAAAGAGAAGATGGGAGGGGAGAGAAAAAAAGGAAAAAAAAAAAAAAAAGGAAAATTAAATTTTTTTTAAAAAAAAATAATAAATAAAGACTGTCAAGCGTGCCTGACGTGCCCAGCTGGCGCGTGCAGTGCTGGGCGCAGAGGTGATAGCCACGCATGGCTGTCACACCTGGTTAAAAATTGTGGTGGGTCCCACATTTTTGAAATCTCCCCACATTTGCAGGAGGATCCCATTTTTCTCTTTCTTCCTTCTCTTTCTTCCACATGGCACAAATTTCTGACATTATTCTCCCATTATGCATTGGTGTGGTTTCTCTTAAGCAGGGTTGTAAAAATCCCGCCTAGGCACCGAGTAATCGGCGCCTAGGCGCTAGGCGCCCATAGGCTGTGGCGATTTCCCCCCTAGGCTCCCGCCTAGGAGACCGGCCGCCTAGGCGCCCGCCTAGCGCCTAATTCAGCTGCCTAGCGCCTAACTTGTCCGATTATACCGAGTTAACTCGTCAATTCCTGTCGAGTTAGTCGAGTTAACCTGATCGACTCAACCTTGCTAATTTTTTCATTTATATGACATATATATATATATATATATATATATATATATATATATATATATATATATATATATATATATATATATATATATATATAATATGACATATATACACTCGTAGACTAGTTTGATACTTTCAATCTTTGGATGATTGAAGTATTTGGGTATTTTATTTGAGTTTTTTTCTTTTAATATTCTTTTGATGTTATGACTTATGAATTGTCATTATGTCATTTATTTGGATGTATTATTTGATTGAATGTTGAAAACAACCTCATTAAAATTGTCAAATTGCAAGTCTGCTGCTGTTTTTTTGGCGACCGCCTAGATTCCGCCTAGGCGCCTGTAAACACAAAAAAATAAACTTTGTATATATTCACAAAATTCCGTGTATAGCGTGTGTATAATTCAATGCAGGTACAAAATCTCTGTCTAGTCCTCTGATTGTTCACTAACGTTATCTATGGAAGTGCCTCCGGGATTCAATTAGCGTAGCCTCCGGGATTCAATTGGCGCGTGCCTCCGGGATTCAAGTGGCGTAGCTTCCGGGATTTAAGTGGCGTAACTTCCAACGACGAGCGTCAAGAATTTAGAAATAATCAACCCTGCAAAGTTTCAAAAACACATGCAATGGATTCAAGCCGCCTTAAGGTCCTCAAATGCCTTCAAAAGACTTCAAGATCTTCGAGACAATCAATTCTGCAAAGCTCCAAAGTACCTGCAATGGATTCAAATTGCCTGCAAAATATTCAAAAGATGCCTCCAAGCCTTCAAGCGTTCTTCAAATGCTTTCAACTCCTTAAGTCTTCAAGTTGTTCAATGCCTTCAAGCTCTAAGCATTCAAGTTCTTCAAGCTTTTCAAGCGTGTTTTGGAATGAAATGAAGGCTCTATTTATACTACAAGCCTAACCAACATTCCTCAACAAACTTCCCCTTTAATTAATTAATTAATTAACTAAATATTCTAGAAAATGAACCTTGCCCAGAATTAAGTCTAGGTTCATTATTGTATAATCGAATTCAAATTCAAATTAAATTATAATTATCTAATTCAAATATAATAAAATTAATATTATATTTAAATTATAATTATAATTTAAAATTCAAATTCAAATATGCAACGGGCTTGGACCAATTAATTAATTAATTCAATAGCCCAAATCAAATTCTAATCGGGCTAATTAAATTAAATTAATTCATATGATCCAATTAATTAAATTGGCCCAACATTTAACCTCAACGTCAGTCCACTGACCATATATCAATCCATTTGTTGGATTCAAATTTTCTGTGTCTACAGCGCCGACTAGGCCGCTTAGGCACTAGGCGCTGTTCGGGCGCCCGACTAGCACCCAGCGCCTACTGCAACTATGCTCTTAAGACATAGCCGACCGGTCGCCCACTGACTAGTCGGCCCCACCTCACAACAACTAGTCAGACTTGGAACTATGGGCTCAAGCCCAGGGCGCGTTGATAGCAAGCCCAGGGAACTAATGGGCTGTATAGTCAAGGCAGGGGATCACAGCCCATGATCCAAGACGGGCGGAAGCAATCATCTTGGGCCTATCCATAATAGAGCAGGATTGGGCCTCATATTCCCAGTGTAATAAGGATTCCTAATGTGGAGCAACTTATGAATTATTCTTCTTTTAGGGCTCTAAGCCCACTTGTATAATTTCCTTTGAAGGGGTGAATGGATCCACTTTTTCATAAAACAAAATACTTGATGGTTTTGTGAGAACCGGGTCCACCACCATAAACTGAAAATGGAAGTACAGAACGAGGGTAGGAAAATAGTAGTATTATTAACTCGGGGCGCTAGACCCAAAAGAGTACGTACAAATCCCGAGATACTTGCCCAAAGAATACATAAATAATGAGTTAATTACTGATTTGGTCCCTCGACTATGAGGATTTCACCACTTCAGTCCTTGACTTTCAAAATTGACCAATTTCATCCTCAACTATGCAAACGTTAACCAAAATGGTCCTCAGTTTGTTTTACCATCAAGTCGCAAGGGTAAAATTGGAAGTTCCTTCTTCATCTTCCCAAACTCGTTCCCATCCTCTCTAACCTTACTCCTTGTCGTCTCTCCCGCCGTGACCATTCGCAACAAGTTTTTGGCTGAAAGCGATAAGGTTAGTGCTCTGCTTTCTTCTACCTCTTTTGATGACGAAAGTGAAAGTGAAAGTGATGATGAGCTTTTTGATTGGGGAATTTTCAAGATAACAGAATCTTGTTGGAGGAATCTTTTATGCCTTTTCAAGAAATTCGGGTCGGATTCATGGAGGAAAAATCAGTTGATTCAGCAATGGAGGAGGGGAGATTGGAAGATAAGGATGCGGCAAATGACAGCAAATTCAAGGGATGTGGCGCGAATGCCGAAGAATTTTTCGGAACTAGAAATGGATTCAAGGCGGCCGATGAGATTCACGACAATGGCAGTGGAGGCAATGCAGAGAGTCAACGACGCCTAGGCGGCGACCGCCGCTGCCACCAGACCTCGCTCCACCTTGAAGGATTATGTGGATAGCCGCTGCCACATTCGCTGACATGTGGTTAGCCTAACTAGGTGACATGAAGAAGTAGCTGAAGCGCCGCCGCCGGCCCGCCGCCGCCACCAAGGCATGGGCCCTCCTTCTCCGCCGCTCAAGGTTTCTCCAGCGATCCGCCCTCATCTTCGACACACCTTCCGCGTCTACCACAATCCCCATCGTTTCCTCCACCTCACCCCCCTCCCCGCCTTTCTCCACCGTAGCCTTGTCTTTTTTTCTTCTCTATCTCTTTTTCGCCCCTATTCATTCCTCTTCTATAGGTCATCGACTGGACCTTACCTTACACAAAATTGAGGCACGAAAAGGGACATCAGAGAACACAAAGAAAGGGAAATTACATTTCTATCCTTGTTTTTAACGTCTAACAAACGGTGGTTTGAGTCAAGGACCATTTTGGTTAACGTTTGCATAGTCGAGGATGAAATTGGTCAATTTTGAAAGTCAAGGACCCAAGTGGTGAAATCATCATAGTCAAGGGACCAAATTGGTAATTAACTCCATAAATAATAAATACTATAGCCCTAAAGAATGGACTCAAAATAATAACGCTATTGCTAAGAATCAAACCCTAGTGTATGTATGAGTTAAAAGTTAAGATCACAAACCATTAGACAAGAAGAATGGTTGCGAACCAAGGGATGATTTCTAAGGGAAGGGAATGGTGAATATTTATAATATAGAGGTCCCTCCAGATGCTCAACAAATGTACAACACCGGATTGCTTTCATTCCTAGCCATACACGTACGTGTCCCCCCACTACCTGGAAGCCATCGATCTTCGCACGAGTAAATAGAGCATCATACCTTTGAATACATAGGATGTGTAGTTGTTTGGTGGTTTAGATTGAACTTATATTGTTATAATAATTGAGGTTATGGGTTCAATACCCCTTGGTAGCACATTCTTTAACATTTTGCTCCATACTTCAATACTTATCCAATAAAATGGACCCCTGAGTCCCATGTTTTTATATTTTTAGATACCATTATTTTAACGTTAGTGTTGACCAACTGTTGACTGTCTACAAATCACAAAACTAACAAATAATACTCTCTACTCACGTCGTACATTCTAATTGATTCCAAAAAAAAAAAAAAAAAAAAAAAAAAAAAGGTTAGGATTTTTATTCATTTTCTTTCATTCTTTTCATATCGAAGTGTAACAAGCAAAGACTTTTATTTTATAGGAGAACATTATCATTTTATTTACGCAAGTGGGTTTGACGTACCAATAATTATTCCAACTTTAATATTTGTTATTTGCAGCTTTATTTTGCTAGAACCGTTCCGCATGCACATATGCTCTTTTGCTCATTGCTTTTCCTTAATTAGTGGGTTTATCCACAAGACTTTGCTCCCCTCCACATGGAGGCTGAATAGATTATTTTCGTCTTTACTATATAAAGAATAAAAATATTCTTTGTGGGTGGTGGATAAGCATGATTAGATTTTAATATTAGAGAATATTGGTAGCTAGGAGGGGACCATCATGCTTTCTGTGTTGTACCTAGAACAATATATTAATTAATTAATTTACTAGTGTAATATATGGTGGGAATATTCTTGGGTGTTATGTGCTTAAATAGTAGTGTTGGAAGGGAGAGATGGACAGCAAAGAATTGGCTCCATCTCCCATTTGGCCATTATATTTCCAAAGATATTGGAAGAAGATCACATGATGAGAATGAAGAAGAGGAAAAAGAAAAAAGAAAAAAAGCGTCTCTTTCAATTCTTAACCCGATATATATAGGGTTGGAAGAAGTGAGGGTTACAAACTACAAGCAAAAGGCAAGTCATGCAGGCAAAGGGAAGGTCATGCCTTTCTTCCAGATTTTAATTATGTTTTTCTTGTATAACCATACGTACCGGAATGTATTAGTTTTCAATTTCCAATTTAGTGTCTGTATGTGATGTTGTATTTCAGTAGTGTTGGGTTGGGATACACACACAAGGGTCGGTTTCAAGTGAAAACCTATGTTTAGGTGTGAAATTGTGAACTCCTATATCTACTGTTTAGATGAGAGATCAGACCGATGAAATGTTTGGAGTGGTGCACTGGTGCATCTGATGCAGTGAGTGATGTATATTTATTACCCGTCAAAAAAATTATAAATTACAAGATCAAGCAAGATCAATGGTGCACAATGGTACACAAGTTCACATGTTAACAGAAATTTTAATTTGAATATATATATATATATATATATATATATATATATATATTGAAATCAGGTTTAATTTCTAGTTTCATTGGGATAATCCGACCTGAGCCTCCAGATCTCATCCCTAGAGTCGTTAGAGAGGATAAATCGAGAGTTACTGTAGCGGCTCATCAACTTCCCAACCTAGTCTGTACGCTTTGGCGCAGGAAACATATGTATATAAGTACTAGTTTTTTACGCGCATTGCGCGATTGGGATAATGCCCAATGTTTTTTTTTTTAAATAAGTACTTTAAAGTATATCAAGACAAAATTATATTGATATTGTTCATGCATAGATAATTGAATGTTAAATTTGCCTATTTAAATAAGCAATTCTAAATTTACAATTGCAAGATAATATAGTCAAGATTTATTATAATTGTCAATAAATAATTGTATAACTATGGTAGAAACCAAATACGGGACATAAGGGAGAGCAAATAAAAATTAGGGCATAAAATATTAAATATATATTAATATTGAAAAGCTAACTGCGGATTACCAAACAAAGACATTGCTAGATAATTTCTCACTTCAAATTGTTGTGATTTGAATACTCTTTTTGTCAATAAATCCCTCAAGTAGTTAATAATTATATATATTTTTTATTTTTTTAAACTATTATTATTATTATTATTATTATTATTATTATTATTATTATTATTATTATTATTATTATTATTATTATTATTATTATTATTATTATTATTATTATTATACCCTTAGGTCATTTTACATGTTAATCTAAACAACTAATTTTTTCAAATATCTTTTTAGCAACCGTTGATATAATTCGCTGGTCAAATTTGCTAATATAATCCGCTAACAGCTGATTGTCAAACAAGGACATTGCGAGGTAGTTCTCACTTCAATTTGTTGTGTGATTTGAATACTCTCTTTATGAACAAATTAAATCACTCAAGTAGTTAATATGATTGGCTTTATTATTATTTTTTAAATTTTTTCATGTTATTAATAAAATACATGGTAAATAAATATATAACATTATTTTGAATTATAACTTTGATATTTAATTAAATAATAGTGCACAAAAAAGATAATAGACAATGTAGTGAATATAATCTATTGATGAATTTGAATGTAAAGAATTTTTACACTGGAGAAAAATAAGACAATATAACTAATAAAATTATTTCTCTTAATTAATTTATTGATAATGAATAATTTTTTTTAATAAAGACATTGTAGGGACAATGTAGCGAATATAATCAATTGATGAATTTGAATGTAAAGAATTTTTATATTGGAGAAAATAAATACAATATATCTAATGAAATTATTTCTCTTATTTAATTTATTGATAATGAATAATTTTTTTTTAATAAAGACATTGTAGACACATAATTCTAAATTAAAGAAATGCATATGTATTATTTTTTGTTGTAGCTACTATATTATTATTTAATTTAATAAGAGTAAAATAGATTACTAATTACGCCAACTTTGATTGGGATGGGGTTCGAACCTAAGACCTCTCTTATTGAAATCAATGAGTAAGTTAACGGTGAACTAACAGAAATTAACGGAAAAGATAATATTTAACGGAAAAGTTAACGGATAATCATATTCATTAAGGATAAATTAGTAAATCTTAAAGAAAAATTAAAATCTGATAAATCTGAGCCATTCATTTGATTAAAAAATTTGACCGCCATTTTTCCTACCCATTATAGGCCTAACTCCCTTGGGCTCTTATTAGTATATATATATATATAGTAGATAGTAGATAGATATTGCATGGCCATATATGTGATGTCACCCAACTCCTGAAATTAAAACATTACTCCGTAACTTCTCAAAAAAAAAAATAAATAAATAAATTACTCCGTAAAAAAAAATAATAATAACTTTTTTATACAAGAAATAAATAAAAACAATGTTTCTATATTACGTTATTCAAGGTAGTAAATTAGGCAAGAAATAAATAAAAACAATGTTTCTATATTTTCCCTATTATTGATTTTTTAATACATAATTTATTTAGAAAAATAATTATTAAGTTCATAATGAGGGATAGTAATTTCAATTAATGAAGCAAATCAATTGTTTTTTTTTTTTAATAGAGAAGGTAATTCATTAATCATAGACTGAAACGTTTACAATAAAGATCCATGAAATTGTTAAACATACCTTATAGTCAGACATAGAAACAACTTCCCTAACAATGCTATA